>NC_137688.1:53721495-54108495 GCF_963989245.1 Nansenia antarctica | reverse complement strand
TATTGGAAAGTACTAAATTAAAATAGTTTGAATAGAAGGCGCTGTATAGTCAAAGACGGTGTGACTGGTCAAAACACTGAGAGTTAGGATTCATTGAGATTCTGAACTTTGTAAGGAACAAAGCAGAAGTCTATTGTGTATTAAGTTAGGGACAAGACCTTAAATACGTGATTGAAAGCACAGCACTTTGAGGAACACTA
Source organism: Nansenia antarctica (assembly GCF_963989245.1). Taxonomy (NCBI): domain Eukaryota; kingdom Metazoa; phylum Chordata; class Actinopteri; order Argentiniformes; family Microstomatidae; genus Nansenia; species Nansenia antarctica. The sequence goes on along the minus strand of NC_137688.1, from coordinate 54,108,295 downwards.
AGTTTGAAAAGATTTGGCCATAATATTTAAAAGACTCTAAGAGAAGTTTCAATCAACATAATTGATTACTAAAACCGCATGTCTATTAACATCATGGGAAGCAAACTAGTATGAATGGCATGCAGAATGTTATCATTAAGAATGAAATGAATAACAACCGTATTTCTGAACCAAGCATCGCAACAGGGCGAGAGTGTTAAAACTCTGACCCTAGGCTATTAATAGAACGGAGACTGCTCCTGTAACCAAACACACACACACACACACACACACACACACACACACACACACACACACATAGAGCTACAACATACAACAAATATACAAATGTGTCTCATATTGAAATGATCATGCAAATCTGTGTTGATTCAGCAGACATATAACATTTTGATTGATTTAGTGAACAGAGAAATACGCATTAAGACTCTAAGACTCTATGAAACATCAAAGGAGGACATTTCTGATGGAGAAAACACAATTCAGCAAGAAAGACCTGGAATGTATTCTGACAATGCCTGTCAATTCTATTTCCTGACAGAATCAAGGAAATCAAGAGACATTGAGCGAAGGACTCAAGAGACCGAGAAGCTGTTAAGATCTGGTCTAAGTTAACCATTGCAGAAGTGGGGAAAGAATGTTGCAGATGCTGAAGGAAGCTATTGCCGGATGAAACAAGAGAAATGAGACAAACTAATGACATTTCAATGTGACAAACAATGGAAATGTTAATTCTTATGATTTAAGACAGAGACATGATGATGACAAGAGAGACTTACACATACTTTTATGTAGTCGTAATTGTTCAATTGTACTGACGCACGCAACTAACAGTGTCATCAGCAGTAAACAGCTGAATTCAACATACAAAATTTGTATACTCTTAAGAGAGAACAAACACTTGCAAGTTTGCAATACCATGCACACACTACTCATGGCATGAACTTACAAACTTTCTTCTAGGAATTCTAAGGGACGGGAACAACAGTCCAGATAACCCAATTAACAAACTTATGCTTAACATCTGTATTTTTGTTTCCAACTGTTTCTGAGCAGGTTAATTCCACAATCCATTGATGGAAAGCCTAAGATTTTATAAACTTGAGTCAAGAAAAGGAGGGGTGTAGTGTAATGATAATGCTAAAATTGTCTTAAGTTAATAAAACCTATTAACGCTGTGAACAGAGGCAAGAACACGTGCAAGACTGATGACCATCAAAGAATCAAATAGCACTCCTTGTTACCAGAAACACAAGGCCGTTCCTTTGATTGAAGATCTACTTCCAGACATTGTTATATTGACATATAATGTACTTTGTATGATGGAACCGATGCCTAATTTATTTCTGATGTGGCCATTCATTGACTTTGTTAAGAACTCCACATGTTTTTCAATAGAAATAATTTACCAGTCAAATTAATCTTACATCATGGGAAAAAAAAAAGAGTGAGCTGATATGATGCGTTTTTGTGTGACTATGCCAAATGTTGTGTGCCTATCAAATATTGCAATACTCATTGTTTAACCTTAAACATATGTTATGTGTGCCCACTCTCAGTAGTCAACAACATATTTAGGAGCAGGCACATACCATATCAAGTAACAGTGAGACCAGTTTAACTCTAAAGGACATAGGAGCCTCACTGCAGTGGTCAGCAAGAGCAGAACAGCATGAAAACAGCATAGCCATGTATGGGAACTAATGTCACTATTGTAAGTTACGAGGTAAAGCTATTTCCCTCTCTGAGAACTGTATATAAGCTGTAACAAACATCAGTACTGGGCTTGGCATCTCTATGCCACAGCCAGGCTCGACACCAGCCATGTCGTAGCCATGCTTGAAGCTTGGACTTAACAGAGCATGCTGTCTTGGAAACATCTGTACATGGGAATGCAACCCAGATCTGCCTAATACAATGATTACGATTCAACCTTCTCTCTGAGTCATCAATATATAATTTCCGGCCACGTGACCAAGAAAGATCTCCTTATATCAAATGGCGTCACGAACATTATTATCAATTACTATTAAGCATCATGAATACTGTGGAACTGACAGCCAGGTGTTTTGGCTTGTGATAAACTGCCCCAGCAACCTCTACAAATAAGACCTAGTGCTATGATAATTAACACACACCCCTCTGACCAGCCTGGAGAGCATTGGCTGGCAGTTTATATATTGGAGAGAGTTGGGTGTTTTTTTGACAGTTTTGGAAATGCTCCAAATCATTCAATATTTCCTAAATCGATTTATGACTTTTTAAACATGTCATGTGATGAGATACATTTATCAGACAAACAAGTTCAGGATGTCACATCGGTCACATGTGGTGAACACTGTATCTACTTCTTAAATCACATGTGTAGAGGCATCACCTATGATATGTTGATATCTAAATATTCTTCTAATCTGTTTAAAAATGACACAATGGTAACACGTTTTGTGAAAAAGTTGCAACCGTGTGTGTGTGTGTTCATAATGTGTTTAGTTGTGTTCAACATGTTCAGACAATTGTGTAAGATTGTGCAAGTCAATAAAATGTTGGTCAAATAAATTATCAGAGTTCATGTATCATTACAATCATTTTTATTTAGTCAAGCAAGGGGTTTTAGTCAAACAATAACATAGTCTGTGGTGGTAGCGATGGTTGATAATGACTCTTTTACGGGCGACTATGGCAAGAACCCATTCAATTTTAAGAATTATAATCTAGAATATCTGGCAATATATGTTGACGGTGTCCAGTTCCCCACCAAACCATTACAACCGGACTTCCCTAATGGTTGCGTAACTCGTGAATTCTATCAACTGGTGTTATCAACAGGGAGACATTTAAAGAACAGTGCTATGGCCATTGATCGAAACGATTTCCTGAGAGGGTACACTCTTTATGCATTTAATCTGACACCTGACGAGGATAATAGTCAGCATCTATCATTGATCAAGAGTGGTAACATACGCCTGGAGACACGTTTCAGGAACCCGCTGCCTAATACCATCAATCTAATAATGTATGCGGTATATGATAGTATGATTGAAGTGTCCCATCGCAGACAGGTTTTAGTTGATTACTATTAAGCATCATGAATACTGTGGAACTGACAGCCAGGTGTTTTGGCTTGTGATAAACTGCCCCAGCAACCTCTACAAATAAGACCTAGTGCTATGATAATTAACACACACCCCTCTGACCAGCCTGGAGAGCATTGGCTGGCAGTTTATATATTGGAGAGAGTTGGGTGTTTTTTTGACAGTTTTGGAAATGCTCCAAATCATTCAATATTTCCTAAATCGATTTATGACTTTTTAAACATGTCATGTGATGAGATACATTTATCAGACAAACAAGTTCAGGATGTCACATCGGTCACATGTGGTGAACACTGTATCTACTTCTTAAATCACATGTGTAGAGGCATCACCTATGATATGTTGATATCTAAATATTCTTCTAATCTGTTTAAAAATGACACAATGGTAACACGTTTTGTGAAAAAGTTGCAACCGTGTGTGTGTGTGTTCATAATGTGTTTAGTTGTGTTCAACATGTTCAGACAATTGTGTAAGATTGTGCAAGTCAATAAAATGTTGGTCAAATAAATTATCAGAGTTCATGTATCATTACAATCATTTTTATTTAGTCAAGCAAGGGGTTTTAGTCAAACAATAACATAGTCTGTGGTGGTAGCGATGGTTGATAATGACTCTTTTACGGGCGACTATGGCAAGAACCCATTCAATTTTAAGAATTATAATCTAGAATATCTGGCAATATATGTTGACGGTGTCCAGTTCCCCACCAAACCATTACAACCGGACTTCCCTAATGGTTGCGTAACTCGTGAATTCTATCAACTGGTGTTATCAACAGGGAGACATTTAAAGAACAGTGCTATGGCCATTGATCGAAACGATTTCCTGAGAGGGTACACTCTTTATGCATTTAATCTGACACCTGACGAGGATAATAGTCAGCATCTATCATTGATCAAGAGTGGTAACATACGCCTGGAGACACGTTTCAGGAACCCGCTGCCTAATACCATCAATCTAATAATTTATGCGGTATATGATAGTATGATTGAAGTGTCCCATCGCAGACAGGTTTTAGTTGATTACTATTAAGCATCATGAATACTGTGGAACTGACAGCCAGGTGTTTTGGCTTGTGATAAACTGCCCCAGCAACCTCTACAAATAAGACCTAGTGCTATGATAATTAACACACACCCCTCTGACCAGCCTGGAGAGCATTGGCTGGCAGTTTATATATTGGAGAGAGTTGGGTGTTTTTTTTGACAGTTTTGGAAATGCTCCAAATCATTCAATATTTCCTAAATCGATTTATGACTTTTTAAACATGTCATGTGATGAGATACATTTATCAGACAAACAAGTTCAGGATGTCACATCGGTCACATGTGGTGAACACTGTATCTACTTCTTAAATCACATGTGTAGAGGCATCACCTATGATATGTTGATATCTAAATATTCTTCTAATCTGTTTAAAAATGACACAATGGTAACACGTTTTGTGAAAAAGTTGCAACCGTGTGTGTGTGTGTGTTCATAATGTGTTTAGTTGTGTTCAACATGTTCAGACAATTGTGTAAGATTGTGCAAGTCAATAAAATGTTGGTCAAATAAATTATCAGAGTTCATGTATCATTACAATCATTTTTATTTAGTCAAGCAAGGGGTTTTAGTCAAACAATAACATAGTCTGTGGTGGTAGCGATGGTTGATAATGACTCTTTTACGGGCGACTATGGCAAGAACCCATTCAATTTTAAGAATTATAATCTAGAATATCTGGCAATATATGTTGACGGTGTCCAGTTCCCCACCAAACCATTACAACCGGACTTCCCTAATGGTTGCGTAACTCGTGAATTCTATCAACTGGTGTTATCAACAGGGAGACATTTAAAGAACAGTGCTATGGCCATTGATCGAAACGATTTCCTGAGAGGGTACACTCTTTATGCATTTAATCTGACACCTGACGAGGATAATAGTCAGCATCTATCATTGATCAAGAGTGGTAACATACGCCTGGAGACACGTTTCAGGAACCCGCTGCCTAATACCATCAATCTAATAATTTATGCGGTATATGATAGTATGATTGAAGTGTCCCATCGCAGACAGGTTTTAGTTGATTACTATTAAGCATCATGAATACTGTGGAACTGACAGCCAGGTGTTTTGGCTTGTGATAAACTGCCCCAGCAACCTCTACAAATAAGACCTAGTGCTATGATAATTAACACACACCCCTCTGACCAGCCTGGAGAGCATTGGCTGGCAGTTTATATATTGGAGAGAGTTGGGTGTTTTTTTGACAGTTTTGGAAATGCTCCAAATCATTCAATATTTCCTAAATCGATTTATGACTTTTTAAACATGTCATGTGATGAGATACATTTATCAGACAAACAAGTTCAGGATGTCACATCGGTCACATGTGGTGAACACTGTATCTACTTCTTAAATCACATGTGTAGAGGCATCACCTATGATATGTTGATATCTAAATATTCTTCTAATCTGTTTAAAAATGACACAATGGTAACACGTTTTGTGAAAAAGTTGCAACCGTGTGTGTGTGTGTTCATAATGTGTTTAGTTGTGTTCAACATGTTCAGACAATTGTGTAAGATTGTGCAAGTCAATAAAATGTTGGTCAAATAAATTATCAGAGTTCATGTATCATTACAATCATTTTTATTTAGTCAAGCAAGGGGTTTTAGTCAAACAATAACATAGTCTGTGGTGGTAGCGATGGTTGATAATGACTCTTTTACGGGCGACTATGGCAAGAACCCATTCAATTTTAAGAATTATAATCTAGAATATCTGGCAATATATGTTGACGGTGTCCAGTTCCCCACCAAACCATTACAACCGGACTTCCCTAATGGTTGCGTAACTCGTGAATTCTATCAACTGGTGTTATCAACAGGGAGACATTTAAAGAACAGTGCTATGGCCATTGATCGAAACGATTTCCTGAGAGGGTACACTCTTTATGCATTTAATCTGACACCTGACGAGGATAATAGTCAGCATCTATCATTGATCAAGAGTGGTAACATACGCCTGGAGACACGTTTCAGGAACCCGCTGCCTAATACCATCAATCTAATAATGTATGCGGTATATGATAGTATGATTGAAGTGTCCCATCGCAGACAGGTTTTAGTTGATTACTATTAAGCATCATGAATACTGTGGAACTGACAGCCAGGTGTTTTGGCTTGTGATAAACTGCCCCAGCAACCTCTACAAATAAGACCTAGTGCTATGATAATTAACACACACCCCTCTGACCAGCCTGGAGAGCATTGGCTGGCAGTTTATATATTGGAGAGAGTTGGGTGTTTTTTTGACAGTTTTGGAAATGCTCCAAATCATTCAATATTTCCTAAATCGATTTATGACTTTTTAAACATGTCATGTGATGAGATACATTTATCAGACAAACAAGTTCAGGATGTCACATCGGTCACATGTGGTGAACACTGTATCTACTTCTTAAATCACATGTGTAGAGGCATCACCTATGATATGTTGATATCTAAATATTCTTCTAATCTGTTTAAAAATGACACAATGGTAACACGTTTTGTGAAAAAGTTGCAACCGTGTGTGTGTGTGTTCATAATGTGTTTAGTTGTGTTCAACATGTTCAGACAATTGTGTAAGATTGTGCAAGTCAATAAAATGTTGGTCAAATAAATTATCAGAGTTCATGTATCATTACAATCATTTTTATTTAGTCAAGCAAGGGGTTTTAGTCAAACAATAACATAGTCTGTGGTGGTAGCGATGGTTGATAATGACTCTTTTACGGGCGACTATGGCAAGAACCCATTCAATTTTAAGAATTATAATCTAGAATATCTGGCAATATATGTTGACGGTGTCCAGTTCCCCACCAAACCATTACAACCGGACTTCCCTAATGGTTGCGTAACTCGTGAATTCTATCAACTGGTGTTATCAACAGGGAGACATTTAAAGAACAGTGCTATGGCCATTGATCGAAACGATTTCCTGAGAGGGTACACTCTTTATGCATTTAATCTGACACCTGACGAGGATAATAGTCAGCATCTATCATTGATCAAGAGTGGTAACATACGCCTGGAGACACGTTTCAGGAACCCGCTGCCTAATACCATCAATCTAATAATTTATGCGGTATATGATAGTATGATTGAAGTGTCCCATCGCAGACAGGTTTTAGTTGATTACTATTAAGCATCATGAATACTGTGGAACTGACAGCCAGGTGTTTTGGCTTGTGATAAACTGCCCCAGCAACCTCTACAAATAAGACCTAGTGCTATGATAATTAACACACACCCCTCTGACCAGCCTGGAGAGCATTGGCTGGCAGTTTATATATTGGAGAGAGTTGGGTGTTTTTTTTGACAGTTTTGGAAATGCTCCAAATCATTCAATATTTCCTAAATCGATTTATGACTTTTTAAACATGTCATGTGATGAGATACATTTATCAGACAAACAAGTTCAGGATGTCACATCGGTCACATGTGGTGAACACTGTATCTACTTCTTAAATCACATGTGTAGAGGCATCACCTATGATATGTTGATATCTAAATATTCTTCTAATCTGTTTAAAAATGACACAATGGTAACACGTTTTGTGAAAAAGTTGCAACCGTGTGTGTGTGTGTGTTCATAATGTGTTTAGTTGTGTTCAACATGTTCAGACAATTGTGTAAGATTGTGCAAGTCAATAAAATGTTGGTCAAATAAATTATCAGAGTTCATGTATCATTACAATCATTTTTATTTAGTCAAGCAAGGGGTTTTAGTCAAACAATAACATAGTCTGTGGTGGTAGCGATGGTTGATAATGACTCTTTTACGGGCGACTATGGCAAGAACCCATTCAATTTTAAGAATTATAATCTAGAATATCTGGCAATATATGTTGACGGTGTCCAGTTCCCCACCAAACCATTACAACCGGACTTCCCTAATGGTTGCGTAACTCGTGAATTCTATCAACTGGTGTTATCAACAGGGAGACATTTAAAGAACAGTGCTATGGCCATTGATCGAAACGATTTCCTGAGAGGGTACACTCTTTATGCATTTAATCTGACACCTGACGAGGATAATAGTCAGCATCTATCATTGATCAAGAGTGGTAACATACGCCTGGAGACACGTTTCAGGAACCCGCTGCCTAATACCATCAATCTAATAATTTATGCGGTATATGATAGTATGATTGAAGTGTCCCATCGCAGACAGGTTTTAGTTGATTACTATTAAGCATCATGAATACTGTGGAACTGACAGCCAGGTGTTTTGGCTTGTGATAAACTGCCCCAGCAACCTCTACAAATAAGACCTAGTGCTATGATAATTAACACACACCCCTCTGACCAGCCTGGAGAGCATTGGCTGGCAGTTTATATATTGGAGAGAGTTGGGTGTTTTTTTGACAGTTTTGGAAATGCTCCAAATCATTCAATATTTCCTAAATCGATTTATGACTTTTTAAACATGTCATGTGATGAGATACATTTATCAGACAAACAAGTTCAGGATGTCACATCGGTCACATGTGGTGAACACTGTATCTACTTCTTAAATCACATGTGTAGAGGCATCACCTATGATATGTTGATATCTAAATATTCTTCTAATCTGTTTAAAAATGACACAATGGTAACACGTTTTGTGAAAAAGTTGCAACCGTGTGTGTGTGTGTTCATAATGTGTTTAGTTGTGTTCAACATGTTCAGACAATTGTGTAAGATTGTGCAAGTCAATAAAATGTTGGTCAAATAAATTATCAGAGTTCATGTATCATTACAATCATTTTTATTTAGTCAAGCAAGGGGTTTTAGTCAAACAATAACATAGTCTGTGGTGGTAGCGATGGTTGATAATGACTCTTTTACGGGCGACTATGGCAAGAACCCATTCAATTTTAAGAATTATAATCTAGAATATCTGGCAATATATGTTGACGGTGTCCAGTTCCCCACCAAACCATTACAACCGGACTTCCCTAATGGTTGCGTAACTCGTGAATTCTATCAACTGGTGTTATCAACAGGGAGACATTTAAAGAACAGTGCTATGGCCATTGATCGAAACGATTTCCTGAGAGGGTACACTCTTTATGCATTTAATCTGACACCTGACGAGGATAATAGTCAGCATCTATCATTGATCAAGAGTGGTAACATACGCCTGGAGACACGTTTCAGGAACCCGCTGCCTAATACCATCAATCTAATAATTTATGCGGTATATGATAGTATGATTGAAGTGTCCCATCGCAGACAGGTTTTAGTTGATTACTATTAAGCATCATGAATACTGTGGAACTGACAGCCAGGTGTTTTGGCTTGTGATAAACTGCCCCAGCAACCTCTACAAATAAGACCTAGTGCTATGATAATTAACACACACCCCTCTGACCAGCCTGGAGAGCATTGGCTGGCAGTTTATATATTGGAGAGAGTTGGGTGTTTTTTTGACAGTTTTGGAAATGCTCCAAATCATTCAATATTTCCTAAATCGATTTATGACTTTTTAAACATGTCATGTGATGAGATACATTTATCAGACAAACAAGTTCAGGATGTCACATCGGTCACATGTGGTGAACACTGTATCTACTTCTTAAATCACATGTGTAGAGGCATCACCTATGATATGTTGATATCTAAATATTCTTCTAATCTGTTTAAAAATGACACAATGGTAACACGTTTTGTGAAAAAGTTGCAACCGTGTGTGTGTGTTCATAATGTGTTTAGTTGTGTTCAACATGTTCAGACAATTGTGTAAGATTGTGCAAGTCAATAAAATGTTGGTCAAATAAATTATCAGAGTTCATGTATCATTACAATCATTTTTATTTAGTCAAGCAAGGGGTTTTAGTCAAACAATAACATAGTCTGTGGTGGTAGCGATGGTTGATAATGACTCTTTTACGGGCGACTATGGCAAGAACCCATTCAATTTTAAGAATTATAATCTAGAATATCTGGCAATATATGTTGACGGTGTCCAGTTCCCCACCAAACCATTACAACCGGACTTCCCTAATGGTTGCGTAACTCGTGAATTCTATCAACTGGTGTTATCAACAGGGAGACATTTAAAGAACAGTGCTATGGCCATTGATCGAAACGATTTCCTGAGAGGGTACACTCTTTATGCATTTAATCTGACACCTGACGAGGATAATAGTCAGCATCTATCATTGATCAAGAGTGGTAACATACGCCTGGAGACACGTTTCAGGAACCCGCTGCCTAATACCATCAATCTAATAATTTATGCGGTATATGATAGTATGATTGAAGTGTCCCATCGCAGACAGGTTTTAGTTGATTACTATTAAGCATCATGAATACTGTGGAACTGACAGCCAGGTGTTTTGGCTTGTGATAAACTGCCCCAGCAACCTCTACAAATAAGACCTAGTGCTATGATAATTAACACACACCCCTCTGACCAGCCTGGAGAGCATTGGCTGGCAGTTTATATATTGGAGTGAGTTGGGTGTTTTTTTGACAGTTTTGGAAATGCTCCAAATCATTCAATATTTCCTAAATCGATTTATGACTTTTTAAACATGTCATGTGATGAGATACATTTATCAGACAAACAAGTTCAGGATGTCACATCGGTCACATGTGGTGAACACTGTATCCACTTCTTAAATCACATGTGTAGAGGCATCACCTATGATATGTTGATATCTAAATATTCTTCTAATCTGTTTAAAAATGACACAATGGTAACACGTTTTGTGAAAAAGTTGCAACCGTGTGTGTGTGTGTTCATAATGTGTTTAGTTGTGTTCAACATGTTCAGACAATTGTGTAAGATTGTGCAAGTCAATAAAATGTTGGTCAAATAAATTATCAGAGTTCATGTATCATTACAATCATTTTTATTTAGTCAAGCAAGGGGTTTTAGTCAAACAATAACATAGTCTGTGGTGGTAGCGATGGTTGATAATGACTCTTTTACGGGCGACTATGGCAAGAACCCATTCAATTTTAAGAATTATAATCTAGAATATCTGGCAATATATGTTGACGGTGTCCAGTTCCCCACCAAACCATTACAACCGGACTTCCCTAATGGTTGCGTAACTCGTGAATTCTATCAACTGGTGTTATCAACAGGGAGACATTTAAAGAACAGTGCTATGGCCATTGATCGAAACGATTTCCTGAGAGGGTACACTCTTTATGCATTTAATCTGACACCTGACGAGGATAATAGTCAGCATCTATCATTGATCAAGAGTGGTAACATACGCCTGGAGACACGTTTCAGGAACCCGCTGCCTAATACCATCAATCTAATAATTTATGCGGTATATGATAGTATGATTGAAGTGTCCCATCGCAGACAGGTTTTAGTTGATTACTATTAAGCATCATGAATACTGTGGAACTGACAGCCAGGTGTTTTGGCTTGTGATAAACTGCCCCAGCAACCTCTACAAATAAGACCTAGTGCTATGATAATTAACACACACCCCTCTGACCAGCCTGGAGAGCATTGGCTGGCAGTTTATATATTGGAGTGAGTTGGGTGTTTTTTTGACAGTTTTGGAAATGCTCCAAATCATTCAATATTTCCTAAATCGATTTATGACTTTTTAAACATGTCATGTGATGAGATACATTTATCAGACAAACAAGTTCAGGATGTCACATCGGTCACATGTGGTGAACACTGTATCTACTTCTTAAATCACATGTGTAGAGGCATCACCTATGATATGTTGATATCTAAATATTCTTCTAATCTGTTTAAAAATGACACAATGGTAACACGTTTTGTGAAAAAGTTGCAACCGTGTGTGTGTGTGTGTGTTCATAATGTGTTTAGTTGTGTTCAACATGTTCAGACAATTGTGTAAGATTGTGCAAGTCAATAAAATGTTGGTCAAATAAATTATCAGAGTTCATGTATCATTACAATCATTTTTATTTAGTCAAGCAAGGGGTTTTAGTCAAACAATAACATAGTCTGTGGTGGTAGCGATGGTTGATAATGACTCTTTTACGGGCGACTATGGCAAGAACCCATTCAATTTTAAGAATTATAATCTAGAATATCTGGCAATATATGTTGACGGTGTCCAGTTCCCCACCAAACCATTACAACCGGACTTCCCTAATGGTTGCGTAACTCGTGAATTCTATCAACTGGTGTTATCAACAGGGAGACATTTAAAGAACAGTGCTATGGCCATTGATCGAAACGATTTCCTGAGAGGGTACACTCTTTATGCATTTAATCTGACACCTGACGAGGATAATAGTCAGCATCTATCATTGATCAAGAGTGGTAACATACGCCTGGAGACACGTTTCAGGAACCCGCTGCCTAATACCATCAATCTAATAATTTATGCGGTATATGATAGTATGATTGAAGTGTCCCATCGCAGACAGGTTTTAGTTGATTACTATTAAGCATCATGAATACTGTGGAACTGACAGCCAGGTGTTTTGGCTTGTGATAAACTGCCCCAGCAACCTCTACAAATAAGACCTAGTGCTATGATAATTAACACACACCCCTCTGACCAGCCTGGAGAGCATTGGCTGGTGTAATGTTTAGACCACCTACTGCCACCTGGTGGTAGACTAGATACACAGTCAAGAGTCAAGACCCGGTCATGCGCAGTCTGGAGTCAGTCAATGCATATGCTGTAATGCGTGCACGTCGAATAACTAAAGAGTCCAATTGATATCCAGTGTGTGTCTCATCATTTATACATTATATTCTTGCTACACGTCAGAATACCACAATGGCGACGAGGATTCAAAGTGGAAACGCCACCAGTATCGATTTTTGAAGGAGGAAGAAGAAGAATCCGTCCGGAAAAGTCGAAGTGAGTAGTTAGCTAAGCTACCCAGGCTAACGATAGCATCATGCAGTCGGCATTTTCGGGCCACATGGCCATACAGCCATTCGACACAGAAACCGATCCCAGTTCGCTTGGAACGCGATGGAACAAATGGATCAACCGATTTGAAAATTACACCGTAGCCACAAACATTACTCAAGAAATAAGGAAAAGGGCACTGCTGCTTCACTTAGCTGGAGAGAGAGTCCATGATATCTACGACACGCTGGCTGACGACAGTGATGACTATGAAAACACAAAGACGAAGCTCCACGGATATTTCTCACCGAAAAAGAACACACACTACCTTGTGTACAAGTTCAGACAAGCCATACAGCTTCCCGGTGAGTCTTTAGACACATTTCATACCAGACTGAGGATGCTAGCTAAAGATTGTGAATTTGCAGATGCAGACAGAGAAATAGTCGCGCAAATAATACAGAGCTGTACCTCATCACGGCTGCGCAGGAGAGCGCTCAGAGAGCCAAACATGACTTTGACTAATATGTTAGACCTAGGGAGAATGTTAGAGATCTCTGAACAACAGGCAGAAAGCATAGAAGAGAAGGCTGTCACCGCAATTAATGCACTGCATCTCAAGGGCGCCAAACAGCAACATGCAGCATACAGGCACAAAGAGAAGAGCTTGCAATGTAGAAACTGTGGAGGAAATTATCCACACGAGGGTGACTGTCCAGCCAGAGGGAAGGACTGCAGGGCCTGTGGAAAGCCTAACCACTATGCCAAACACTGCCGTGGTCAGAAATAGCACATCAAAGCCAAGAGGAAGACACAGCTCACTACAAGCAGAGGAGCACTAAGAAAGTGAACCAGGTGACAGCATGCTCCGAGACCAAATCAAGAGACTCATCAAGTGGAGACGAAAGGTATGTGTATGTAATCAACAGCACAAGTATACAGCAACCCCAGACCAACATCAAGCTGAATGGTGTCAGTGTTAAAATACTGATTGATTCAGGAGCAGCTGTCAACATAATTAATGAAGATGTGTTAAACACACTTGACCCAAAGCCTATGCTCAGCACAGCCATGATCAAAATATTTCCATATGGGTCCAACAACGCTCTACCTATCATTGGTAAATTTGCATGCAAAGTACAGGCTACTAACAAGCGGACAGAGAGTGTGTTCTACGTTCTCAGAGGCGACGCCGGACAATCTCTGCTCAGCTACGCAACTGCCAGTGAACTAGGGCTGATCCAGATCATCAATATGGTGAACACGCCGCCAGTGATGCCACCCAGTGGGCGTACTGTCGCAGATGAACTCGTGCAGAGCTACCCAGAGCTTTTCATCGGAATCGGAAAGCTGAAAGACTTCCAGGTGAAACTGCATATAGACCCCGACATCCAACCGACGTGCCAGCCGCACAGACGGGTCCCTTTCCATGTCCGTCAGAAGGTCGAGGCGGAGCTTCAGAAGCTGGAGAACGACGGTATCATTGAAACTATATCTGGACCAACACCCTGGGTTTCCCCGATCGTCACACCACCGAAGCCAAAAGACCCTGATAAAGTCCGAATCTGCGTTGATATGCGTCAGGCGAACACAGCAATTCAGCGAGAACGACATATCACCCCAACAATGGACGATGTAATACACGAGCTGAACGGTGCCAAGGTATTCTCGAAGTTGGACCTCACAGCAGGCTACCACCAGCTCGAGCTGCATCCAGAGAGTCGTTACATCACAACGTTCACAACACACCTCGGGCTAAGAAGATACAAACGCCTGAACTTCGGTATATCATCCGCCGCTGAAGTGTTCCAGAACGCCATCTGCCAGACGCTGCAAGGTATACCGGGCGTGAAGAACCTCAGCGATGACATCATCATCTATGGCGTCTCTCAGGAAGCACACGACGACACTCTGAGAGCAGTGTTTAAAAGACTGAAAGACAGTGGTTTGACACTCAATCGCAACAAATGCGAATTCAACAAGCAGCGCCTTGAATTCTTTGGGTTCATTTTTTCTGCCGACGGGATTTCTGCAGATCCAAAGAAGGTGTCAGCCATTCACGACGCCAGCGACCCCAAAGATCCAGGTGAGATCAGAAGTCTTCTGGGCATGGCCAACTACTGCGCCAGGTTCATAAAGGACTACTCAACCATCACTGCACCGCTCCGTGGGCTCACGAAGAAGGACGCTCCGTGGCAGTGGGGCAGTGATCAAGCTACGGCACTCCAGACGCTCAAGGACAGTCTGACGAGCGACACAACAATGTCATATTTCGATCCCAGGAAGGAGACGGAGCTCATTGTTGATGGAAGTCCGGTGGGGCTAGGCGCCATCCTCTGTCAGAAAGGAGGAGGGGGAGAGAAGCGCATCATAGCCTACGCCAGCCGCGCACTCAGCGATGTAGAAACGAGATACTCGCAAACAGAACGTGAGGCCCTAGCCATCATCTGGAGCTGCGAACATTTTCACCTGTATCTGTATGGACATCCTTTCACCATGGTAACCGACCACAAACCATTGGAGATGATATGGAATAACCCGAGATCAAAACAACCTGCACGGATCGAGAGATGGGGCCTCAGATTACAGCCGTACAACTTCAGAGTGGAATATAGAAAAGGAGCTGACAATCCAGCTGACTACATGTCTAGACACCCTCTCCCGGTACAGTCGTCACAGAACACAAGAGCATCCAAGGTTGCAGAGGAGTACGTTAACTTCGTAGCACTTCAAGCAACACCCAAGGCGATGACACTACAAGAGATACAGCGAGAGACATTGAAAGACACACTCCTGCAACAGGTCAGTGCACACATCAGAAATAACTCGTGGCGTTTCATCACAGACCGCTCACCAGGTGCTGCTGCACTGAAACCATACAAGCTCGTCAGTGATGAACTCACAGTGTCCACAGGTAACGACATCATACTGCGAGGCACCAGGATTGTCATACCTGCAGCTCTACAGCAGAGGGCGCTGCAGATTGCTCATGAAAGCCACCAGGGCGTGGCTAAGATAAAAGCCCTACTCAGAGAAAAGGTATGGTTCCCTACCATAGACCAACAGGTAGAGACCATCGCCAAGACCTGCCTCCCATGTCAAGTGAACACTCCAGTCACCCAGACCGAACCACTCAAAATGTCTGAGCTGCCAGACGCACCATGGCACAGTGTTAGTGCTGACTTTTATGGCCCACTCCCATCGGGAGAATATCTGTTAGTTATAGTCGATGACTACACACGATACCCAATTGTTGAGGCTATTCGATCTACCTCAGCAAACACAGTCATACCAGTCATGGACAAAGTCTTCTCCATGTTTGGAATCCCAAGAGTTGTTAAGACTGACAACGGACCTCCTTTCAACAGCAACCAGTTCGCTGAGTTTGCCAACTACCTAGGGTTCAAGCACAGGAAGATAACGCCTCTATGGCCACAAGCTAATGCCACAGCTGAGAGATTCATGCGCACCGTCGGGAAAGTCATCAGAATCGCCCACATGCAGATGATGCCATGGAAACAACAGCTGCACGTCTTCCTGCGTGAGTACAGGTCCACTCCCCACAGCACGACGAACACGTCACCTGCCGAGTTACTATTCCAACGGAAGATGACCACCAAGCTACCCTCAGCAGACACAATCACCATCCCTGCTGACGAAGAGATACGCAGAATCGACAGAGAGGCCAAGGCAAAGATGAAAGCTCTTTCAGATGCTCGACGACACGCTACGCCTTCTAACATCAAGCCAGGAGACACCGTCCTGTGTCGTCAACCAAAACAGAACAAGCTTACTACGCCTTACAACGCAGAGCCGCTCACAGTCATCGATGTCAAAGGGTCCATGATAACAGCTGGAAGAAGTGGTTACACCACCACTAGGAACAGTTCATTCTTTAAGAAGATTGTCCGAGACAACCCAGACACTCTAATGGACTTAAGTTCAGAGGTCAGTGAGGAAGTAGGCCCAGCTACGCCTCCACCCGCACCTCCGCCGAGGTATCCAGTTAGGGAGAACAGACAACCTCCCGCATACCTGCGTGACTTCGATTAAAGAGCAGGAGTACCAAAGGACTGTTAACATGTTCTTCTGAGTTAACAATGTTCCAAGTTAATGGACTGTTTGAACGTTATACATCTATATAAAGTTGAGAACAATAGACTGATTAAAGTAACGCAAAGAATGTATTTTGATTTGCTACTTTGTTGAGAGCCATGTTTTAGTTCAGGAACCAGTGTATGTGCTAAATGTTATGCACTTTATCATTTATAAAAAAAAAGGAGTGATGTAATGTTTAGACCACCTACTGCCACCTGGTGGTAGACTAGATACACAGTCAAGAGTCAAGACCCGGTCATGCGCAGTCTGGAGTCAGTCAATGCATATGCTGTAATGCGTGCACGTCGAATAACTAAAGAGTCCAATTGATATCCAGTGTGTGTCTCATCATTTATACATTATATTCTTGCTACACGTCAGAATATCACAGCTGGCAGTTTATATATTGGAGAGAGTTGGGTGTTTTTTTGACAGTTTTGGAAATGCTCCAAATCATTCAATATTTCCTAAATCGATTTATGACTTTTTAAACATGTCATGTGATGAGATACATTTATCAGACAAACAAGTTCAGGATGTCACATCGGTCACATGTGGTGAACACTGTATCTACTTCTTAAATCACATGTGTAGAGGCATCACCTATGATATGTTGATATCTAAATATTCTTCTAATCTGTTTAAAAATGACACAATGGTAACACGTTTTGTGAAAAAGTTGCAACCGTGTGTGTGTGTTCATAATGTGTTTAGTTGTGTTCAACATGTTCAGACAATTGTGTAAGATTGTGCAAGTCAATAAAATGTTGGTCAAATAAATTATCAGAGTTCATGTATCATTACAATCATTTTTATTTAGTCAAGCAAGGGGTTTTAGTCAAACAATAACATAGTCTGTGGTGGTAGCGATGGTTGATAATGACTCTTTTACGGGCGACTATGGCAAGAACCCATTCAATTTTAAGAATTATAATCTAGAATATCTGGCAATATATGTTGACGGTGTCCAGTTCCCCACCAAACCATTACAACCGGACTTCCCTAATGGTTGCGTAACTCGTGAATTCTATCAACTGGTGTTATCAACAGGGAGACATTTAAAGAACAGTGCTATGGCCATTGATCGAAACGATTTCCTGAGAGGGTACACTCTTTATGCATTTAATCTGACACCTGACGAGGATAATAGTCAGCATCTATCATTGATCAAGAGTGGTAACATACGCCTGGAGACACGTTTCAGGAACCCGCTGCCTAATACCATCAATCTAATAATTTATGCGGTATATGATAGTATGATTGAAGTGTCCCATCGCAGACAGGTTTTAGTTGATTACTATTAAGCATCATGAATACTGTGGAACTGACAGCCAGGTGTTTTGGCTTGTGATAAACTGCCCCAGCAACCTCTACAAATAAGACCTAGTGCTATGATAATTAACACACACCCCTCTGACCAGCCTGGAGAGCATTGGCTGGCAGTTTATATATTGGAGAGAGTTGGGTGTTTTTTTGACAGTTTTGGAAATGCTCCAAATCATTCAATATTTCCTAAATCGATTTATGACTTTTTAAACATGTCATGTGATGAGATACATTTATCAGACAAACAAGTTCAGGATGTCACATCGGTCACATGTGGTGAACACTGTATCTACTTCTTAAATCACATGTGTAGAGGCATCACCTATGATATGTTGATATCTAAATATTCTTCTAATCTGTTTAAAAATGACACAATGGTAACACGTTTTGTGAAAAAGTTGCAACCGTGTGTGTGTGTTCATAATGTGTTTAGTTGTGTTCAACATGTTCAGACAATTGTGTAAGATTGTGCAAGTCAATAAAATGTTGGTCAAATAAATTATCAGAGTTCATGTATCATTACAATCATTTTTATTTAGTCAAGCAAGGGGTTTTAGTCAAACAATAACATAGTCTGTGGTGGTAGCGATGGTTGATAATGACTCTTTTACGGGCGACTATGGCAAGAACCCATTCAATTTTAAGAATTATAATCTAGAATATCTGGCAATATATGTTGACGGTGTCCAGTTCCCCACCAAACCATTACAACCGGACTTCCCTAATGGTTGCGTAACTCGTGAATTCTATCAACTGGTGTTATCAACAGGGAGACATTTAAAGAACAGTGCTATGGCCATTGATCGAAACGATTTCCTGAGAGGGTACACTCTTTATGCATTTAATCTGACACCTGACGAGGATAATAGTCAGCATCTATCATTGATCAAGAGTGGTAACATACGCCTGGAGACACGTTTCAGGAACCCGCTGCCTAATACCATCAATCTAATAATTTATGCGGTATATGATAGTATGATTGAAGTGTCCCATCGCAGACAGGTTTTAGTTGATTACTATTAAGCATCATGAATACTGTGGAACTGACAGCCAGGTGTTTTGGCTTGTGATAAACTGCCCCAGCAACCTCTACAAATAAGACCTAGTGCTATGATAATTAACACACACCCCTCTGACCAGCCTGGAGAGCATTGGCTGGCAGTTTATATATTGGAGAGAGTTGGGTGTTTTTTTTTGACAGTTTTGGAAATGCTCCAAATCATTCAATATTTCCTAAATCGATTTATGACTTTTTAAACATGTCATGTGATGAGATACATTTATCAGACAAACAAGTTCAGGATGTCACATCGGTCACATGTGGTGAACACTGTATCTACTTCTTAAATCACATGTGTAGAGGCATCACCTATGATATGTTGATATCTAAATATTCTTCTAATCTGTTTAAAAATGACACAATGGTAACACGTTTTGTGAAAAAGTTGCAACCGTGTGTGTGTGTTCATAATGTGTTTAGTTGTGTTCAACATGTTCAGACAATTGTGTAAGATTGTGCAAGTCAATAAAATGTTGGTCAAATAAATTATCAGAGTTCATGTATCATTACAATCATTTTTATTTAGTCAAGCAAGGGGTTTTAGTCAAACAATAACATAGTCTGTGGTGGTAGCGATGGTTGATAATGACTCTTTTACGGGCGACTATGGCAAGAACCCATTCAATTTTAAGAATTATAATCTAGAATATCTGGCAATATATGTTGACGGTGTCCAGTTCCCCACCAAACCATTACAACCGGACTTCCCTAATGGTTGCGTAACTCGTGAATTCTATCAACTGGTGTTATCAACAGGGAGACATTTAAAGAACAGT
This sequence comes from Nansenia antarctica, assembly GCF_963989245.1. Lineage (NCBI taxonomy): Eukaryota > Metazoa > Chordata > Actinopteri > Argentiniformes > Microstomatidae > Nansenia > Nansenia antarctica. The sequence continues at coordinate 54,088,111 of NC_137688.1, read as the reverse complement.
GCTATGGCCATTGATCGAAACGATTTCCTGAGAGGGTACACTCTTTATGCATTTAATCTGACACCTGACGAGGATAATAGTCAGCATCTATCATTGATCAAGAGTGGTAACATACGCCTGGAGACACGTTTCAGGAACCCGCTGCCTAATACCATCAATCTAATAATTTATGCGGTATATGATAGTATGATTGAAGTGTCCCATCGCAGACAGGTTTTAGTTGATTACTATTAAGCATCATGAATACTGTGGAACTGACAGCCAGGTGTTTTGGCTTGTGATAAACTGCCCCAGCAACCTCTACAAATAAGACCTAGTGCTATGATAATTAACACACACCCCTCTGACCAGCCTGGAGAGCATTGGCTGGCAGTTTATATATTGGAGAGAGTTGGGTGTTTTTTTTTGACAGTTTTGGAAATGCTCCAAATCATTCAATATTTCCTAAATCGATTTATGACTTTTTAAACATGTCATGTGATGAGATACATTTATCAGACAAACAAGTTCAGGATGTCACATCGGTCACATGTGGTGAACACTGTATCTACTTCTTAAATCACATGTGTAGAGGCATCACCTATGATATGTTGATATCTAAATATTCTTCTAATCTGTTTAAAAATGACACAATGGTAACACGTTTTGTGAAAAAGTTGCAACCGTGTGTGTGTGTTCATAATGTGTTTAGTTGTGTTCAACATGTTCAGACAATTGTGTAAGATTGTGCAAGTCAATAAAATGTTGGTCAAATAAATTATCAGAGTTCATGTATCATTACAATCATTTTTATTTAGTCAAGCAAGGGGTTTTAGTCAAACAATAACATAGTCTGTGGTGGTAGCGATGGTTGATAATGACTCTTTTACGGGCGACTATGGCAAGAACCCATTCAATTTTAAGAATTATAATCTAGAATATCTGGCAATATATGTTGACGGTGTCCAGTTCCCCACCAAACCATTACAACCGGACTTCCCTAATGGTTGCGTAACTCGTGAATTCTATCAACTGGTGTTATCAACAGGGAGACATTTAAAGAACAGTGCTATGGCCATTGATCGAAACGATTTCCTGAGAGGGTACACTCTTTATGCATTTAATCTGACACCTGACGAGGATAATAGTCAGCATCTATCATTGATCAAGAGTGGTAACATACGCCTGGAGACACGTTTCAGGAACCCGCTGCCTAATACCATCAATCTAATAATTTATGCGGTATATGATAGTATGATTGAAGTGTCCCATCGCAGACAGGTTTTAGTTGATTACTATTAAGCATCATGAATACTGTGGAACTGACAGCCAGGTGTTTTGGCTTGTGATAAACTGCCCCAGCAACCTCTACAAATAAGACCTAGTGCTATGATAATTAACACACACCCCTCTGACCAGCCTGGAGAGCATTGGCTGGCAGTTTATATATTGGAGAGAGTTGGGTGTTTTTTTTTGACAGTTTTGGAAATGCTCCAAATCATTCAATATTTCCTAAATCGATTTATGACTTTTTAAACATGTCATGTGATGAGATACATTTATCAGACAAACAAGTTCAGGATGTCACATCGGTCACATGTGGTGAACACTGTATCTACTTCTTAAATCACATGTGTAGAGGCATCACCTATGATATGTTGATATCTAAATATTCTTCTAATCTGTTTAAAAATGACACAATGGTAACACGTTTTGTGAAAAAGTTGCAACCGTGTGTGTGTGTTCATAATGTGTTTAGTTGTGTTCAACATGTTCAGACAATTGTGTAAGATTGTGCAAGTCAATAAAATGTTGGTCAAATAAATTATCAGAGTTCATGTATCATTACAATCATTTTTATTTAGTCAAGCAAGGGGTTTTAGTCAAACAATAACATAGTCTGTGGTGGTAGCGATGGTTGATAATGACTCTTTTACGGGCGACTATGGCAAGAACCCATTCAATTTTAAGAATTATAATCTAGAATATCTGGCAATATATGTTGACGGTGTCCAGTTCCCCACCAAACCATTACAACCGGACTTCCCTAATGGTTGCGTAACTCGTGAATTCTATCAACTGGTGTTATCAACAGGGAGACATTTAAAGAACAGTGCTATGGCCATTGATCGAAACGATTTCCTGAGAGGGTACACTCTTTATGCATTTAATCTGACACCTGACGAGGATAATAGTCAGCATCTATCATTGATCAAGAGTGGTAACATACGCCTGGAGACACGTTTCAGGAACCCGCTGCCTAATACCATCAATCTAATAATTTATGCGGTATATGATAGTATGATTGAAGTGTCCCATCGCAGACAGGTTTTAGTTGATTACTATTAAGCATCATGAATACTGTGGAACTGACAGCCAGGTGTTTTGGCTTGTGATAAACTGCCCCAGCAACCTCTACAAATAAGACCTAGTGCTATGATAATTAACACACACCCCTCTGACCAGCCTGGAGAGCATTGGCTGGCAGTTTATATATTGGAGAGAGTTGGGTGTTTTTTTTTGACAGTTTTGGAAATGCTCCAAATCATTCAATATTTCCTAAATCGATTTATGACTTTTTAAACATGTCATGTGATGAGATACATTTATCAGACAAACAAGTTCAGGATGTCACATCGGTCACATGTGGTGAACACTGTATCTACTTCTTAAATCACATGTGTAGAGGCATCACCTATGATATGTTGATATCTAAATATTCTTCTAATCTGTTTAAAAATGACACAATGGTAACACGTTTTGTGAAAAAGTTGCAACCGTGTGTGTGTGTTCATAATGTGTTTAGTTGTGTTCAACATGTTCAGACAATTGTGTAAGATTGTGCAAGTCAATAAAATGTTGGTCAAATAAATTATCAGAGTTCATGTATCATTACAATCATTTTTATTTAGTCAAGCAAGGGGTTTTAGTCAAACAATAACATAGTCTGTGGTGGTAGCGATGGTTGATAATGACTCTTTTACGGGCGACTATGGCAAGAACCCATTCAATTTTAAGAATTATAATCTAGAATATCTGGCAATATATGTTGACGGTGTCCAGTTCCCCACCAAACCATTACAACCGGACTTCCCTAATGGTTGCGTAACTCGTGAATTCTATCAACTGGTGTTATCAACAGGGAGACATTTAAAGAACAGTGCTATGGCCGTTGATCGAAACGATTTCCTGAGAGGGTACACTCTTTATGCATTTAATCTGACACCTGACGAGGATAATAGTCAGCATCTATCATTGATCAAGAGTGGTAACATACGCCTGGAGACACGTTTCAGGAACCCGCTGCCTAATACCATCAATCTAATAATTTATGCGGTATATGATAGTATGATTGAAGTGTCCCATCGCAGACAGGTTTTAGTTGATTACTATTAAGCATCATGAATACTGTGGAACTGACAGCCAGGTGTTTTGGCTTGTGATAAACTGCCCCAGCAACCTCTACAAATAAGACCTAGTGCTATGATAATTAACACACACCCCTCTGACCAGCCTGGAGAGCATTGGCTGGCAGTTTATATATTGGAGAGAGTTGGGTGGTTTTTTGACAGTTTTGGAAATGCTCCAAATCATTCAATATTTCCTAAATCGATTTATGACTTTTTAAACATGTCATGTGATGAGATACATTTATCAGACAAACAAGTTCAGGATGTCACATCGGTCACATGTGGTGAACACTGTATCTACTTCTTAAATCACATGTGTAGAGGCATCACCTATGATATGTTGATATCTAAATATTCTTCTAATCTGTTTAAAAATGACACAATGGTAACACGTTTTGTGAAAAAGTTGCAACCGTGTGTGTGTGTGTTCATAATGTGTTTAGTTGTGTTCAACATGTTCAGACAATTGTGTAAGATTGTGCAAGTCAATAAAATGTTGGTCAAATAAATTATCAGAGTTCATGTATCATTACAATCATTTTTATTTAGTCAAGCAAGGGGTTTTAGTCAAACAATAACATAGTCTGTGGTGGTAGCGATGGTTGATAATGACTCTTTTACGGGCGACTATGGCAAGAACCCATTCAATTTTAAGAATTATAATCTAGAATATCTGGCAATATATGTTGACGGTGTCCAGTTCCCCACCAAACCATTACAACCGGACTTCCCTAATGGTTGCGTAACTCGTGAATTCTATCAACTGGTGTTATCAACAGGGAGACATTTAAAGAACAGTGCTATGGCCATTGATCGAAACGATTTCCTGAGAGGGTACACTCTTTATGCATTTAATCTGACACCTGACGAGGATAATAGTCAGCATCTATCATTGATCAAGAGTGGTAACATACGCCTGGAGACACGTTTCAGGAACCCGCTGCCTAATACCATCAATCTAATAATTTATGCGGTATATGATAGTATGATTGAAGTGTCCCATCGCAGACAGGTTTTAGTTGATTACTATTAAGCATCATGAATACTGTGGAACTGACAGCCAGGTGTTTTGGCTTGTGATAAACTGCCCCAGCAACCTCTACAAATAAGACCTAGTGCTATGATAATTAACACACACCCCTCTGACCAGCCTGGAGAGCATTGGCTGGCAGTTTATATATTGGAGAGAGTTGGGTGTTTTTTTGACAGTTTTGGAAATGCTCCAAATCATTCAATATTTCCTAAATCGATTTATGACTTTTTAAACATGTCATGTGATGAGATACATTTATCAGACAAACAAGTTCAGGATGTCACATCGGTCACATGTGGTGAACACTGTATCTACTTCTTAAATCACATGTGTAGAGGCATCACCTATGATATGTTGATATCTAAATATTCTTCTAATCTGTTTAAAAATGACACAATGGTAACACGTTTTGTGAAAAAGTTGCAACCGTGTGTGTGTGTATGTTCATAATGTGTTTAGTTGTGTTCAACATGTTCAGACAATTGTGTAAGATTGTGCAAGTCAATAAAATGTTGGTCAAATAAATTATCAGAGTTCATGTATCATTACAATCATTTTTATTTAGTCAAGCAAGGGGTTTTAGTCAAACAATAACATAGTCTGTGGTGGTAGCGATGGTTGATAATGACTCTTTTACGGGCGACTATGGCAAGAACCCATTCAATTTTAAGAATTATAATCTAGAATATCTGGCAATATATGTTGACGGTGTCCAGTTCCCCACCAAACCATTACAACCGGACTTCCCTAATGGTTGCGTAACTCGTGAATTCTATCAACTGGTGTTATCAACAGGGAGACATTTAAAGAACAGTGCTATGGCCATTGATCGAAACGATTTCCTGAGAGGGTACACTCTTTATGCATTTAATCTGACACCTGACGAGGATAATAGTCAGCATCTATCATTGATCAAGAGTGGTAACATACGCCTGGAGACACGTTTCAGGAACCCGCTGCCTAATACCATCAATCTAATAATTTATGCGGTATATGATAGTATGATTGAAGTGTCCCATCGCAGACAGGTTTTAGTTGATTACTATTAAGCATCATGAATACTGTGGAACTGACAGCCAGGTGTTTTGGCTTGTGATAAACTGCCCCAGCAACCTCTACAAATAAGACCTAGTGCTATGATAATTAACACACACCCCTCTGACCAGCCTGGAGAGCATTGGCTGGCAGTTTATATATTGGAGAGAGTTGGGTGTTTTTTTGACAGTTTTGGAAATGCTCCAAATCATTCAATATTTCCTAAATCGATTTATGACTTTTTAAACATGTCATGTGATGAGATACATTTATCAGACAAACAAGTTCAGGATGTCACATCGGTCACATGTGGTGAACACTGTATCTACTTCTTAAATCACATGTGTAGAGGCATCACCTATGATATGTTGATATCTAAATATTCTTCTAATCTGTTTAAAAATGACACAATGGTAACACGTTTTGTGAAAAAGTTGCAACCGTGTGTGTGTGTGTTCATAATGTGTTTAGTTGTGTTCAACATGTTCAGACAATTGTGTAAGATTGTGCAAGTCAATAAAATGTTGGTCAAATAAATTATCAGAGTTCATGTATCATTACAATCATTTTTATTTAGTCAAGCAAGGGGTTTTAGTCAAACAATAACATAGTCTGTGGTGGTAGCGATGGTTGATAATGACTCTTTTACGGGCGACTATGGCAAGAACCCATTCAATTTTAAGAATTATAATCTAGAATATCTGGCAATATATGTTGACGGTGTCCAGTTCCCCACCAAACCATTACAACCGGACTTCCCTAATGGTTGCGTAACTCGTGAATTCTATCAACTGGTGTTATCAACAGGGAGACATTTAAAGAACAGTGCTATGGCCATTGATCGAAACGATTTCCTGAGAGGGTACACTCTTTATGCATTTAATCTGACACCTGACGAGGATAATAGTCAGCATCTATCATTGATCAAGAGTGGTAACATACGCCTGGAGACACGTTTCAGGAACCCGCTGCCTAATACCATCAATCTAATAATTTATGCGGTATATGATAGTATGATTGAAGTGTCCCATCGCAGACAGGTTTTAGTTGATTACTATTAAGCATCATGAATACTGTGGAACTGACAGCCAGGTGTTTTGGCTTGTGATAAACTGCCCCAGCAACCTCTACAAATAAGACCTAGTGCTATGATAATTAACACACACCCCTCTGACCAGCCTGGAGAGCATTGGCTGGCAGTTTATATATTGGAGAGAGTTGGGTGTTTTTTTGACAGTTTTGGAAATGCTCCAAATCATTCAATATTTCCTAAATCGATTTATGACTTTTTAAACATGTCATGTGATGAGATACATTTATCAGACAAACAAGTTCAGGATGTCACATCGGTCACATGTGGTGAACACTGTATCTACTTCTTAAATCACATGTGTAGAGGCATCACCTATGATATGTTGATATCTAAATATTCTTCTAATCTGTTTAAAAATGACACAATGGTAACACGTTTTGTGAAAAAGTTGCAACCGTGTGTGTGTGTTCATAATGTGTTTAGTTGTGTTCAACATGTTCAGACAATTGTGTAAGATTGTGCAAGTCAATAAAATGTTGGTCAAATAAATTATCAGAGTTCATGTATCATTACAATCATTTTTATTTAGTCAAGCAAGGGGTTTTAGTCAAACAATAACATAGTCTGTGGTGGTAGCGATGGTTGATAATGACTCTTTTACGGGCGACTATGGCAAGAACCCATTCAATTTTAAGAATTATAATCTAGAATATCTGGCAATATATGTTGACGGTGTCCAGTTCCCCACCAAACCATTACAACCGGACTTCCCTAATGGTTGCGTAACTCGTGAATTCTATCAACTGGTGTTATCAACAGGGAGACATTTAAAGAACAGTGCTATGGCCATTGATCGAAACGATTTTCTGAGAGGGTACACTCTTTATGCATTTAATCTGACACCTGACGAGGATAATAGTCAGCATCTATCATTGATCAAGAGTGGTAACATACGCCTGGAGACACGTTTCAGGAACCCGCTGCCTAATACCATCAATCTAATAATTTATGCGGTATATGATAGTATGATTGAAGTGTCCCATCGCAGACAGGTTTTAGTTGATTACTATTAAGCATCATGAATACTGTGGAACTGACAGCCAGGTGTTTTGGCTTGTGATAAACTGGCCCAGCAACCTCTACAAATAAGACCTAGTGCTATGATAATTAACACACACCCCTCTGACCTGCCTGGAGAGCATTGGCTGGCAGTTTATATATTGGAGAGAGTTGGGTGTTTTTTTGACAGTTTTGGAAATGCTCCAAATCATTCAATATTTCCTAAATCGATTTATGACTTTTTAAACATGTCATGTGATGAGATACATTTATCAGACAAACAAGTTCAGGATGTCACATCGGTCACATGTGGTGAACACTGTATCTACTTCTTAAATCACATGTGTAGAGGCATCACCTATGATATGTTGATATCTAAATATTCTTCTAATCTGTTTAAAAATGACACAATGGTAACACGTTTTGTGAAAAAGTTGCAACCGTGTGTGTGTGTGTTCATAATGTGTTTAGTTGTGTTCAACATGTTCAGACAATTGTGTAAGATTGTGCAAGTCAATAAAATGTTGGTCAAATAAATTATCAGAGTTCATGTATCATTACAATCATTTTTATTTAGTCAAGCAAGGGGTTTTAGTCAAACAATAACATAGTCTGTGGTGGTAGCGATGGTTGATAATGACTCTTTTACGGGCGACTATGGCAAGAACCCATTCAATTTTAAGAATTATAATCTAGAATATCTGGCAATATATGTTGACGGTGTCCAGTTCCCCACCAAACCATTACAACCGGACTTCCCTAATGGTTGCGTAACTCGTGAATTCTATCAACTGGTGTTATCAACAGGGAGACATTTAAAGAACAGTGCTATGGCCATTGATCGAAACGATTTCCTGAGAGGGTACACTCTTTATGCATTTAATCTGACACCTGACGAGGATAATAGTCAGCATCTATCATTGATCAAGAGTGGTAACATACGCCTGGAGACACGTTTCAGGAACCCGCTGCCTAATACCATCAATCTAATAATTTATGCGGTATATGATAGTATGATTGAAGTGTCCCATCGCAGACAGGTTTTAGTTGATTACTATTAAGCATCATGAATACTGTGGAACTGACAGCCAGGTGTTTTGGCTTGTGATCAACTGCCCCAGCAACCTCTACAAATAAGACCTAGTGCTATGATAATTAACACACACCCCTCTGACCAGCCTGGAGAGCATTGGCTGGCAGTTTATATATTGGAGAGAGTTGGGTGTTTTTTTGACAGTTTTGGAAATGCTCCAAATCATTCAATATTTCCTAAATCGATTTATGACTTTTTAAACATGTCATGTGATGAGATACATTTATCAGACAAACAAGTTCAGGATGTCACATCGGTCACATGTGGTGAACACTGTATCTACTTCTTAAATCACATGTGTAGAGGCATCACCTATGATATGTTGATATCTAAATATTCTTCTAATCTGTTTAAAAATGACACAATGGTAACACGTTTTGTGAAAAAGTTGCAACCGTGTGTGTGTGTGTTCATAATGTGTTTAGTTGTGTTCAACATGTTCAGACAATTGTGTAAGATTGTGCAAGTCAATAAAATGTTGGTCAAATAAATTATCAGAGTTCATGTATCATTACAATCATTTTTATTTAGTCAAGCAAGGGGTTTTAGTCAAACAATAACATAGTCTGTGGTGGTAGCGATGGTTGATAATGACTCTTTTACGGGCGACTATGGCAAGAACCCATTCAATTTTAAGAATTATAATCTAGAATATCTGGCAATATATGTTGACGGTGTCCAGTTCCCCACCGAACCATTACAACCGGACTTCCCTAATGGTTGCGTAACTCGTGAATTCTATCAACTGGTGTTATCAACAGGGAGACATTTAAAGAACAGTGCTATGGCCATTGATCGAAACGATTTCCTGAGAGGGTACACTCTTTATGCATTTAATCTGACACCTGACGAGGATAATAGTCAGCATCTATCATTGATCAAGAGTGGTAACATACGCCTGGAGACACGTTTCAGGAACCCGCTGCCTAATACCATCAATCTAATAATTTATGCGGTATATGATAGTATGATTGAAGTGTCCCATCGCAGACAGGTTTTAGTTGATTACTATTAAGCATCATGAATACTGTGGAACTGACAGCCAGGTGTTTTGGCTTGTGATAAACTGCCCCAGCAACCTCTACAAATAAGACCTAGTGCTATGATAATTAACACACACCCCTCTGACCAGCCTGGAGAGCACTGGCTGGCAGTTTATATATTGGAGAGAGTTGGGTGTTTTTTTGACAGTTTTGGAAATGCTCCAAATCATTCAATATTTCCTAAATCGATTTATGACTTTTTAAACATGTCATGTGATGAGATACATTTATCAGACAAACAAGTTCAGGATGTCACATCGGTCACATGTGGTGAACACTGTATCTACTTCTTAAATCACATGTGTAGAGGCATCACCTATGATATGTTGATATCTAAATATTCTTCTAATCTGTTTAAAAATGACACAATGGTAACACGTTTTGTGAAAAAGTTGCAACCGTGTGTGTGTGTTCATAATGTGTTTAGTTGTGTTCAACATGTTCAGACAATTGTGTAAGATTGTGCAAGTCAATAAAATGTTGGTCAAATAAATTATCAGAGTTCATGTATCATTACAATCATTTTTATTTAGTCAAGCAAGGGGTTTTAGTCAAACAATAACATAGTCTGTGGTGGTAGCGATGGTTGATAATGACTCTTTTACGGGCGACTATGGCAAGAACCCATTCAATTTTAAGAATTATAATCTAGAATATCTGGCAATATATGTTGACGGTGTCCAGTTCCCCACCAAACCATTACAACCGGACTTCCCTAATGGTTGCGTAACTCGTGAATTCTATCAACTGGTGTTATCAACAGGGAGACATTTAAAGAACAGTGCTATGGCCATTGATCGAAACGATTTCCTGAGAGGGTACACTCTTTATGCATTTAATCTGACACCTGACGAGGATAATAGTCAGCATCTATCATTGATCAAGAGTGGTAACATACGCCTGGAGACACGTTTCAGGAACCCGCTGCCTAATACCATCAATCTAATAATTTATGCGGTATATGATAGTATGATTGAAGTGTCCCATCGCAGACAGGTTTTAGTTGATTACTATTAAGCATCATGAATACTGTGGAACTGACAGCCAGGTGTTTTGGCTTGTGATAAACTGCCCCAGCAACCTCTACAAATAAGACCTAGTGCTATGATAATTAACACACACCCCTCTGACCAGCCTGGAGAGCATTGGCTGGCAGTTTATATATTGGAGTGAGTTGGGTGTTTTTTTGACAGTTTTGGAAATGCTCCAAATCATTCAATATTTCCTAAATCGATTTATGACTTTTTAAACATGTCATGTGATGAGATACATTTATCAGACAAACAAGTTCAGGATGTCACATCGGTCACATGTGGTGAACACTGTATCCACTTCTTAAATCACATGTGTAGAGGCATCACCTATGATATGTTGATATCTAAATATTCTTCTAATCTGTTTAAAAATGACACAATGGTAACACGTTTTGTGAAAAAGTTGCAACCGTGTGTGTGTGTGTTCATAATGTGTTTAGTTGTGTTCAACATGTTCAGACAATTGTGTAAGATTGTGCAAGTCAATAAAATGTTGGTCAAATAAATTATCAGAGTTCATGTATCATTACAATCATTTTTATTTAGTCAAGCAAGGGGTTTTAGTCAAACAATAACATAGTCTGTGGTGGTAGCGATGGTTGATAATGACTCTTTTACGGGCGACTATGGCAAGAACCCATTCAATTTTAAGAATTATAATCTAGAATATCTGGCAATATATGTTGACGGTGTCCAGTTCCCCACCAAACCATTACAACCGGACTTCCCTAATGGTTGCGTAACTCGTGAATTCTATCAACTGGTGTTATCAACAGGGAGACATTTAAAGAACAGTGCTATGGCCATTGATCGAAACGATTTCCTGAGAGGGTACACTCTTTATGCATTTAATCTGACACCTGACGAGGATAATAGTCAGCATCTATCATTGATCAAGAGTGGTAACATACGCCTGGAGACACGTTTCAGGAACCCGCTGCCTAATACCATCAATCTAATAATTTATGCGGTATATGATAGTATGATTGAAGTGTCCCATCGCAGACAGGTTTTAGTTGATTACTATTAAGCATCATGAATACTGTGGAACTGACAGCCAGGTGTTTTGGCTTGTGATAAACTGCCCCAGCAACCTCTACAAATAAGACCTAGTGCTATGATAATTAACACACACCCCTCTGACCAGCCTGGAGAGCATTGGCTGGCAGTTTATATATTGGAGTGAGTTGGGTGTTTTTTTGACAGTTTTGGAAATGCTCCAAATCATTCAATATTTCCTAAATCGATTTATGACTTTTTAAACATGTCATGTGATGAGATACATTTATCAGACAAACAAGTTCAGGATGTCACATCGGTCACATGTGGTGAACACTGTATCTACTTCTTAAATCACATGTGTAGAGGCATCACCTATGATATGTTGATATCTAAATATTCTTCTAATCTGTTTAAAAATGACACAATGGTAACACGTTTTGTGAAAAAGTTGCAACCGTGTGTGTGTGTGTGTGTTCATAATGTGTTTAGTTGTGTTCAACATGTTCAGACAATTGTGTAAGATTGTGCAAGTCAATAAAATGTTGGTCAAATAAATTATCAGAGTTCATGTATCATTACAATCATTTTTATTTAGTCAAGCAAGGGGTTTTAGTCAAACAATAACATAGTCTGTGGTGGTAGCGATGGTTGATAATGACTCTTTTACGGGCGACTATGGCAAGAACCCATTCAATTTTAAGAATTATAATCTAGAATATCTGGCAATATATGTTGACGGTGTCCAGTTCCCCACCAAACCATTACAACCGGACTTCCCTAATGGTTGCGTAACTCGTGAATTCTATCAACTGGTGTTATCAACAGGGAGACATTTAAAGAACAGTGCTATGGCCATTGATCGAAACGATTTCCTGAGAGGGTACACTCTTTATGCATTTAATCTGACACCTGACGAGGATAATAGTCAGCATCTATCATTGATCAAGAGTGGTAACATACGCCTGGAGACACGTTTCAGGAACCCGCTGCCTAATACCATCAATCTAATAATTTATGCGGTATATGATAGTATGATTGAAGTGTCCCATCGCAGACAGGTTTTAGTTGATTACTATTAAGCATCATGAATACTGTGGAACTGACAGCCAGGTGTTTTGGCTTGTGATAAACTGCCCCAGCAACCTCTACAAATAAGACCTAGTGCTATGATAATTAACACACACCCCTCTGACCAGCCTGGAGAGCATTGGCTGGTGTAATGTTTAGACCACCTACTGCCACCTGGTGGTAGACTAGATACACAGTCAAGAGTCAAGACCCGGTCATGCGCAGTCTGGAGTCAGTCAATGCATATGCTGTAATGCGTGCACGTCGAATAACTAAAGAGTCCAATTGATATCCAGTGTGTGTCTCATCATTTATACATTATATTCTTGCTACACGTCAGAATACCACAATGGCGACGAGGATTCAAAGTGGAAACGCCACCAGTATCGATTTTTGAAGGAGGAAGAAGAAGAATCCGTCCGGAAAAGTCGAAGTGAGTAGTTAGCTAAGCTACCCAGGCTAACGATAGCATCATGCAGTCGGCATTTTCGGGCCACATGGCCATACAGCCATTCGACACAGAAACCGATCCCAGTTCGCTTGGAACGCGATGGAACAAATGGATCAACCGATTTGAAAATTACACCGTAGCCACAAACATTACTCAAGAAATAAGGAAAAGGGCACTGCTGCTTCACTTAGCTGGAGAGAGAGTCCATGATATCTACGACACGCTGGCTGACGACAGTGATGACTATGAAAACACAAAGACGAAGCTCCACGGATATTTCTCACCGAAAAAGAACACACACTACCTTGTGTACAAGTTCAGACAAGCCATACAGCTTCCCGGTGAGTCTTTAGACACATTTCATACCAGACTGAGGATGCTAGCTAAAGATTGTGAATTTGCAGATGCAGACAGAGAAATAGTCGCGCAAATAATACAGAGCTGTACCTCATCACGGCTGCGCAGGAGAGCGCTCAGAGAGCCAAACATGACTTTGACTAATATGTTAGACCTAGGGAGAATGTTAGAGATCTCTGAACAACAGGCAGAAAGCATAGAAGAGAAGGCTGTCACCGCAATTAATGCACTGCATCTCAAGGGCGCCAAACAGCAACATGCAGCATACAGGCACAAAGAGAAGAGCTTGCAATGTAGAAACTGTGGAGGAAATTATCCACACGAGGGTGACTGTCCAGCCAGAGGGAAGGACTGCAGGGCCTGTGGAAAGCCTAACCACTATGCCAAACACTGCCGTGGTCAGAAATAGCACATCAAAGCCAAGAGGAAGACACAGCTCACTACAAGCAGAGGAGCACTAAGAAAGTGAACCAGGTGACAGCATGCTCCGAGACCAAATCAAGAGACTCATCAAGTGGAGACGAAAGGTATGTGTATGTAATCAACAGCACAAGTATACAGCAACCCCAGACCAACATCAAGCTGAATGGTGTCAGTGTTAAAATACTGATTGATTCAGGAGCAGCTGTCAACATAATTAATGAAGATGTGTTAAACACACTTGACCCAAAGCCTATGCTCAGCACAGCCATGATCAAAATATTTCCATATGGGTCCAACAACGCTCTACCTATCATTGGTAAATTTGCATGCAAAGTACAGGCTACTAACAAGCGGACAGAGAGTGTGTTCTACGTTCTCAGAGGCGACGCCGGACAATCTCTGCTCAGCTACGCAACTGCCAGTGAACTAGGGCTGATCCAGATCATCAATATGGTGAACACGCCGCCAGTGATGCCACCCAGTGGGCGTACTGTCGCAGATGAACTCGTGCAGAGCTACCCAGAGCTTTTCATCGGAATCGGAAAGCTGAAAGACTTCCAGGTGAAACTGCATATAGACCCCGACATCCAACCGACGTGCCAGCCGCACAGACGGGTCCCTTTCCATGTCCGTCAGAAGGTCGAGGCGGAGCTTCAGAAGCTGGAGAACGACGGTATCATTGAAACTATATCTGGACCAACACCCTGGGTTTCCCCGATCGTCACACCACCGAAGCCAAAAGACCCTGATAAAGTCCGAATCTGCGTTGATATGCGTCAGGCGAACACAGCAATTCAGCGAGAACGACATATCACCCCAACAATGGACGATGTAATACACGAGCTGAACGGTGCCAAGGTATTCTCGAAGTTGGACCTCACAGCAGGCTACCACCAGCTCGAGCTGCATCCAGAGAGTCGTTACATCACAACGTTCACAACACACCTCGGGCTAAGAAGATACAAACGCCTGAACTTCGGTATATCATCCGCCGCTGAAGTGTTCCAGAACGCCATCTGCCAGACGCTGCAAGGTATACCGGGCGTGAAGAACCTCAGCGATGACATCATCATCTATGGCGTCTCTCAGGAAGCACACGACGACACTCTGAGAGCAGTGTTTAAAAGACTGAAAGACAGTGGTTTGACACTCAATCGCAACAAATGCGAATTCAACAAGCAGCGCCTTGAATTCTTTGGGTTCATTTTTTCTGCCGACGGGATTTCTGCAGATCCAAAGAAGGTGTCAGCCATTCACGACGCCAGCGACCCCAAAGATCCAGGTGAGATCAGAAGTCTTCTGGGCATGGCCAACTACTGCGCCAGGTTCATAAAGGACTACTCAACCATCACTGCACCGCTCCGTGGGCTCACGAAGAAGGACGCTCCGTGGCAGTGGGGCAGTGATCAAGCTACGGCACTCCAGACGCTCAAGGACAGTCTGACGAGCGACACAACAATGTCATATTTCGATCCCAGGAAGGAGACGGAGCTCATTGTTGATGGAAGTCCGGTGGGGCTAGGCGCCATCCTCTGTCAGAAAGGAGGAGGGGGAGAGAAGCGCATCATAGCCTACGCCAGCCGCGCACTCAGCGATGTAGAAACGAGATACTCGCAAACAGAACGTGAGGCCCTAGCCATCATCTGGAGCTGCGAACATTTTCACCTGTATCTGTATGGACATCCTTTCACCATGGTAACCGACCACAAACCATTGGAGATGATATGGAATAACCCGAGATCAAAACAACCTGCACGGATCGAGAGATGGGGCCTCAGATTACAGCCGTACAACTTCAGAGTGGAATATAGAAAAGGAGCTGACAATCCAGCTGACTACATGTCTAGACACCCTCTCCCGGTACAGTCGTCACAGAACACAAGAGCATCCAAGGTTGCAGAGGAGTACGTTAACTTCGTAGCACTTCAAGCAACACCCAAGGCGATGACACTACAAGAGATACAGCGAGAGACATTGAAAGACACACTCCTGCAACAGGTCAGTGCACACATCAGAAATAACTCGTGGCGTTTCATCACAGACCGCTCACCAGGTGCTGCTGCACTGAAACCATACAAGCTCGTCAGTGATGAACTCACAGTGTCCACAGGTAACGACATCATACTGCGAGGCACCAGGATTGTCATACCTGCAGCTCTACAGCAGAGGGCGCTGCAGATTGCTCATGAAAGCCACCAGGGCGTGGCTAAGATAAAAGCCCTACTCAGAGAAAAGGTATGGTTCCCTACCATAGACCAACAGGTAGAGACCATCGCCAAGACCTGCCTCCCATGTCAAGTGAACACTCCAGTCACCCAGACCGAACCACTCAAAATGTCTGAGCTGCCAGACGCACCATGGCACAGTGTTAGTGCTGACTTTTATGGCCCACTCCCATCGGGAGAATATCTGTTAGTTATAGTCGATGACTACACACGATACCCAATTGTTGAGGCTATTCGATCTACCTCAGCAAACACAGTCATACCAGTCATGGACAAAGTCTTCTCCATGTTTGGAATCCCAAGAGTTGTTAAGACTGACAACGGACCTCCTTTCAACAGCAACCAGTTCGCTGAGTTTGCCAACTACCTAGGGTTCAAGCACAGGAAGATAACGCCTCTATGGCCACAAGCTAATGCCACAGCTGAGAGATTCATGCGCACCGTCGGGAAAGTCATCAGAATCGCCCACATGCAGATGATGCCATGGAAACAACAGCTGCACGTCTTCCTGCGTGAGTACAGGTCCACTCCCCACAGCACGACGAACACGTCACCTGCCGAGTTACTATTCCAACGGAAGATGACCACCAAGCTACCCTCAGCAGACACAATCACCATCCCTGCTGACGAAGAGATACGCAGAATCGACAGAGAGGCCAAGGCAAAGATGAAAGCTCTTTCAGATGCTCGACGACACGCTACGCCTTCTAACATCAAGCCAGGAGACACCGTCCTGTGTCGTCAACCAAAACAGAACAAGCTTACTACGCCTTACAACGCAGAGCCGCTCACAGTCATCGATGTCAAAGGGTCCATGATAACAGCTGGAAGAAGTGGTTACACCACCACTAGGAACAGTTCATTCTTTAAGAAGATTGTCCGAGACAACCCAGACACTCTAATGGACTTAAGTTCAGAGGTCAGTGAGGAAGTAGGCCCAGCTACGCCTCCACCCGCACCTCCGCCGAGGTATCCAGTTAGGGAGAACAGACAACCTCCCGCATACCTGCGTGACTTCGATTAAAGAGCAGGAGTACCAAAGGACTGTTAACATGTTCTTCTGAGTTAACAATGTTCCAAGTTAATGGACTGTTTGAACGTTATACATCTATATAAAGTTGAGAACAATAGACTGATTAAAGTAACGCAAAGAATGTATTTTGATTTGCTACTTTGTTGAGAGCCATGTTTTAGTTCAGGAACCAGTGTATGTGCTAAATGTTATGCACTTTATCATTTATAAAAAAAAAGGAGTGATGTAATGTTTAGACCACCTACTGCCACCTGGTGGTAGACTAGATACACAGTCAAGAGTCAAGACCCGGTCATGCGCAGTCTGGAGTCAGTCAATGCATATGCTGTAATGCGTGCACGTCGAATAACTAAAGAGTCCAATTGATATCCAGTGTGTGTCTCATCATTTATACATTATATTCTTGCTACACGTCAGAATATCACAGCTGGCAGTTTATATATTGGAGAGAGTTGGGTGTTTTTTTGACAGTTTTGGAAATGCTCCAAATCATTCAATATTTCCTAAATCGATTTATGACTTTTTAAACATGTCATGTGATGAGATACATTTATCAGACAAACAAGTTCAGGATGTCACATCGGTCACATGTGGTGAACACTGTATCTACTTCTTAAATCACATGTGTAGAGGCATCACCTATGATATGTTGATATCTAAATATTCTTCTAATCTGTTTAAAAATGACACAATGGTAACACGTTTTGTGAAAAAGTTGCAACCGTGTGTGTGTGTTCATAATGTGTTTAGTTGTGTTCAACATGTTCAGACAATTGTGTAAGATTGTGCAAGTCAATAAAATGTTGGTCAAATAAATTATCAGAGTTCATGTATCATTACAATCATTTTTATTTAGTCAAGCAAGGGGTTTTAGTCAAACAATAACATAGTCTGTGGTGGTAGCGATGGTTGATAATGACTCTTTTACGGGCGACTATGGCAAGAACCCATTCAATTTTAAGAATTATAATCTAGAATATCTGGCAATATATGTTGACGGTGTCCAGTTCCCCACCAAACCATTACAACCGGACTTCCCTAATGGTTGCGTAACTCGTGAATTCTATCAACTGGTGTTATCAACAGGGAGACATTTAAAGAACAGTGCTATGGCCATTGATCGAAACGATTTCCTGAGAGGGTACACTCTTTATGCATTTAATCTGACACCTGACGAGGATAATAGTCAGCATCTATCATTGATCAAGAGTGGTAACATACGCCTGGAGACACGTTTCAGGAACCCGCTGCCTAATACCATCAATCTAATAATTTATGCGGTATATGATAGTATGATTGAAGTGTCCCATCGCAGACAGGTTTTAGTTGATTACTATTAAGCATCATGAATACTGTGGAACTGACAGCCAGGTGTTTTGGCTTGTGATAAACTGCCCCAGCAACCTCTACAAATAAGACCTAGTGCTATGATAATTAACACACACCCCTCTGACCAGCCTGGAGAGCATTGGCTGGCAGTTTATATATTGGAGAGAGTTGGGTGTTTTTTTGACAGTTTTGGAAATGCTCCAAATCATTCAATATTTCCTAAATCGATTTATGACTTTTTAAACATGTCATGTGATGAGATACATTTATCAGACAAACAAGTTCAGGATGTCACATCGGTCACATGTGGTGAACACTGTATCTACTTCTTAAATCACATGTGTAGAGGCATCACCTATGATATGTTGATATCTAAATATTCTTCTAATCTGTTTAAAAATGACACAATGGTAACACGTTTTGTGAAAAAGTTGCAACCGTGTGTGTGTGTTCATAATGTGTTTAGTTGTGTTCAACATGTTCAGACAATTGTGTAAGATTGTGCAAGTCAATAAAATGTTGGTCAAATAAATTATCAGAGTTCATGTATCATTACAATCATTTTTATTTAGTCAAGCAAGGGGTTTTAGTCAAACAATAACATAGTCTGTGGTGGTAGCGATGGTTGATAATGACTCTTTTACGGGCGACTATGGCAAGAACCCATTCAATTTTAAGAATTATAATCTAGAATATCTGGCAATATATGTTGACGGTGTCCAGTTCCCCACCAAACCATTACAACCGGACTTCCCTAATGGTTGCGTAACTCGTGAATTCTATCAACTGGTGTTATCAACAGGGAGACATTTAAAGAACAGTGCTATGGCCATTGATCGAAACGATTTCCTGAGAGGGTACACTCTTTATGCATTTAATCTGACACCTGACGAGGATAATAGTCAGCATCTATCATTGATCAAGAGTGGTAACATACGCCTGGAGACACGTTTCAGGAACCCGCTGCCTAATACCATCAATCTAATAATTTATGCGGTATATGATAGTATGATTGAAGTGTCCCATCGCAGACAGGTTTTAGTTGATTACTATTAAGCATCATGAATACTGTGGAACTGACAGCCAGGTGTTTTGGCTTGTGATAAACTGCCCCAGCAACCTCTACAAATAAGACCTAGTGCTATGATAATTAACACACACCCCTCTGACCAGCCTGGAGAGCATTGGCTGGCAGTTTATATATTGGAGAGAGTTGGGTGTTTTTTTTTGACAGTTTTGGAAATGCTCCAAATCATTCAATATTTCCTAAATCGATTTATGACTTTTTAAACATGTCATGTGATGAGATACATTTATCAGACAAACAAGTTCAGGATGTCACATCGGTCACATGTGGTGAACACTGTATCTACTTCTTAAATCACATGTGTAGAGGCATCACCTATGATATGTTGATATCTAAATATTCTTCTAATCTGTTTAAAAATGACACAATGGTAACACGTTTTGTGAAAAAGTTGCAACCGTGTGTGTGTGTTCATAATGTGTTTAGTTGTGTTCAACATGTTCAGACAATTGTGTAAGATTGTGCAAGTCAATAAAATGTTGGTCAAATAAATTATCAGAGTTCATGTATCATTACAATCATTTTTATTTAGTCAAGCAAGGGGTTTTAGTCAAACAATAACATAGTCTGTGGTGGTAGCGATGGTTGATAATGACTCTTTTACGGGCGACTATGGCAAGAACCCATTCAATTTTAAGAATTATAATCTAGAATATCTGGCAATATATGTTGACGGTGTCCAGTTCCCCACCAAACCATTACAACCGGACTTCCCTAATGGTTGCGTAACTCGTGAATTCTATCAACTGGTGTTATCAACAGGGAGACATTTAAAGAACAGTGCTATGGCCATTGATCGAAACGATTTCCTGAGAGGGTACACTCTTTATGCATTTAATCTGACACCTGACGAGGATAATAGTCAGCATCTATCATTGATCAAGAGTGGTAACATACGCCTGGAGACACGTTTCAGGAACCCGCTGCCTAATACCATCAATCTAATAATTTATGCGGTATATGATAGTATGATTGAAGTGTCCCATCGCAGACAGGTTTTAGTTGATTACTATTAAGCATCATGAATACTGTGGAACTGACAGCCAGGTGTTTTGGCTTGTGATAAACTGCCCCAGCAACCTCTACAAATAAGACCTAGTGCTATGATAATTAACACACACCCCTCTGACCAGCCTGGAGAGCATTGGCTGGCAGTTTATATATTGGAGAGAGTTGGGTGTTTTTTTTTGACAGTTTTGGAAATGCTCCAAATCATTCAATATTTCCTAAATCGATTTATGACTTTTTAAACATGTCATGTGATGAGATACATTTATCAGACAAACAAGTTCAGGATGTCACATCGGTCACATGTGGTGAACACTGTATCTACTTCTTAAATCACATGTGTAGAGGCATCACCTATGATATGTTGATATCTAAATATTCTTCTAATCTGTTTAAAAATTACACAATGGTAACACGTTTTGTGAAAAAGTTGCAACCGTGTGTGTGTGTTCATAATGTGTTTAGTTGTGTTCAACATGTTCAGACAATTGTGTAAGATTGTGCAAGTCAATAAAATGTTGGTCAAATAAATTATCAGAGTTCATGTATCATTACAATCATTTTTATTTAGTCAAGCAAGGGGTTTTAGTCAAACAATAACATAGTCTGTGGTGGTAGCGATGGTTGATAATGACTCTTTTACGGGCGACTATGGCAAGAACCCATTCAATTTTAAGAATTATAATCTAGAATATCTGGCAATATATGTTGACGGTGTCCAGTTCCCCACCAAACCATTACAACCGGACTTCCCTAATGGTTGCGTAACTCGTGAATTCTATCAACTGGTGTTATCAACAGGGAGACATTTAAAGAACAGTGCTATGGCCATTGATCGAAACGATTTCCTGAGAGGGTACACTCTTTATGCATTTAATCTGACACCTGACGAGGATAATAGTCAGCATCTATCATTGATCAAGAGTGGTAACATACGCCTGGAGACACGTTTCAGGAACCCGCTGCCTAATACCATCAATCTAATAATTTATGCGGTATATGATAGTATGATTGAAGTGTCCCATCGCAGACAGGTTTTAGTTGATTACTATTAAGCATCATGAATACTGTGGAACTGACAGCCAGGTGTTTTGGCTTGTGATAAACTGCCCCAGCAACCTCTACAAATAAGACCTAGTGCTATGATAATTAACACACACCCCTCTGACCAGCCTGGAGAGCATTGGCTGGCAGTTTATATATTGGAGAGAGTTGGGTGTTTTTTTTTGACAGTTTTGGAAATGCTCCAAATCATTCAATATTTCCTAAATCGATTTATGACTTTTTAAACATGTCATGTGATGAGATACATTTATCAGACAAACAAGTTCAGGATGTCACATCGGTCACATGTGGTGAACACTGTATCTACTTCTTAAATCACATGTGTAGAGGCATCACCTATGATATGTTGATATCTAAATATTCTTCTAATCTGTTTAAAAATGACACAATGGTAACACGTTTTGTGAAAAAGTTGCAACCGTGTGTGTGTGTTCATAATGTGTTTAGTTGTGTTCAACATGTTCAGACAATTGTGTAAGATTGTGCAAGTCAATAAAATGTTGGTCAAATAAATTATCAGAGTTCATGTATCATTACAATCATTTTTATTTAGTCAAGCAAGGGGTTTTAGTCAAACAATAACATAGTCTGTGGTGGTAGCGATGGTTGATAATGACTCTTTTACGGGCGACTATGGCAAGAACCCATTCAATTTTAAGAATTATAATCTAGAATATCTGGCAATATATGTTGACGGTGTCCAGTTCCCCACCAAACCATTACAACCGGACTTCCCTAATGGTTGCGTAACTCGTGAATTCTATCAACTGGTGTTATCAACAGGGAGACATTTAAAGAACAGTGCTATGGCCGTTGATCGAAACGATTTCCTGAGAGGGTACACTCTTTATGCATTTAATCTGACACCTGACGAGGATAATAGTCAGCATCTATCATTGATCAAGAGTGGTAACATACGCCTGGAGACACGTTTCAGGAACCCGCTGCCTAATACCATCAATCTAATAATTTATGCGGTATATGATAGTATGATTGAAGTGTCCCATCGCAGACAGGTTTTAGTTGATTACTATTAAGCATCATGAATACTGTGGAACTGACAGCCAGGTGTTTTGGCTTGTGATAAACTGCCCCAGCAACCTCTACAAATAAGACCTAGTGCTATGATAATTAACACACACCCCTCTGACCAGCCTGGAGAGCATTGGCTGGCAGTTTATATATTGGAGAGAGTTGGGTGGTTTTTTGACAGTTTTGGAAATGCTCCAAATCATTCAATATTTCCTAAATCGATTTATGACTTTTTAAACATGTCATGTGATGAGATACATTTATCAGACAAACAAGTTCAGGATGTCACATCGGTCACATGTGGTGAACACTGTATCTACTTCTTAAATCACATGTGTAGAGGCATCACCTATGATATGTTGATATCTAAATATTCTTCTAATCTGTTTAAAAATGACACAATGGTAACACGTTTTGTGAAAAAGTTGCAACCGTGTGTGTGTGTGTTCATAATGTGTTTAGTTGTGTTCAACATGTTCAGACAATTGTGTAAGATTGTGCAAGTCAATAAAATGTTGGTCAAATAAATTATCAGAGTTCATGTATCATTACAATCATTTTTATTTAGTCAAGCAAGGGGTTTTAGTCAAACAATAACATAGTCTGTGGTGGTAGCGATGGTTGATAATGACTCTTTTACGGGCGACTATGGCAAGAACCCATTCAATTTTAAGAATTATAATCTAGAATATCTGGCAATATATGTTGACGGTGTCCAGTTCCCCACCAAACCATTACAACCGGACTTCCCTAATGGTTGCGTAACTCGTGAATTCTATCAACTGGTGTTATCAACAGGGAGACATTTAAAGAACAGTGCTATGGCCATTGATCGAAACGATTTCCTGAGAGGGTACACTCTTTATGCATTTAATCTGACACCTGACGAGGATAATAGTCAGCATCTATCATTGATCAAGAGTGGTAACATACGCCTGGAGACACGTTTCAGGAACCCGCTGCCTAATACCATCAATCTAATAATTTATGCGGTATATGATAGTATGATTGAAGTGTCCCATCGCAGACAGGTTTTAGTTGATTACTATTAAGCATCATGAATACTGTGGAACTGACAGCCAGGTGTTTTGGCTTGTGATAAACTGCCCCAGCAACCTCTACAAATAAGACCTAGTGCTATGATAATTAACACACACCCCTCTGACCAGCCTGGAGAGCATTGGCTGGCAGTTTATATATTGGAGAGAGTTGGGTGTTTTTTTGACAGTTTTGGAAATGCTCCAAATCATTCAATATTTCCTAAATCGATTTATGACTTTTTAAACATGTCATGTGATGAGATACATTTATCAGACAAACAAGTTCAGGATGTCACATCGGTCACATGTGGTGAACACTGTATCTACTTCTTAAATCACATGTGTAGAGGCATCACCTATGATATGTTGATATCTAAATATTCTTCTAATCTGTTTAAAAATGACACAATGGTAACACGTTTTGTGAAAAAGTTGCAACCGTGTGTGTGTGTATGTTCATAATGTGTTTAGTTGTGTTCAACATGTTCAGACAATTGTGTAAGATTGTGCAAGTCAATAAAATGTTGGTCAAATAAATTATCAGAGTTCATGTATCATTACAATCATTTTTATTTAGTCAAGCAAGGGGTTTTAGTCAAACAATAACATAGTCTGTGGTGGTAGCGATGGTTGATAATGACTCTTTTACGGGCGACTATGGCAAGAACCCATTCAATTTTAAGAATTATAATCTAGAATATCTGGCAATATATGTTGACGGTGTCCAGTTCCCCACCAAACCATTACAACCGGACTTCCCTAATGGTTGCGTAACTCGTGAATTCTATCAACTGGTGTTATCAACAGGGAGACATTTAAAGAACAGTGCTATGGCCATTGATCGAAACGATTTCCTGAGAGGGTACACTCTTTATGCATTTAATCTGACACCTGACGAGGATAATAGTCAGCATCTATCATTGATCAAGAGTGGTAACATACGCCTGGAGACACGTTTCAGGAACCCGCTGCCTAATACCATCAATCTAATAATTTATGCGGTATATGATAGTATGATTGAAGTGTCCCATCGCAGACAGGTTTTAGTTGATTACTATTAAGCATCATGAATACTGTGGAACTGACAGCCAGGTGTTTTGGCTTGTGATAAACTGCCCCAGCAACCTCTACAAATAAGACCTAGTGCTATGATAATTAACACACACCCCTCTGACCAGCCTGGAGAGCATTGGCTGGCAGTTTATATATTGGAGAGAGTTGGGTGTTTTTTTGACAGTTTTGGAAATGCTCCAAATCATTCAATATTTCCTAAATCGATTTATGACTTTTTAAACATGTCATGTGATGAGATACATTTATCAGACAAACAAGTTCAGGATGTCACATCGGTCACATGTGGTGAACACTGTATCTACTTCTTAAATCACATGTGTAGAGGCATCACCTATGATATGTTGATATCTAAATATTCTTCTAATCTGTTTAAAAATGACACAATGGTAACACGTTTTGTGAAAAAGTTGCAACCGTGTGTGTGTGTGTTCATAATGTGTTTAGTTGTGTTCAACATGTTCAGACAATTGTGTAAGATTGTGCAAGTCAATAAAATGTTGGTCAAATAAATTATCAGAGTTCATGTATCATTACAATCATTTTTATTTAGTCAAGCAAGGGGTTTTAGTCAAACAATAACATAGTCTGTGGTGGTAGCGATGGTTGATAATGACTCTTTTACGGGCGACTATGGCAAGAACCCATTCAATTTTAAGAATTATAATCTAGAATATCTGGCAATATATGTTGACGGTGTCCAGTTCCCCACCAAACCATTACAACCGGACTTCCCTAATGGTTGCGTAACTCGTGAATTCTATCAACTGGTGTTATCAACAGGGAGACATTTAAAGAACAGTGCTATGGCCATTGATCGAAACGATTTCCTGAGAGGGTACACTCTTTATGCATTTAATCTGACACCTGACGAGGATAATAGTCAGCATCTATCATTGATCAAGAGTGGTAACATACGCCTGGAGACACGTTTCAGGAACCCGCTGCCTAATACCATCAATCTAATAATTTATGCGGTATATGATAGTATGATTGAAGTGTCCCATCGCAGACAGGTTTTAGTTGATTACTATTAAGCATCATGAATACTGTGGAACTGACAGCCAGGTGTTTTGGCTTGTGATAAACTGCCCCAGCAACCTCTACAAATAAGACCTAGTGCTATGATAATTAACACACACCCCTCTGACCAGCCTGGAGAGCATTGGCTGGCAGTTTATATATTGGAGAGAGTTGGGTGTTTTTTTGACAGTTTTGGAAATGCTCCAAATCATTCAATATTTCCTAAATCGATTTATGACTTTTTAAACATGTCATGTGATGAGATACATTTATCAGACAAACAAGTTCAGGATGTCACATCGGTCACATGTGGTGAACACTGTATCTACTTCTTAAATCACATGTGTAGAGGCATCACCTATGATATGTTGATATCTAAATATTCTTCTAATCTGTTTAAAAATGACACAATGGTAACACGTTTTGTGAAAAAGTTGCAACCGTGTGTGTGTGTTCATAATGTGTTTAGTTGTGTTCAACATGTTCAGACAATTGTGTAAGATTGTGCAAGTCAATAAAATGTTGGTCAAATAAATTATCAGAGTTCATGTATCATTACAATCATTTTTATTTAGTCAAGCAAGGGGTTTTAGTCAAACAATAACATAGTCTGTGGTGGTAGCGATGGTTGATAATGACTCTTTTACGGGCGACTATGGCAAGAACCCATTCAATTTTAAGAATTATAATCTAGAATATCTGGCAATATATGTTGACGGTGTCCAGTTCCCCACCAAACCATTACAACCGGACTTCCCTAATGGTTGCGTAACTCGTGAATTCTATCAACTGGTGTTATCAACAGGGAGACATTTAAAGAACAGTGCTATGGCCATTGATCGAAACGATTTTCTGAGAGGGTACACTCTTTATGCATTTAATCTGACACCTGACGAGGATAATAGTCAGCATCTATCATTGATCAAGAGTGGTAACATACGCCTGGAGACACGTTTCAGGAACCCGCTGCCTAATACCATCAATCTAATAATTTATGCGGTATATGATAGTATGATTGAAGTGTCCCATCGCAGACAGGTTTTAGTTGATTACTATTAAGCATCATGAATACTGTGGAACTGACAGCCAGGTGTTTTGGCTTGTGATAAACTGGCCCAGCAACCTCTACAAATAAGACCTAGTGCTATGATAATTAACACACACCCCTCTGACCTGCCTGGAGAGCATTGGCTGGCAGTTTATATATTGGAGAGAGTTGGGTGTTTTTTTGACAGTTTTGGAAATGCTCCAAATCATTCAATATTTCCTAAATCGATTTATGACTTTTTAAACATGTCATGTGATGAGATACATTTATCAGACAAACAAGTTCAGGATGTCACATCGGTCACATGTGGTGAACACTGTATCTACTTCTTAAATCACATGTGTAGAGGCATCACCTATGATATGTTGATATCTAAATATTCTTCTAATCTGTTTAAAAATGACACAATGGTAACACTTTTTGTGAAAAAGTTGCAACCGTGTGTGTGTGTGTTCATAATGTGTTTAGTTGTGTTCAACATGTTCAGACAATTGTGTAAGATTGTGCAAGTCAATAAAATGTTGGTCAAATAAATTATCAGAGTTCATGTATCATTACAATCATTTTTATTTAGTCAAGCAAGGGGTTTTAGTCAAACAATAACATAGTCTGTGGTGGTAGCGATGGTTGATAATGACTCTTTTACGGGCGACTATGGCAAGAACCCATTCAATTTTAAGAATTATAATCTAGAATATCTGGCAATATATGTTGACGGTGTCCAGTTCCCCACCAAACCATTACAACCGGACTTCCCTAATGGTTGCGTAACTCGTGAATTCTATCAACTGGTGTTATCAACAGGGAGACATTTAAAGAACAGTGCTATGGCCATTGATCGAAACGATTTCCTGAGAGGGTACACTCTTTATGCATTTAATCTGACACCTGACGAGGATAATAGTCAGCATCTATCATTGATCAAGAGTGGTAACATACGCCTGGAGACACGTTTCAGGAACCCGCTGCCTAATACCATCAATCTAATAATTTATGCGGTATATGATAGTATGATTGAAGTGTCCCATCGCAGACAGGTTTTAGTTGATTACTATTAAGCATCATGAATACTGTGGAACTGACAGCCAGGTGTTTTGGCTTGTGATCAACTGCCCCAGCAACCTCTACAAATAAGACCTAGTGCTATGATAATTAACACACACCCCTCTGACCAGCCTGGAGAGCATTGGCTGGCAGTTTATATATTGGAGAGAGTTGGGTGTTTTTTTGACAGTTTTGGAAATGCTCCAAATCATTCAATATTTCCTAAATCGATTTATGACTTTTTAAACATGTCATGTGATGAGATACATTTATCAGACAAACAAGTTCAGGATGTCACATCGGTCACATGTGGTGAACACTGTATCTACTTCTTAAATCACATGTGTAGAGGCATCACCTATGATATGTTGATATCTAAATATTCTTCTAATCTGTTTAAAAATGACACAATGGTAACACGTTTTGTGAAAAAGTTGCAACCGTGTGTGTGTGTGTTCATAATGTGTTTAGTTGTGTTCAACATGTTCAGACAATTGTGTAAGATTGTGCAAGTCAATAAAATGTTGGTCAAATAAATTATCAGAGTTCATGTATCATTACAATCATTTTTATTTAGTCAAGCAAGGGGTTTTAGTCAAACAATAACATAGTCTGTGGTGGTAGCGATGGTTGATAATGACTCTTTTACGGGCGACTATGGCAAGAACCCATTCAATTTTAAGAATTATAATCTAGAATATCTGGCAATATATGTTGACGGTGTCCAGTTCCCCACCGAACCATTACAACCGGACTTCCCTAATGGTTGCGTAACTCGTGAATTCTATCAACTGGTGTTATCAACAGGGAGACATTTAAAGAACAGTGCTATGGCCATTGATCGAAACGATTTCCTGAGAGGGTACACTCTTTATGCATTTAATCTGACACCTGACGAGGATAATAGTCAGCATCTATCATTGATCAAGAGTGGTAACATACGCCTGGAGACACGTTTCAGGAACCCGCTGCCTAATACCATCAATCTAATAATTTATGCGGTATATGATAGTATGATTGAAGTGTCCCATCGCAGACAGGTTTTAGTTGATTACTATTAAGCATCATGAATACTGTGGAACTGACAGCCAGGTGTTTTGGCTTGTGATAAACTGCCCCAGCAACCTCTACAAATAAGACCTAGTGCTATGATAATTAACACACACCCCTCTGACCAGCCTGGAGAGCACTGGCTGGCAGTTTATATATTGGAGAGAGTTGGGTGTTTTTTTGACAGTTTTGGAAATGCTCCAAATCATTCAATATTTCCTAAATCGATTTATGACTTTTTAAACATGTCATGTGATGAGATACATTTATCAGACAAACAAGTTCAGGATGTCACATCGGTCACATGTGGTGAACACTGTATCTACTTCTTAAATCACATGTGTAGAGGCATCACCTATGATATGTTGATATCTAAATATTCTTCTAATCTGTTTAAAAATGACACAATGGTAACACGTTTTGTGAAAAAGTTGCAACCGTGTGTGTGTGTTCATAATGTGTTTAGTTGTGTTCAACATGTTCAGACAATTGTGTAAGATTGTGCAAGTCAATAAAATGTTGGTCAAATAAATTATCAGAGTTCATGTATCATTACAATCATTTTTATTTAGTCAAGCAAGGGGTTTTAGTCAAACAATAACATAGTCTGTGGTGGTAGCGATGGTTGATAATGACTCTTTTACGGGCGACTATGGCAAGAACCCATTCAATTTTAAGAATTATAATCTAGAATATCTGGCAATATATGTTGACGGTGTCCAGTTCCCCACCAAACCATTACAACCGGACTTCCCTAATGGTTGCGTAACTCGTGAATTCTATCAACTGGTGTTATCAACAGGGAGACATTTAAAGAACAGTGCTATGGCCATTGATCGAAACGATTTCCTGAGAGGGTACACTCTTTATGCATTTAATCTGACACCTGACGAGGATAATAGTCAGCATCTATCATTGATCAAGAGTGGTAACATACGCCTGGAGACACGTTTCAGGAACCCGCTGCCTAATACCATCAATCTAATAATTTATGCGGTATATGATAGTATGATTGAAGTGTCCCATCGCAGACAGGTTTTAGTTGATTACTATTAAGCATCATGAATACTGTGGAACTGACAGCCAGGTGTTTTGGCTTGTGATAAACTGCCCCAGCAACCTCTACAAATAAGACCTAGTGCTATGATAATTAACACACACCCCTCTGACCAGCCTGGAGAGCATTGGCTGGCAGTTTATATATTGGAGAGAGTTGGGTGTTTTTTTGACAGTTTTGGAAATGCTCCAAATCATTCAATATTTCCTAAATCGATTTATGACTTTTTAAACATGTCATGTGATGAGATACATTTATCAGACAAACAAGTTCAGGATGTCACATCGGTCACATGTGGTGAACACTGTATCTACTTCTTAAATCACATGTGTAGAGGCATCACCTATGATATGTTGATATCTAAATATTCTTCTAATCTGTTTAAAAATGACACAATGGTAACACGTTTTGTGAAAAAGTTGCAACCGTGTGTGTGTGTTCATAATGTGTTTAGTTGTGTTCAACATGTTCAGACAATTGTGTAAGATTGTGCAAGTCAATAAAATGTTGGTCAAATAAATTATCAGAGTTCATGTATCATTACAATCATTTTTATTTAGTCAAGCAAGGGGTTTTAGTCAAACAATAACATAGTCTGTGGTGGTAGCGATGGTTGATAATGACTCTTTTACGGGCGACTATGGCAAGAACCCATTCAATTTTAAGAATTATAATCTAGAATATCTGGCAATATATGTTGACGGTGTCCAGTTCCCCACCAAACCATTACAACCGGACTTCCCTAATGGTTGCGTAACTCGTGAATTCTATCAACTGGTGTTATCAACAGGGAGACATTTAAAGAACAGTGCTATGGCCATTGATCGAAACGATTTCCTGAGAGGGTACACTCTTTATGCATTTAATCTGACACCTGACGAGGATAATAGTCAGCATCTATCATTGATCAAGAGTGGTAACATACGCCTGGAGACACGTTTCAGGAACCCGCTGCCTAATACCATCAATCTAATAATTTATGCGGTATATGATAGTATGATTGAAGTGTCCCATCGCAGACAGGTTTTAGTTGATTACTATTAAGCATCATGAATACTGTGGAACTGACAGCCAGGTGTTTTGGCTTGTGATAAACTGCCCCAGCAACCTCTACAAATAAGACCTAGTGCTATAATTAACACACACCCCTCTGACCAGCCTGGAGAGCATTGGCTGGCAGTTTATATATTGGAGAGAGTTGGGTGTTTTTTTGACAGTTTTGGAAATGCTCCAAATCATTCAATATTTCCTAAATCGATTCATGACTTTTTAAACATGTCATGTGATGAGATACATTTATCAGACAAACAAGTTCAGGATGTCACATCGGTCACATGTGGTGAACACTGTATCTACTTCTTAAATCACATGTGTAGAGGCATCACCTATGATATGTTGATATCTAAATATTCTTCTAATCTGTTTAAAAATGACACAATGGTAACACGTTTTGTGAAAAAGTTGCAACCGTGTGTGTGTGTTCATAATGTGTTTAGTTGTGTTCAACATGTTCAGACAATTGTGTAAGATTGTGCAAGTCAATAAAATGTTGGT
This sequence comes from Nansenia antarctica, assembly GCF_963989245.1. Lineage (NCBI taxonomy): Eukaryota > Metazoa > Chordata > Actinopteri > Argentiniformes > Microstomatidae > Nansenia > Nansenia antarctica. The sequence goes on along the minus strand of NC_137688.1, from coordinate 54,056,425 downwards.
CAAATAAATTATCAGAGTTCATGTATCATTACAATCATTTTTATTTAGTCAAGCAAGGGGTTTTAGTCAAACAATAACATAGTCTGTGGTGGTAGCGATGGTTGATAATGACTCTTTTACGGGCGACTATGGCAAGAACCCATTCAATTTTAAGAATTATAATCTAGAATATCTGGCAATATATGTTGACGGTGTCCAGTTCCCCACCAAACCATTACAACCGGACTTCCCTAATGGTTGCGTAACTCGTGAATTCTATCAACTGGTGTTATCAACAGGGAGACATTTAAAGAACAGTGCTATGGCCATTGATCGAAACGATTTCCTGAGAGGGTACACTCTTTATGCATTTAATCTGACACCTGACGAGGATAATAGTCAGCATCTATCATTGATCAAGAGTGGTAACATACGCCTGGAGACACGTTTCAGGAACCCGCTGCCTAATACCATCAATCTAATAATTTATGCGGTATATGATAGTATGATTGAAGTGTCCCATCGCAGACAGGTTTTAGTTGATTACTATTAAGCATCATGAATACTGTGGAACTGACAGCCAGGTGTTTTGGCTTGTGATAAACTGCCCCAGCAACCTCTACAAATAAGACCTAGTGCTATGATAATTAACACACACCCCTCTGACCAGCCTGGAGAGCATTGGCTGGCAGTTTATATATTGGAGAGAGTTGGGTGTTTTTTTGACAGTTTTGGAAATGCTCCAAATCATTCAATATTTCCTAAATCGATTTATGACTTTTTAAACATGTCATGTGATGAGTTACATTTATCAGACAAACAAGTTCAGGATGTCACATCGGTCACATGTGGTGAACACTGTATCTACTTCTTAAATCACATGTGTAGAGGCATCACCTATGATATGTTGATATCTAAATATTCTTCTAATCTGTTTAAAAATGACACAATGGTAACACGTTTTGTGAAAAAGTTGCAACCGTGTGTGTGTGTTCATAATGTGTTTAGTTGTGTTCAACATGTTCAGACAATTGTGTAAGATTGTGCAAGTCAATAAAATGTTGGTCAAATAAATTATCAGAGTTCATGTATCATTACAATCATTTTTATTTAGTCAAGCAAGGGGTTTTAGTCAAACAATAACATAGTCTGTGGTGGTAGCGATGGTTGATAATGACTCTTTTACGGGCGACTATGGCAAGAACCCATTCAATTTTAAGAATTATAATCTAGAATATCTGGCAATATATGTTGACGGTGTCCAGTTCCCCACCAAACCATTACAACCGGACTTCCCTAATGGTTGCGTAACTCGTGAATTCTATCAACTGGTGTTATCAACAGGGAGACATTTAAAGAACAGTGCTATGGCCATTGATCGAAACGATTTCCTGAGAGGGTACACTCTTTATGCATTTAATCTGACACCTGACGAGGATAATAGTCAGCATCTATCATTGATCAAGAGTGGTGACATACGCCTGGAGACACGTTTCAGGAACCCGCTGCCTAATACCATCAATCTAATAATTTATGCGGTATATGATAGTATGATTGAAGTGTCCCATCGCAGACAGGTTTTAGTTGATTACTATTAAGCATCATGAATACTGTGGAACTGACAGCCAGGTGTTTTGGCTTGTGATAAACTGCCCCAGCAACCTCTACAAATAAGACCTAGTGCTATGATAATTAACACACACCCCTCTGACCAGCCTGGAGAGCATTGGCTGGCAGTTTATATATTGGAGAGAGTTGGGTGTTTTTTTGACAGTTTTGGAAATGCTCCAAATCATTCAATATTTCCTAAATCGATTTATGACTTTTTAAACATGTCATGTGATGAGTTACATTTATCAGACAAACAAGTTCAGGATGTCACATCGGTCACATGTGGTGAACACTGTATCTACTTCTTAAATCACATGTGTAGAGGCATCACCTATGATATGTTGATATCTAAATATTCTTCTAATCTGTTTAAAAATGACACAATGGTAACACGTTTTGTGAAAAAGTTGCAACCGTGTGTGTGTGTTCATAATGTGTTTAGTTGTGTTCAACATGTTCAGACAATTGTGTAAGATTGTGCAAGTCAATAAAATGTTGGTCAAATAAATTATCAGAGTTCATGTATCATTACAATCATTTTTATTTAGTCAAGCAAGGGGTTTTAGTCAAACAATAACATAGTCTGTGGTGGTAGCGATGGTTGATAATGACTCTTTTACGGGCGACTATGGCAAGAACCCATTCAATTTTAAGAATTATAATCTAGAATATCTGGCAATATATGTTGACGGTGTCCAGTTCCCCACCAAACCATTACAACCGGACTTCCCTAATGGTTGCGTAACTCGTGAATTCTATCAACTGGTGTTATCAACAGGGAGACATTTAAAGAACAGTGCTATGGCCATTGATCGAAACGATTTCCTGAGAGGGTACACTCTTTATGCATTTAATCTGACACCTGACGAGGATAATAGTCAGCATCTATCATTGATCAAGAGTGGTAACATACGCCTGGAGACACGTTTCAGGAACCCGCTGCCTAATACCATCAATCTAATAATTTATGCGGTATATGATAGTATGATTGAAGTGTCCCATCGCAGACAGGTTTTAGTTGATTACTATTAAGCATCATGAATACTGTGGAACTGACAGCCAGGTGTTTTGGCTTGTGATAAACTGCCCCAGCAACCTCTACAAATAAGACCTAGTGCTATGATAATTAACACACACCCCTCTGACCAGCCTGGAGAGCATTGGCTGGCAGTTTATATATTGGAGAGAGTTGGGTGTTTTTTTGACAGTTTTGGAAATGCTCCAAATCATTCAATATTTCCTAAATCGATTTATGACTTTTTAAACATGTCATGTGATGAGATACATTTATCAGACAAACAAGTTCAGGATGTCACATCGGTCACATGTGGTGAACACTGTATCTACTTCTTAAATCACATGTGTAGAGGCATCACCTATGATATGTTGATATCTAAATATTCTTCTAATCTGTTTAAAAATGACACAATGGTAACACGTTTTGTGAAAAAGTTGCAACCGTATGTGTGTGTTCATAATGTGTTTAGTTGTGTTCAACATGTTCAGACAATTGTGTAAGATTGTGCAAGTCAATAAAATGTTGGTCAAATAAATTATCAGAGTTCATGTATCATTACAATCATTTTTATTTAGTCAAGCAAGGGGTTTTAGTCAAACAATAACATAGTCTGTGGTGGTAGCGATGGTTGATAATGACTCTTTTACGGGCGACTATGGCAAGAACCCATTCAATTTTAAGAATTATAATCTAGAATATCTGGCAATATATGTTGACGGTGTCCAGTTCCCCACCAAACCATTACAACCGGACTTCCCTAATGGTTGCGTAACTCGTGAATTCTATCAACTGGTGTTATCAACAGGGAGACATTTAAAGAACAGTGCTATGGCCATTGATCGAAACGATTTCCTGAGAGGGTACACTCTTTATGCATTTAATCTGACACCTGACGAGGATAATAGTCAGCATCTATCATTGATCAAGAGTGGTAACATACGCCTGGAGACACGTTTCAGGAACCCGCTGCCTAATACCATCAATCTAATAATTTATGCGGTATATGATAGTATGATTGAAGTGTCCCATCGCAGACAGGTTTTAGTTGATTACTATTAAGCATCATGAATACTGTGGAACTGACAGCCAGGTGTTTTGGCTTGTGATAAACTGCCCCAGCAACCTCTACAAATAAGACCTAGTGCTATGATAATTAACACACACCCCTCTGACCAGCCTGGAGAGCATTGGCTGGCAGTTTATATATTGGAGAGAGTTGGGTGTTTTTTTTGACAGTTTTGGAAATGCTCCAAATCATTCAATATTTCCTAAATCGATTTATGACTTTTTAAACATGTCATGTGATGAGATACATTTATCAGACAAACAAGTTCAGGATGTCACATCGGTCACATGTGGTGAACACTGTATCTACTTCTTAAATCACATGTGTAGAGGCATCACCTATGATATGTTGATATCTAAATATTCTTCTAATCTCTTTAAAAATGACACAATGGTAACACGTTTTGTGAAAAAGTTGCAACCGTGTGTGTGTGTTCATAATGTGTTTAGTTGTGTTCAACATGTTCAGACAATTGTGTAAGATTGTGCAAGTCAATAAAATGTTGGTCAAATAAATTATCAGAGTTCATGTATCATTACAATCATTTTTATTTAGTCAAGCAAGGGGTTTTAGTCAAACAATAACATAGTCTGTGGTGGTAGCGATGGTTGATAATGACTCTTTTACGGGCGGCTATGGCAAGAACCCATTCAATTTTAAGAATTATAATCTAGAATATCTGGCAATATATGTTGACGGTGTCCAGTTCCCCACCAAACCATTACAACCGGACTTCCCTAATGGTTGCGTAACTCGTGAATTCTATCAACTGGTGTTATCAACAGGGAGACATTTAAAGAACAGTGCTATGGCCATTGATCGAAACGATTTCCTGAGAGGGTACACTCTTTATGCATTTAATCTGACACCTGACGAGGATAATAGTCAGCATCTATCATTGATCAAGAGTGGTAACATACGCCTGGAGACACGTTTCAGGAACCCGCTGCCTAATACCATCAATCTAATAATTTATGCGGTATATGATAGTATGATTGAAGTGTCCCATCGCAGACAGGTTTTAGTTGATTACTATTAAGCATCATGAATACTGTGGAACTGACAGCCAGGTGTTTTGGCTTGTGATAAACTGCCCCAGCAACCTCTACAAATAAGACCTAGTGCTATGATAATTAACACACACCCCTCTGACCAGCCTGGAGAGCATTGGCTGGCAGTTTATATATTGGAGAGAGTTGGGTGTTTTTTTTGACAGTTTTGGAAATGCTCCAAATCATTCAATATTTCCTAAATCGATTTATGACTTTTTAAACATGTCATGTGATGAGATACATTTATCAGACAAACAAGTTCAGGATGTCACATCGGTCACATGTGGTGAACACTGTATCTACTTCTTAAATCACATGTGTAGAGGCATCACCTATGATATGTTGATATCTAAATATTCTTCTAATCTGTTTAAAAATGACACAATGGTAACACGTTTTGTGAAAAAGTTGCAACCGTGTGTGTGTGTTCATAATGTGTTTAGTTGTGTTCAACATGTTCAGACAATTGTGTAAGATTGTGCAAGTCAATAAAATGTTGGTCAAATAAATTATCAGAGTTCATGTATCATTACAATCATTTTTATTTAGTCAAGCAAGGGGTTTTAGTCAAACAATAACATAGTCTGTGGTGGTAGCGATGGTTGATAATGACTCTTTTACGGGCGACTATGGCAAGAACCCATTCAATTTTAAGAATTATAATCTAGAATATCTGGCAATATATGTTGACGGTGTCCAGTTCCCCACCAAACCATTACAACCGGACTTCCCTAATGGTTGCGTAACTCGTGAATTCTATCAACTGGTGTTATCAACAGGGAGACATTTAAAGAACAGTGCTATGGCCATTGATCGAAACGATTTCCTGAGAGGGTACACTCTTTATGCATTTAATCTGACACCTGACGAGGATAATAGTCAGCATCTATCATTGATCAAGAGTGGTAACATACGCCTGGAGACACGTTTCAGGAACCCGCTGCCTAATACCATCAATCTAATAATTTATGCGGTATATGATAGTATGATTGAAGTGTCCCATCGCAGACAGGTTTTAGTTGATTACTATTAAGCATCATGAATACTGTGGAACTGACAGCCAGGTGTTTTGGCTTGTGATAAACTGCCCCAGCAACCTCTACAAATAAGACCTAGTGCTATGATAATTAACACACACCCCTCTGAACAGCCTGGAGAGCATTGGCTGGCAGTTTATATATTGGAGACAGTTGGGTGTTTTTTTTGACAGTTTTGGAAATGCTCCAAATCATTCAATATTTCCTAAATCGATTTATGACTTTTTAAACATGTCATGTGATGAGATACATTTATCAGACAAACAAGTTCAGGATGTCACATCGGTCACATGTGGTGAACACTGTATCTACTTCTTAAATCACATGTGTAGAGGCATCACCTATGATATGTTGATATCTAAATATTCTTCTAATCTGTTTAAAAATGACACAATGGTAACACGTTTTGTGAAAAAGTTGCAACCGTGTGTGTGTGTTCATAATGTGTTTAGTTGTGTTCAACATGTTCAGACAATTGTGTAAGATTGTGCAAGTCAATAAAATGTTGGTCAAATAAATTATCAGAGTTCATGTATCATTACAATCATTTTTATTTAGTCAAGCAAGGGGTTTTAGTCAAACAATAACATAGTCTGTGGTGGTAGCGATGGTTGATAATGACTCTTTTACGGGCGACTATGGCAAGAACCCATTCAATTTTAAGAATTATAATCTAGAATATCTGGCAATATATGTTGACGGTGTCCAGTTCCCCACCAAACCATTACAACCGGACTTCCCTAATGGTTGCGTAACTCGTGAATTCTATCAACTGGTGTTATCAACAGGGAGACATTTAAAGAACAGTGCTATGGCCATTGATCGAAACGATTTCCTGAGAGGGTACACTCTTTATGCATTTAATCTGACACCTGACGAGGATAATAGTCAGAATCTATCATTGATCAAGAGTGGTAACATACGCCTGGAGACACGTTTCAGGAACCCGCTGCCTAATAACATCAATCTAATAATTTATGCGGTATATGATAGTATGATTGAAGTGTCCCATCGCAGACAGGTTTTAGTTGATTACTATTAAGCATCATGAATACTGTGGAACTGACAGCCAGGTGTTTTGGCTTGTGATAAACTGCCCCAGCAACCTCTACAAATAAGACCTAGTGCTATGATAATTAACACACACCCCTCTGACCAGCCTGGAGAGCATTGGCTGGCAGTTTATATATTGGAGAGAGTTGGGTGTTTTTTTGACAGTTTTGGAAATGCTCCAAATCATTCAATATTTCCTAAATCGATTTATGACTTTTTAAACATGTCATGTGATGAGATACATTTATCAGACAAACAAGTTCAGGATGTCACATCGGTCACATGTGGTGAACACTGTATCTACTTCTTAAATCACATGTGTAGAGGCATCACCTATGATATGTTGATATCTAAATATTCTTCTAATCTGTTTAAAAATGACACAATGGTAACACGTTTTGTGAAAAAGTTGCAACCGTGTGTGTGTGTGTGTTCATAATGTGTTTAGTTGTGTTCAACATGTTCAGACAATTGTGTAAGATTGTGCAAGTCAATAAAATGTTGGTCAAATAAATTATCAGAGTTCATGTATCATTACAATCGTTTTTATTTAGTCAAAGCAAGGGGTTTTAGTCAAACAATAACATAGTCTGTGGTGGTAGCGATGGTTGATAATGACTCTTTTACGGGCGACTATGGCAAGAACCCATTCAATTTTAAGAATTATAATCTAGAATATCTGGCAATATATGTTGACGGTGTCCAGTTCCCCACCAAACCATTACAACCGGACTTCCCTAATGGTTGCGTAACTCGTGAATTCTATCAACTGGTGTTATCAACAGGGAGACATTTAAAGAACAGTGCTATGGCCATTGATCGAAACGATTTCCTGAGAGGGTACACTCTTTATGCATTTAATCTGACACCTGACGAGGATAATAGTCAGCATCTATCATTGATCAAGAGTGGTAACATACGCCTGGAGACACGTTTCAGGAACCCGCTGCCTAATACCATCAATCTAATAATTTATGCGGTATATGATAGTATGATTGAAGTGTCCCATCGCAGACAGGTTTTAGTTGATTACTATTAAGCATCATGAATACTGTGGAACTGACAGCCAGGTGTTTTGGCCTGTGATAAACTGCCCCAGCAACCTCTACAAATAAGACCTAGTGCTATGATAATTAACACACACCCCTCTGACCAGCCTGGAGAGCACTGGCTGGCAGTTTATATATTGGAGAGAGTTGGGTGTTTTTTTGACAGTTTTGGAAATGCTCCAAATCATTCAATATTTCCTAAATCGATTTATGACTTTTTAAACATGTCATGTGATGAGATACATTTATCAGACAAACAAGTTCAGGATGTCACATCGGTCACATGTGGTGAACACTGTATCTACTTCTTAAATCACATGTGTAGAGGCATCACCTATGATATGTTGATATCTAAATATTCTTCTAATCTGTTTAAAAATGACACAATGGTAACACGTTTTGTGAAAAAGTTGCAACCGTGTGTGTGTGTTCATAATGTGTTTAGTTGTGTTCAACATGTTCAGACAATTGTGTAAGATTGTGCAAGTCAATAAAATGTTGGTCAAATAAATTATCAGAGTTCATGTATCATTACAATCATTTTTATTTAGTCAAGCAAGGGGTTTTAGTCAAACAATAACATAGTCTGTGGTGGTAGCGATGGTTGATAATGACTCTTTTACGGGCGACTATGGCAAGAACCCATTCAATTTTAAGAATTATAATCTAGAATATCTGGCAATATATGTTGACGGTGTCCAGTTCCCCACCAAACCATTACAACCGGACTTCCCTAATGGTTGCGTAACTCGTGAATTCTATCAACTGGTGTTATCAACAGGGAGACATTTAAAGAACAGTGCTATGGCCATTGATCGAAACGATTTCCTGAGAGGGTACACTCTTTATGCATTAAATCTGACACCTGACGAGGATAATAGTCAGCATCTATCATTGATCAAGAGTGGTAACATACGCCTGGAGACACGTTTCAGGAACCCGCTGCCTAATACCATCAATCTAATAATTTATGCGGTATATGATAGTATGATTGAAGTGTCCCATCGCAGACAGGTTTTAGTTGATTACTATTAAGCATCATGAATACTGTGGAACTGACAGCCAGGTGTTTTGGCTTGTGATAAACTGCCCCAGCAACCTCTACAAATAAGACCTAGTGCTATGATAATTAACACACACCCCTCTGACCAGCCTGGAGAGCATTGGCTGGCAGTTTATATATTGGAGAGAGTTGGGTGTTTTTTTTGACAGTTTTGGAAATGCTCCAAATCATTCAATATTTCCTAAATCGATTTATGACTTTTTAAACATGTCATGTGATGAGATACATTTATCAGACAAACAAGTTCAGGATGTCACATCGGTCACATGTGGTGAACACTGTATCTACTTCTTAAATCACATGTGTAGAGGCATCACCTATGATATGTTGATATCTAAATATTCTTCTAATCTGTTTAAAAATGACACAATGGTAACACGTTTTGTGAAAAAGTTGCAACCGTGTGTGTGTGTTCATAATGTGTTTAGTTGTGTTCAACATGTTCAGACAATTGTGTAAGATTGTGCAAGTCAATAAAATGTTGGTCAAATAAATTATCAGAGTTCATGTATCATTACAATCATTTTTATTTAGTCAAGCAAGGGGTTTTAGTCAAACAATAACATAGTCTGTGGTGGTAGCGATGGTTGATAATGACTCTTTTACGGGCGACTATGGCAAGAACCCATTCAATTTTAAGAATTATAATCTAGAATATCTGGCAATATATGTTGACGGTGTCCAGTTCCCCACCAAACCATTACAACCGGACTTCCCTAATGGTTGCGTAACTCGTGAATTCTATCAACTGGTGTTATCAACAGGGAGACATTTAAAGAACAGTGCTATGGCCATTGATCGAAACGATTTCCTGAGAGGGTACACTCTTTATGCATTTAATCTGACACCTGACGAGGATAATAGTCAGCATCTATCATTGATCAAGAGTGGTAACATACGCCTGGAGACACGTTTCAGGAACCCGCTGCCTAATACCATCAATCTAATAATTTATGCGGTATATGATAGTATGATTGAAGTGTCCCATCGCAGACAGGTTTTAGTTGATTACTATTAAGCATCATGAATACTGTGGAACTGACAGCCAGGTGTTTTGGCTTGTGATAAACTGCCCCAGCAACCTCTACAAATAAGACCTAGTGCTATGATAATTAACACACACCCCTCTGACCAGCCTGGAGAGCATTGGCTGGCAGTTTATATATTGGAGAGAGTTGGGTGTTTTTTTTGACAGTTTTGGAAATGCTCCAAATCATTCAATATTTCCTAAATCGATTTATGACTTTTTAAACATGTCATGTGATGAGATACATTTATCAGACAAACAAGTTCAGGATGTCACATCGGTCACATGTGGTGAACACTGTATCTACTTCTTAAATCACATGTGTAGAGGCATCACCTATGATATGTTGATATCTAAATATTCTTCTAATCTGTTTAAAAATGACACAATGGTAACACGTTTTGTGAAAAAGTTGCAACCGTGTGTGTGTGTTCATAATGTGTTTAGTTGTGTTCAACATGTTCAGACAATTGTGTAAGATTGTGCAAGTCAATAAAATGTTGGTCAAATAAATTATCAGAGTTCATGTATCATTACAATCATTTTTATTTAGTCAAGCAAGGGGTTTTAGTCAAACAATAACATAGTCTGTGGTGGTAGCGATGGTTGATAATGACTCTTTTACGGGCGGCTATGGCAAGAACCCATTCAATTTTAAGAATTATAATCTAGAATATCTGGCAATATATGTTGACGGTGTCCAGTTCCCCACCAAACCATTACAACCGGACTTCCCTAATGGTTGCGTAACTCGTGAATTCTATCAACTGGTGTTATCAACAGGGAGACATTTAAAGAACAGTGCTATGGCCATTGATCGAAACGATTTCCTGAGAGGGTACACTCTTTATGCATTTAATCTGACACCTGACGAGGATAATAGTCAGCATCTATCATTGATCAAGAGTGGTAACATACGCCTGGAGACACGTTTCAGGAACCCGCTGCCTAATACCATCAATCTAATAATTTATGCGGTATATGATAGTATGATTGAAGTGTCCCATCGCAGACAGGTTTTAGTTGATTACTATTAAGCATCATGAATACTGTGGAACTGACAGCCAGGTGTTTTGGCTTGTGATAAACTGCCCCAGCAACCTCTACAAATAAGACCTAGTGCTATGATAATTAACACACACCCCTCTGACCAGCCTGGAGAGCATTGGCTGGCAGTTTATATATTGGAGAGAGTTGGGTGTTTTTTTTGACAGTTTTGGAAATGCTCCAAATCATTCAATATTTCCTAAATCGATTTATGACTTTTTAAACATGTCATGTGATGAGATACATTTATCAGACAAACAAGTTCAGGATGTCACATCGGTCACATGTGGTGAACACTGTATCTACTTCTTAAATCACATGTGTAGAGGCATCACCTATGATATGTTGATATCTAAATATTCTTCTAATCTGTTTAAAAATGACACAATGGTAACACGTTTTGTGAAAAAGTTGCAACCGTGTGTGTGTGTTCATAATGTGTTTAGTTGTGTTCAACATGTTCAGACAATTGTGTAAGATTGTGCAAGTCAATAAAATGTTGGTCAAATAAATTATCAGAGTTCATGTATCATTACAATCATTTTTATTTAGTCAAGCAAGGGGTTTTAGTCAAACAATAACATAGTCTGTGGTGGTAGCGATGGTTGATAATGACTCTTTTACGGGCGACTATGGCAAGAACCCATTCAATTTTAAGAATTATAATCTAGAATATCTGGCAATATATGTTGACGGTGTCCAGTTCCCCACCAAACCATTACAACCGGACTTCCCTAATGGTTGCGTAACTCGTGAATTCTATCAACTGGTGTTATCAACAGGGAGACATTTAAAGAACAGTGCTATGGCCATTGATCGAAACGATTTCCTGAGAGGGTACACTCTTTATGCATTTAATCTGACACCTGACGAGGATAATAGTCAGCATCTATCATTGATCAAGAGTGGTAACATACGCCTGGAGACACGTTTCAGGAACCCGCTGCCTAATACCATCAATCTAATAATTTATGCGGTATATGATAGTATGATTGAAGTGTCCCATCGCAGACAGGTTTTAGTTGATTACTATTAAGCATCATGAATACTGTGGAACTGACAGCCAGGTGTTTTGGCTTGTGATAAACTGCCCCAGCAACCTCTACAAATAAGACCTAGTGCTATGATAATTAACACACACCCCTCTGACCAGCCTGGAGAGCATTGGCTGGCAGTTTATATATTGGAGACAGTTGGGTGTTTTTTTTGACAGTTTTGGAAATGCTCCAAATCATTCAATATTTCCTAAATCGATTTATGACTTTTTAAACATGTCATGTGATGAGATACATTTATCAGACAAACAAGTTCAGGATGTCACATCGGTCACATGTGGTGAACACTGTATCTACTTCTTAAATCACATGTGTAGAGGCATCACCTATGATATGTTGATATCTAAATATTCTTCTAATCTGTTTAAAAATGACACAATGGTAACACGTTTTGTGAAAAAGTTGCAACCGTGTGTGTGTGTTCATAATGTGTTTAGTTGTGTTCAACATGTTCAGACAATTGTGTAAGATTGTGCAAGTCAATAAAATGTTGGTCAAATAAATTATCAGAGTTCATGTATCATTACAATCATTTTTATTTAGTCAAGCAAGGGGTTTTAGTCAAACAATAACATAGTCTGTGGTGGTAGCGATGGTTGATAATGACTCTTTTACGGGCGACTATGGCAAGAACCCATTCAATTTTAAGAATTATAATCTAGAATATCTGGCAATATATGTTGACGGTGTCCAGTTCCCCACCAAACCATTACAACCGGACTTCCCTAATGGTTGCGTAACTCGTGAATTCTATCAACTGGTGTTATCAACAGGGAGACATTTAAAGAACAGTGCTATGGCCATTGATCGAAACGATTTCCTGAGAGGGTACACTCTTTATGCATTTAATCTGACACCTGACGAGGATAATAGTCAGCATCTATCATTGATCAAGAGTGGTAACATACGCCTGGAGACACGTTTCAGGAACCCGCTGCCTAATACCATCAATCTAATAATTTATGCGGTATATGATAGTATGATTGAAGTGTCCCATCGCAGACAGGTTTTAGTTGATTACTATTAAGCATCATGAATACTGTGGAACTGACAGCCAGGTGTTTTGGCTTGTGATAAACTGCCCCAGCAACCTCTACAAATAAGACCTAGTGCTATGATAATTAACACACACCCCTCTGACCAGCCTGGAGAGCATTGGCTGGCAGTTTATATATTGGAGACAGTTGGGTGTTTTTTTTGACAGTTTTGGAAATGCTCCAAATCATTCAATATTTCCTAAATCGATTTATGACTTTTTAAACATGTCATGTGATGAGATACATTTATCAGACAAACAAGTTCAGGATGTCACATCGGTCACATGTGGTGAACACTGTATCTACTTCTTAAATCACATGTGTAGAGGCATCACCTATGATATGTTGATATCTAAATATTCTTCTAATCTGTTTAAAAATGACACAATGGTAACACGTTTTGTGAAAAAGTTGCAACCGTGTGTGTGTGTTCATAATGTGTTTAGTTGTGTTCAACATGTTCAGACAATTGTGTAAGATTGTGCAAGTCAATAAAATGTTGGTCAAATAAATTATCAGAGTTCATGTATCATTACAATCATTTTTATTTAGTCAAGCAAGGGGTTTTAGTCAAACAATAACATAGTCTGTGGTGGTAGCGATGGTTGATAATGACTCTTTTACGGGCGGCTATGGCAAGAACCCATTCAATTTTAAGAATTATAATCTAGAATATCTGGCAATATATGTTGACGGTGTCCAGTTCCCCACCAAACCATTACAACCGGACTTCCCTAATGGTTGCGTAACTCGTGAATTCTATCAACTGGTGTTATCAACAGGGAGACATTTAAAGAACAGTGCTATGGCCATTGATCGAAACGATTTCCTGAGAGGGTACACTCTTTATGCATTTAATCTGACACCTGACGAGGATAATAGTCAGCATCTATCATTGATCAAGAGTGGTAACATACGCCTGGAGACACGTTTCAGGAACCCGCTGCCTAATACCATCAATCTAATAATTTATGCGGTATATGATAGTATGATTGAAGTGTCCCATCGCAGACAGGTTTTAGTTGATTACTATTAAGCATCATGAATACTGTGGAACTGACAGCCAGGTGTTTTGGCTTGTGATAAACTGCCCCAGGAACCTCTACAAATAAGACCTAGTGCTATGATAATTAACACACACCCCTCTGACCAGCCTGGAGAGCATTGGCTGGCAGTTTATATATTGGAGAGAGTTGGGTGTTTTTTTTGACAGTTTTGGAAATGCTCCAAATCATTCAATATTTCCTAAATCGATTTATGACTTTTTAAACATGTCATGTGATGAGATACATTTATCAGACAAACAAGTTCAGGATGTCACATCGGTCACATGTGGTGAACACTGTATCTACTTCTTAAATCACATGTGTAGAGGCATCACCTATGATATGTTGATATCTAAATATTCTTCTAATCTGTTTAAAAATGACACAATGGTAACACGTTTTGTGAAAAAGTTGCAACCGTGTGTGTGTGTTCATAATGTGTTTAGTTGTGTTCAACATGTTCAGACAATTGTGTAAGATTGTGCAAGTCAATAAAATGTTGGTCAAATAAATTATCAGAGTTCATGTATCATTACAATCATTTTTATTTAGTCAAGCAAGGGGTTTTAGTCAAACAATAACATAGTCTGTGGTGGTAGCGATGGTTGATAATGACTCTTTTACGGGCGACTATGGCAAGAACCCATTCAATTTTAAGAATTATAATCTAGAATATCTGGCAATATATGTTGACGGTGTCCAGTTCCCCACCAAACCATTACAACCGGACTTCCCTAATGGTTGCGTAACTCGTGAATTCTATCAACTGGTGTTATCAACAGGGAGACATTTAAAGAACAGTGCTATGGCCATTGATCGAAACGATTTCCTGAGAGGGTACACTCTTTATGCATTTAATCTGACACCTGACGAGGATAATAGTCAGCATCTATCATTGATCAAGAGTGGTAACATACGCCTGGAGACACGTTTCAGGAACCCGCTGCCTAATACCATCAATCTAATAATTTATGCGGTATATGATAGTATGATTGAAGTGTCCCATCGCAGACAGGTTTTAGTTGATTACTATTAAGCATCATGAATACTGTGGAACTGACAGCCAGGTGTTTTGGCTTGTGATAAACTGCCCCAGCAACCTCTACAAATAAGACCTAGTGCTATGATAATTAACACACACCCCTCTGACCAGCCTGGAGAGCATTGGCTGGCAGTTTATATATTGGAGACAGTTGGGTGTTTTTTTTGACAGTTTTGGAAATGCTCCAAATCATTCAATATTTCCTAAATCGATTTATGACTTTTTAAACATGTCATGTGATGAGATACATTTATCAGACAAACAAGTTCAGGATGTCACATCGGTCACATGTGGTGAACACTGTATCTACTTCTTAAATCACATGTGTAGAGGCATCACCTATGATATGTTGATATCTAAATATTCTTCTAATCTGTTTAAAAATGACACAATGGTAACACGTTTTGTGAAAAAGTTGCAACCGTGTGTGTGTGTTCATAATGTGTTTAGTTGTGTTCAACATGTTCAGACAATTGTGTAAGATTGTGCAAGTCAATAAAATGTTGGTCAAATAAATTATCAGAGTTCATGTATCATTACAATCATTTTTATTTAGTCAAGCAAGGGGTTTTAGTCAAACAATAACATAGTCTGTGGTGGTAGCGATGGTTGATAATGACTCTTTTACGGGCGACTATGGCAAGAACCCATTCAATTTTAAGAATTATAATCTAGAATATCTGGCAATATATGTTGACGGTGTCCAGTTCCCCACCAAACCATTACAACCGGACTTCCCTAATGGTTGCGTAACTCGTGAATTCTATCAACTGGTGTTATCAACAGGGAGACATTTAAAGAACAGTGCTATGGCCATTGATCGAAACGATTTCCTGAGAGGGTACACTCTTTATGCATTTAATCTGACACCTGACGAGGATAATAGTCAGCATCTATCATTGATCAAGAGTGGTAACATACGCCTGGAGACACGTTTCAGGAACCCGCTGCCTAATACCATCAATCTAATAATTTATGCGGTATATGATAGTATGATTGAAGTGTCCCATCGCAGACAGGTTTTAGTTGATTACTATTAAGCATCATGAATACTGTGGAACTGACAGCCAGGTGTTTTGGCTTGTGATAAACTGCCCCAGCAACCTCTACAAATAAGACCTAGTGCTATGATAATTAACACACACCCCTCTGACCAGCCTGGAGAGCATTGGCTGGCAGTTTATATATTGGAGACAGTTGGGTGTTTTTTTTGACAGTTTTGGAAATGCTCCAAATCATTCAATATTTCCTAAATCGATTTATGACTTTTTAAACATGTCATGTGATGAGATACATTTATCAGACAAACAAGTTCAGGATGTCACATCGGTCACATGTGGTGAACACTGTATCTACTTCTTAAATCACATGTGTAGAGGCATCACCTATGATATGTTGATATCTAAATATTCTTCTAATCTGTTTAAAAATGACACAATGGTAACACGTTTTGTGAAAAAGTTGCAACCGTGTGTGTGTGTTCATAATGTGTTTAGTTGTGTTCAACATGTTCAGACAATTGTGTAAGATTGTGCAAGTCAATAAAATGTTGGTCAAATAAATTATCAGAGTTCATGTATCATTACAATCATTTTTATTTAGTCAAGCAAGGGGTTTTAGTCAAACAATAACATAGTCTGTGGTGGTAGCGATGGTTGATAATGACTCTTTTACGGGCGACTATGGCAAGAACCCATTCAATTTTAAGAATTATAATCTAGAATATCTGGCAATATATGTTGACGGTGTCCAGTTCCCCACCAAACCATTACAACCGGACTTCCCTAATGGTTGCGTAACTCGTGAATTCTATCAACTGGTGTTATCAACAGGGAGACATTTAAAGAACAGTGCTATGGCCATTGATCGAAACGATTTCCTGAGAGGGTACACTCTTTATGCATTTAATCTGACACCTGACGAGGATAATAGTCAGAATCTATCATTGATCAAGAGTGGTAACATACGCCTGGAGACACGTTTCAGGAACCCGCTGCCTAATACCATCAATCTAATAATTTATGCGGTATATGATAGTATGATTGAAGTGTCCCATCGCAGACAGGTTTTAGTTGATTACTATTAAGCATCATGAATACTGTGGAACTGACAGCCAGGTGTTTTGGCTTGTGATAAACTGCCCCAGCAACCTCTACAAATAAGACCTAGTGCTATGATAATTAACACACACCCCTCTGACCAGCCTGGAGAGCATTGGCTGGCAGTTTATATATTGGAGAGAGTTGGGTGTTTTTTTGACAGTTTTGGAAATGCTCCAAATCATTCAATATTTCCTAAATCGATTTATGACTTTTTAAACATGTCATGTGATGAGATACATTTATCAGACAAACAAGTTCAGGATGTCACATCGGTCACATGTGGTGAACACTGTATCTACTTCTTAAATCACATGTGTAGAGGCATCACCTATGATATGTTGATATCTAAATATTCTTCTAATCTGTTTAAAAATGACACAATGGTAACACGTTTTGTGAAAAAGTTGCAACCGTGTGTGTGTTCATAATGTGTTTAGTTGTGTTCAACATGTTCAGACAATTGTGTAAGATTGTGCAAGTCAATAAAATGTTGGTCAAATAAATTATCAGAGTTCATGTATCATTACAATCATTTTTATTTAGTCAAGCAAGGGGTTTTAGTCAAACAATAACATAGTCTGTGGTGGTAGCGATGGTTGATAATGACTCTTTTACGGGCGACTATGGCAAGAACCCATTCAATTTTAAGAATTATAATCTAGAATATCTGGCAATATATGTTGACGGTGTCCAGTTCCCCACCAAACCATTACAACCGGACTTCCCTAATGGTTGCGTAACTCGTGAATTCTATCTACTGGTGTTATCAACAGGGAGACATTTAAAGAACAGTGCTATGGCCATTGATCGAAACGATTTCCTGAGAGGGTACACTCTTTATGCATTTAATCTGACACCTGACGAGGATAATAGTCAGCATCTATCATTGATCAAGAGTGGTAACATACGCCTGGAGACACGTTTCAGGAACCCGCTGCCTAATACCACCAATCTAATAATTTATGCGGTATATGATAGTATGATTGAAGTGTCCCATCGCAGACAGGTTTTAGTTGATTACTATTAAGCATCATGAATACTGTGGAACTGACAGCCAGGTGTTTTGGCTTGTGATAAACTGCCCCAGCAACCTCTACAAATAAGACCTAGTGCTATGATAATTAACACACACCCCTCTGACCAGCCTGGAGAGCATTGGCTGGCAGTTTATATATTGGAGAGAGTTGGGTGTTTTTTTGACAGTTTTGGAAATGCTCCAAATCATTCAATATTTCCTAAATCGATTTATGACTTTTTAAACATGTCATGTGATGAGATACATTTATCAGACAAACAAGTTCAGGATGTCACATCGGTCACATGTGGTGAACACTGTATCTACTTCTTAAATCACATGTGTAGAGGCATCACCTATGATATGTTGATATCTAAATATTCTTCTAATCTGTTTAAAAATGACACAATGGTAACACGTTTTGTGAAAAAGTTGCAACCGTGTGTGTGTGTGTTCATAATGTGTTTAGTTGTGTTCAACATGTTCAGACAATTGTGTAAGATTGTGCAAGTCAATAAAATGTTGGTCAAATAAATGATCAGAGTTCATGTATCATTACAATCATTTTTATTTAGTCAAGCAAGGGGTTTTAGTCAAACAATAACATAGTCTGTGGTGGTAGCGATGGTTGATAATGACTCTTTTACGGGCGACTATGGCAAGAACCCATTCAATTTTAAGAATTATAATCTAGAATATCTGGCAATATATGTTGACGGTGTCCAGTTCCCCACCAAACCATTACAACCGGACTTCCCTAATGGTTGCGTAACTCGTGAATTCTATCAACTGGTGTTATCAACAGGGAGACATTTAAAGAACAGTGCTATGGCCATTGATCGAAACGATTTCCTGAGAGGGTACACTCTTTATGCATTTAATCTGAAACCTGACGAGGATAATAGTCAGCATCTATCATTGATCAAGAGTGGTAACATACGCCTGGAGACACGTTTCAGGAACCCGCTGCCTAATACCATCAATCTAATAATTTATGCGGTATATGATAGTATGATTGAAGTGTCCCATCGCAGACAGGTTTTAGTTGATTACTATTAAGCATCATGAATACTGTGGAACTGACAGCCAGGTGTTTTGGCTTGTGATAAACTGCCCCAGCAACCTCTACAAATAAGACCTAGTGCTATGATAATTAACACACACCCCTCTGACCAGCCTGGAGAGCATTGGCTGGCAGTTTATATATTGGAGAGAGTTGGGTGTTTTTTTGACAGTTTTGGAAATGCTCCAAATCATTCAATATTTCCTAAATCGATTTATGACTTTTTAAACATGTCATGTGATGAGATACATTTATCAGACAAACAAGTTCAGGATGTCACATCGGTCACATGTGGTGAACACTGTATCTACTTCTTAAATCACATGTTTAGGCATCACCTATGATATGTTGATATCTAAATATTCTTCTACTCTGTTTAAAAATGACACAATGGTAACACGTTTTGTGAAAAAGTTGCAACCGTGTGTGTGTGTTCATAATGTGTTTAGTTGTGTTCAACATGTTCAGACAATTGTGTAAGATTGTGCAAGTCAATAAAATGTTGGTCAAATAAATTATCAGAGTTCATGTAAAATTACAATCATTTTTATTTAGTCAAGCAAGGGGTTTTAGTCAAACAATAACATAGTCTGTGGTGGTAGCGATGGTTGATAATGACTCTTTTACGGGCGACTATGGCAAGAACCCATTCAATTTTAAGAATTATAATCTAGAATATCTGGCAATATATGTTGACGGTGTCCAGTTCCCCACCAAACCATTACAACCGGACTTCCCTAATAGTTGCGTAACTCGTGAATTCTATCAACTGGTGTTATCAACAGGGAGACATTTAAAGAACAGTGCTATGGCCATTGATCGAAACGATTTCCTGAGAGGGTACACTCTTTATGCATTTAATCTGACACCTGACGAGGATAATAGTCAGCATCTATCATTGATCAAGAGTGGTAACATACGCCTGGAGACACGTTTCAGGAACCCGCTGCCTAATACCATCAATCTAATAATTTATGCGGTATATGATAGTATGATTGAAGTGTCCCATCGCAGACAGGTTTTAGTTGATTACTATTAAGCATCATGAATACTGTGGAACTGACAGCCAGGTGTTTTGGCTTGTGATAAACTGCCCCAGCAACCTCTACAAATAAGACCTAGTGCTATGATAATTAACACACACCCCTCTGACCAGCCTGGAGAGCATTGGCTGGCAGTTTATATATTGGAGAGAGTTGGGTGTTTTTTTGACAGTTTTGGAAATGCTCCAAATCATTCAATATTTCCTAAATCGATTTATGACTTTTTAAACATGTCATGTGATGAGATACATTTATCAGACAAACAAGTTCAGGATGTCACATCGGTCACATGTGGTGAACACTGTATCTACTTCTTAAATCACATGTGTAGAGGCATCACCTATGATATGTTGATATCTAAATATTCTTCTAATCTGTTTAAAAATGACACAATGGTAACACGTTTTGTGAAAAAGTTGCAACCGTGTGTGTGTGTTCATAATGTGTTTAGTTGTGTTCAACATGTTCAGACAATTGTGTAAGATTGTGCAAGTCAATAAAATGTTGGTCAAATAAATTATCAGAGTTCATGTATCATTACAATCATTTTTATTTAGTCAAGCAAGGGGTTTTAGTCAAACAATAACATAGTCTGTGGTGGTAGCGATGGTTGATAATGACTCTTTTACGGGCGACTATGGCAAGAACCCATTCAATTTTAAGAATTATAATCTAGAATATCTGGCAATATATGTTGACGGTGTCCAGTTCCCCACCAAACCATTACAACCGGACTTCCCTAATGGTTGCGTAACTCGTGAATTCTATCTACTGGTGTTATCAACAGGGAGACATTTAAAGAACAGTGCTATGGCCATTGATCGAAACGATTTCCTGAGAGGGTACACTCTTTATGCATTTAATCTGACACCTGACGAGGATAATAGTCAGCATCTATCATTGATCAAGAGTGGTAACATACGCCTGGAGACACGTTTCAGGAACCCGCTGCCTAATACCACCAATCTAATAATTTATGCGGTATATGATAGTATGATTGAAGTGTCCCATCGCAGACAGGTTTTAGTTGATTACTATTAAGCATCATGAATACTGTGGAACTGACAGCCAGGTGTTTTGGCTTGTGATAAACTGCCCCAGCAACCTCTACAAATAAGACCTAGTGCTATGATAATTAACACACACCCCTCTGACCAGCCTGGAGAGCATTGGCTGGCAGTTTATATATTGGAGAGAGTTGGGTGTTTTTTTGACAGTTTTGGAAATGCTCCAAATCATTCAATATTTCCTAAATCGATTTATGACTTTTTAAACATGTCATGTGATGAGATACATTTATCAGACAAACAAGTTCAGGATGTCACATCGGTCACATGTGGTGAACACTGTATCTACTTCTTAAATCACATGTGTAGAGGCATCACCTATGATATGTTGATATCTAAATATTCTTCTAATCTGTTTAAAAATGACACAATGGTAACACGTTTTGTGAAAAAGTTGCAACCGTGTGTGTGTGTGTTCATAATGTGTTTAGTTGTGTTCAACATGTTCAGACAATTGTGTAAGATTGTGCAAGTCAATAAAATGTTGGTCAAATAAATTATCAGAGTTCATGTATCATTACAATCATTTTTATTTAGTCAAGCAAGGGGTTTTAGTCAAACAATAACATAGTCTGTGGTGGTAGCGATGGTTGATAATGACTCTTTTACGGGCGACTATGGCAAGAACCCATTCAATTTTAAGAATTATAATCTAGAATATCTGGCAATATATGTTGACGGTGTCCAGTTCCCCACCAAACCATTACAACCGGACTTCCCTAATGGTTGCGTAACTCGTGAATTCTATCAACTGGTGTTATCAACAGGGAGACATTTAAAGAACAGTGCTATGGCCATTGATCGAAACGATTTCCTGAGAGGGTACACTCTTTATGCATTTAATCTGAAACCTGACGAGGATAATAGTCAGCATCTATCATTGATCAAGAGTGGTAACATACGCCTGGAGACACGTTTCAGGAACCCGCTGCCTAATACCATCAATCTAATAATTTATGCGGTATATGATAGTATGATTGAAGTGTCCCATCGCAGACAGGTTTTAGTTGATTACTATTAAGCATCATGAATACTGTGGAACTGACAGCCAGGTGTTTTGGCTTGTGATAAACTGCCCCAGCAACCTCTACAAATAAGACCTAGTGCTATGATAATTAACACACACCCCTCTGACCAGCCTGGAGAGCATTGGCTGGCAGTTTATATATTGGAGAGAGTTGGGTGTTTTTTTGACAGTTTTGGAAATGCTCCAAATCATTCAATATTTCCTAAATCGATTTATGACTTTTTAAACATGTCATGTGATGAGATACATTTATCAGACAAACAAGTTCAGGATGTCACATCGGTCACATGTGGTGAACACTGTATCTACTTCTTAAATCACATGTTTAGGCATCACCTATGATATGTTGATATCTAAATATTCTTCTACTCTGTTTAAAAATGACACAATGGTAACACGTTTTGTGAAAAAGTTGCAACCGTGTGTGTGTGTTCATAATGTGTTTAGTTGTGTTCAACATGTTCAGACAATTGTGTAAGATTGTGCAAGTCAATAAAATGTTGGTCAAATAAATTATCAGAGTTCATGTAAAATTACAATCATTTTTATTTAGTCAAGCAAGGGGTTTTAGTCAAACAATAACATAGTCTGTGGTGGTAGCGATGGTTGATAATGACTCTTTTACGGGCGACTATGGCAAGAACCCATTCAATTTTAAGAATTATAATCTAGAATATCTGGCAATATATGTTGACGGTGTCCAGTTCCCCACCAAACCATTACAACCGGACTTCCCTAATAGTTGCGTAACTCGTGAATTCTATCAACTGGTGTTATCAACAGGGAGACATTTAAAGAACAGTGCTATGGCCATTGATCGAAACGATTTCCTGAGAGGGTACACTCTTTATGCATTTAATCTGACACCTGACGAGGATAATAGTCAGCATCTATCATTGATCAAGAGTGGTAACATACGCCTGGAGACACGTTTCAGGAACCCGCTGCCTAATACCATCAATCTAATAATTTATGCGGTATATGATAGTATGATTGAAGTGTCCCATCGCAGACAGGTTTTAGTTGATTACTATTAAGCATCATGAATACTGTGGAACTGACAGCCAGGTGTTTTGGCTTGTGATAAACTGCCCCAGCAACCTCTACAAATAAGACCTAGTGCTATGATAATTAACACACACCCCTCTGACCAGCCTGGAGAGCATTGGCTGGCAGTTTATATATTGGAGAGAGTTGGGTGTTTTTTTGACAGTTTTGGAAATGCTCCAAATCATTCAATATTTCCTAAATCGATTTATGACTTTTTAAACATGTCATGTGATGAGATACATTTATCAGACAAACAAGTTCAGGATGTCACATCGGTCACATGTGGTGAACACTGTATCTACTTCTTAAATCACATGTGTAGAGGCATCACCTATGATATGTTGATATCTAAATATTCTTCTAATCTGTTTAAAAATGACACAATGGTAACACGTTTTGTGAAAAAGTTGCAACCGTGTGTGTGTGTGTTCATAATGTGTTTAGTTGTGTTCAACATGTTCAGACAATTGTGTAAGATTGTGCAAGTCAATAAAATGTTGGTCAAATAAATTATCAGAGTTCATGTATCATTACAATCATTTTTATTTAGTCAAGCAAGGGGTTTTAGTCAAACAATAACATAGTCTGTGGTGGTAGCGATGGTTGATAATGACTCTTTTACGGGCGACTATGGCAAGAACCCATTCAATTTTAAGAATTATAATCTAGAATATCTGGCAATATATGTTGACGGTGTCCAGTTCCCCACCAAACCATTACAACCGGACTTCCCTAATGGTTGCGTAACTCGTGAATTCTATCAACTGGTGTTATCAACAGGGAGACATTTAAAGAACAGTGCTATGGCCATTGATCGAAACGATTTCCTGAGAGGGTACACTCTTTATGCATTTAATCTGACACCTGACGAGGATAATAGTCAGCATCTATCATTGATCAAGAGTGGTAACATACGCCTGGAGACACGTTTCAGGAACCCGCTGCCTAATACCATCAATCTAATAATTTATGCGGTATATGATAGTATGATTGAAGTGTCCCATCGCAGACAGGTTTTAGTTGATTACTATTAAGCATCATGAATACTGTGGAACTGACAGCCAGGTGTTTTGGCTTGTGATAAACTGCCCCAGCAACCTCTACAAATAAGACCTAGTGCTATGATAATTAACACACACCCCTCTGACCAGCCTGGAGAGCATTGGCTGGCAGTTTATATATTGGAGAGAGTTGGGTGTTTTTTTTGACAGTTTTGGAAATGCTCCAAATCATTCAATATTTCCTAAATCGATTTATGACTTTTTAAACATGTCATGTGATGAGATACATTTATCAGACAAACAAGTTCAGGATGTCACACCGGTCACATGTGGTGAACACTGTATCTACTTCTTAAATCACATGTGTAGAGGCATCACCTATGATATGTTGATATCTAAATATTCTTCTAATCTGTTTAAAAATGACACAATGGTAACACGTTTTGTGAAAAAGTTGCAACCGTGTGTGTGTGTGTTCATAATGTGTTTAGTTGTGTTCAACATGTTCAGACAATTGTGTAAGATTGTGCAAGTCAATAAAATGTTGGTCAAATAAATTATCAGAGTTCATGTATCATTACAATCATTTTTATTTAGTCAAGCAAGGGGTTTTAGTCAAACAATAACATAGTCTGTGGTGGTAGCGATGGTTGATAATGACTCTTTTACGGGCGACTATGGCAAGAACCCATTCAATTTTAAGAATTATAATCTAGAATATCTGGCAATATATGTTGACGGTGTCCAGTTCCCCACCAAACCATTACAACCGGACTTCCCTAATGGTTGCGTAACTCGTGAATTCTATCAACTGGTGTTATCAACAGGGAGACATTTAAAGAACAGTGCTATGGCCATTGATCGAAACGATTTCCTGAGAGGGTACACTCTTTATGCATTTAATCTGACACCTGACGAGGATAATAGTCAGCATCTATCATTGATCAAGAGTGGTAACATACGCCTGGAGACACGTTTCAGGAACCCGCTGCCTAATACCATCAATCTAATAATTTATGCGGTATATGATAGTATGATTGAAGTGTCCCATCGCAGACAGGTTTTAGTTGATTACTATTAAGCATCATGAATACTGTGGAACTGACAGCCAGGTGTTTTGGCTTGTGATAAACTGCCCCAGCAACCTCTACAAATAAGACCTAGTGCTATGATAATTAACACACACCCCTCTGACCAGCCTGGAGAGCATTGGCTGGCAGTTTATATATTGGAGAGAGTTGGGTGTTTTTTTGACAGTTTTGGAAATGCTCCAAATCATTCAATATTTCCTAAATCGATTTATGACTTTTTAAACATGTCATGTGATGAGATACATTTATCAGACAAACAAGTTCAGGATGTCACATCGGTCACATGTGGTAAACACTGTATCTACTTCTTAAATCACATGTGTAGAGGCATCACCTATGATATGTTGATATCTAAATATTCTTCTAATCTGTTTAAAAATGACACAATGGTAACACGTTTTGTGAAAAAGTTGCAACCGTGTGTGTGTGTGTTCATAATGTGTTTAGTTGTGTTCAACATGTTCAGACAATTGTGTAAGATTGTGCAAGTCAATAAAATGTTGGTCAAATAAATTATCAGAGTTCATGTATCATTACAATCATTTTTATTTAGTCAAGCAAGGGGTTTTAGTCAAACAATAACATAGTCTGTGGTGGTAGCGATGGTTGATAATGACTCTTTTACGGGCGACTATGGCAAGAACCCATTCAATTTTAAGAATTATAATCTAGAATATCTGGCAATATATGTTGACGGTGTCCAGTTCCCCACCAAACCATTACAACCGGACTTCCCTAATGGTTGCGTAACTCGTGAATTCTATCAACTGGTGTTATCAACAGGGAGACATTTAAAGAACAGTGCTATGGCCATTGATCGAAACGATTTCCTGAGAGGGTACACTCTTTATGCATTTAATCTGACACCTGACGAGGATAATAGTCAGCATCTATCATTGATCAAGAGTGGTAACATACGCCTGGAGACACGTTTCAGGAACCCGCTGCCTAATACCATCAATCTAATAATTTATGCGGTATATGATAGTATGATTGAAGTGTCCCATCGCAGACAGGTTTTAGTTGATTACTATTAAGCATCAGAATACTGTGGAACTGACAGCCAGGTGTTTTGGCTTGTGATAAACTGCCCCAGCAACCTCTACAAATAAGACCTAGTGCTATGATAATTAACACACACCCCTCTGACCAGCCTGGAGAGCATTGGCTGGCAGTTTATATATTGGAGAGAGTTGGGTGTTTTTTTTGACAGTTTTGGAAATGCTCCAAATCATTCAATATTTCCTAAATCGATTTATGACTTTTTAAACATGTCATGTGATGAGATACATTTATCAGACAAACAAGTTCAGGATGTCACATCGGTCACATGTGGTGAACACTGTATCTACTTCTTAAATCACATGTGTAGAGGCATCACCTATGATATGTTGATATCTAAATATTCTTCTAATCTGTTTAAAAATGACACAATGGTAACACGTTTTGTGAAAAAGTTGCAACCGTGTGTGTGTGTTCATAATGTGTTTAGTTGTGTTCAACATGTTCAGACAATTGTGTAAGATTGTGCAAGTCAATAAAATGTTGGTCAAATAAATTATCAGAGTTCATGTATCATTACAATCATTTTTATTTAGTCAAGCAAGGGGTTTTAGTCAAACAATAACATAGTCTGTGGTGGTAGCGATGGTTGATAATGACTCTTTTACGGGCGACTATGGCAAGAACCCATTCAATTTTAAGAATTATAATCTAGAATATCTGGCAATATATGTTGACGGTGTCCAGTTCCCCACCAAACCATTACAACCGGACTTCCCTAATGGTTGCGTAACTCGTGAATTCTATCAACTGGTGTTATCAACAGGGAGACATTTAAAGAACAGTGCTATGGCCATTGATCGAAACGATTTCCTGAGAGGGTACACTCTTTATGCATTTAATCTGACACCTGACGAGGATAATAGTCAGCATCTATCATTGATCAAGAGTGGTAACATACGCCTGGAGACACGTTTCAGGAACCCGCTGCCTAATACCATCAATCTAATAATTTATGCGGTATATGATAGTATGATTGAAGTGTCCCATCGCAGACAGGTTTTAGTTGATTACTATTAAGCATCAGAATACTGTGGAACTGACAGCCAGGTGTTTTGGCTTGTGATAAACTGCCCCAGCAACCTCTACAAATAAGACCTAGTGCTATGATAATTAACACACACCCCTCTGACCAGCCTGGAGAGCATTGGCTGGCAGTTTATATATTGGAGAGAGTTGGGTGTTTTTTTTGACAGTTTTGGAAATGCTCCAAATCATTCAATATTTCCTAAATCGATTTATGACTTTTTAAACATGTCATGTGATGAGATACATTTATCAGACAAACAAGTTCAGGATGTCACATCGGTCACATGTGGTGAACACTGTATCTACTTCTTAAATCACATGTGTAGAGGCATCACCTATGATATGTTGATATCTAAATATTCTTCTAATCTGTTTAAAAATGACACAATGGTAACACGTTTTGTGAAAAAGTTGCAACCGTGTGTGTGTGTTCATAATGTGTTTAGTTGTGTTCAACATGTTCAGACAATTGTGTAAGATTGTGCAAGTCAATAAAATGTTGGTCAAATAAATTATCAGAGTTCATGTATCATTACAATCATTTTTATTTAGTCAAGCAAGGGGTTTTAGTCAAACAATAACATAGTCTGTGGTGGTAGCGATGGTTGATAATGACTCTTTTACGGGCGACTATGGCAAGAACCCATTCAATTTTAAGAATTATAATCTAGAATATCTGGCAATATATGTTGACGGTGTCCAGTTCCCCACCAAACCATTACAACCGGACTTCCCTAATGGTTGCGTAACTCGTGAATTCTATCAACTGGTGTTATCAACAGGGAGACATTTAAAGAACAGTGCTATGGCCATTGATCGAAACGATTTCCTGAGAGGGTACACTCTTTATGCATTTAATCTGACACCTGACGAGGATAATAGTCAGCATCTATCATTGATCAAGAGTGGTAACATACGCCTGGAGACACGTTTCAGGAACCCGCTGCCTAATACCATCAATCTAATAATTTATGCGGTATATGATAGTATGATTGAAGTGTCCCATCGCAGACAGGTTTTAGTTGATTACTATTAAGCATCATGAATACTGTGGAACTGACAGCCAGGTGTTTTGGCTTGTGATAAACTGCCCCAGCAACCTCTACAAATAAGACCTAGTGCTATGATAATTAACACACACCCCTCTGACCAGCCTGGAGAGCATTGGCTGGCAGTTTATATATTGGAGAGAGTTGGGTGTTTTTTTTGACAGTTTTGGAAATGCTCCAAATCATTCAATATTTCCTAAATCGATTTATGACTTTTTAAACATGTCATGTGATGAGATACATTTATCAGACAAACAAGTTCAGAATGTCACATCGGTCACATGTGGTGAACACTGTATCTACTTCTTAAATCACATGTGTAGAGGCATCACCTATGATATGTTGATATCTAAATATTCTTCTAATCTGTTTAAAAATGACACAATGGTAACACGTTTTGTGAAAAAGTTGCAACCGTGTGTGTGTGTTCATAATGTGTTTAGTTGTGTTCAACATGTTCAGACAATTGTGTAAGATTGTGCAAGTCAATAAAATGTTGGTCAAATAAATTATCAGAGTTCATGTATCATTACAATCATTTTTATTTAGTCAAGCAAGGGGTTTTAGTCAAACAATAACATAGTCTGTGGTGGTAGCGATGGTTGATAATGACTCTTTTACGGGCGACTATGGCAAGAACCCATTCAATTTTAAGAATTATAATCTAGAATATCTGGCAATATATGTTGACGGTGTCCAGTTCCCCACCAAACCATTACAACCGGACTTCCCTAATGGTTGCGTAACTCGTGAATTCTATCAACTGGTGTTATCAACAGGGAGACATTTAAAGAACAGTGCTATGGCCATTGATCGAAACGATTTCCTGAGAGGGTACACTCTTTATGCATTTAATCTGACACCTGACGAGGATAATAGTCAGCATCTATCATTGATCAAGAGTGGTAACATACGCCTGGAGACACGTTTCAGGAACCCGCTGCCTAATACCATCAATCTAATAATTTATGCGGTATATGATAGTATGATTGAAGTGTCCCATCGCAGACAGGTTTTAGTTGATTACTATTAAGCATCATGAATACTGTGGAACTGACAGCCAGGTGTTTTGGCTTGTGATAAACTGCCCCAGCAACCTCTACAAATAAGACCTAGTGCTATGATAATTAACACACACCCCTCTGACCAGCCTGGAGAGCATTGGCTGGCAGTTTATATATTGGAGAGAGTTGGGTGTTTTTTTTGACAGTTTTGGAAATGCTCCAAATCATTCAATATTTCCTAAATCGATTTATGACTTTTTAAACATGTCATGTGATGAGATACATTTATCAGACAAACAAGTTCAGAATGTCACATCGGTCACATGTGGTGAACACTGTATCTACTTCTTAAATCACATGTGTAGAGGCATCACCTATGATATGTTGATATCTAAATATTCTTCTAATCTGTTTAAAAATGACACAATGGTAACACGTTTTGTGAAAAAGTTGCAACCGTGTGTGTGTGTTCATAATGTGTTTAGTTGTGTTCAACATGTTCAGACAATTGTGTAAGATTGTGCAAGTCAATAAAATGTTGGTCAAATAAATTATCAGAGTTCATGTATCATTACAATCATTTTTATTTAGTCAAGCAAGGGGTTTTAGTCAAACAATAACATAGTCTGTGGTGGTAGCGATGGTTGATAATGACTCTTTTACGGGCGACTATGGCAAGAACCCATTCAATTTTAAGAATTATAATCTAGAATATCTGGCAATATATGTTGACGGTGTCCAGTTCCCCACCAAACCATTACAACCGGACTTCCCTAATGGTTGCGTAACTCGTGAATTCTATCAACTGGTGTTATCAACAGGGAGACATTTAAAGAACAGTGCTATGGCCATTGATCGAAACGATTTCCTGAGAGGGTACACTCTTTATGCATTTAATCTGACACCTGACGAGGATAATAGTCAGCATCTATCATTGATCAAGAGTGGTAACATACGCCTGGAGACACGTTTCAGGAACCCGCTGCCTAATACCATCAATCTAATAATTTATGCGGTATATGATAGTATGATTGAAGTGTCCCATCGCAGACAGGTTTTAGTTGATTACTATTAAGCATCAGAATACTGTGGAACTGACAGCCAGGTGTTTTGGCTTGTGATAAACTGCCCCAGCAACCTCTACAAATAAGACCTAGTGCTATGATAATTAACACACACCCCTCTGACCAGCCTGGAGAGCATTGGCTGGCAGTTTATATATTGGAGAGAGTTGGGTGTTTTTTTTGACAGTTTTGGAAATGCTCCAAATCATTCAATATTTCCTAAATCGATTTATGACTTTTTAAACATGTCATGTGATGAGATACATTTATCAGACAAACAAGTTCAGGATGTCACATCGGTCACATGTGGTGAACACTGTATCTACTTCTTAAATCACATGTGTAGAGGCATCACCTATGATATGTTGATATCTAAATATTCTTCTAATCTGTTTAAAAATGACACAATGGTAACACGTTTTGTGAAAAAGTTGCAACCGTGTGTGTGTGTTCATAATGTGTTTAGTTGTGTTCAACATGTTCAGACAATTGTGTAAGATTGTGCAAGTCAATAAAATGTTGGTCAAATAAATTATCAGAGTTCATGTATCATTACAATCATTTTTATTTAGTCAAGCAAGGGGTTTTAGTCAAACAATAACATAGTCTGTGGTGGTAGCGATGGTTGATAATGACTCTTTTACGGGCGACTATGGCAAGAACCCATTCAATTTTAAGAATTATAATCTAGAATATCTGGCAATATATGTTGACGGTGTCCAGTTCCCCACCAAACCATTACAACCGGACTTCCCTAATGGTTGCGTAACTCGTGAATTCTATCAACTGGTGTTATCAACAGGGAGACATTTAAAGAACAGTGCTATGGCCATTGATCGAAACGATTTCCTGAGAGGGTACACTCTTTATGCATTTAATCTGACACCTGACGAGGATAATAGTCAGCATCTATCATTGATCAAGAGTGGTAACATACGCCTGGAGACACGTTTCAGGAACCCGCTGCCTAATACCATCAATCTAATAATTTATGCGGTATATGATAGTATGATTGAAGTGTCCCATCGCAGACAGGTTTTAGTTGATTACTATTAAGCATCATGAATACTGTGGAACTGACAGCCAGGTGTTTTGGCTTGTGATAAACTGCCCCAGCAACCTCTACAAATAAGACCTAGTGCTATGATAATTAACACACACCCCTCTGACCAGCCTGGAGAGCATTGGCTGGCAGTTTATATATTGGAGAGAGTTGGGTGTTTTTTTGACAGTTTTGGAAATGCTCCAAATCATTCAATATTTCCTAAATCGATTTATGACTTTTTAAACATGTCATGTGATGAGATACATTTATCAGACAAACAAGTTCAGAATGTCACATCGGTCACATGTGGTGAACACTGTATCTACTTCTTAAATCACATGTGTAGAGGCATCACCTATGATATGTTGATATCTAAATATTCTTCTAATCTGTTTAAAAATGACACAATGGTAACACGTTTTGTGAAAAAGTTGCAACCGTGTGTGTGTGTTCATAATGTGTTTAGTTGTGTTCAACATGTTCAGACAATTGTGTAAGATTGTGCAAGTCAATAAAATGTTGGTCAAATAAATTATCAGAGTTCATGTATCATTACAATCATTTTTATTTAGTCAAGCAAGGGGTTTTAGTCAAACAATAACATAGTCTGTGGTGGTAGCGATGGTTGATAATGACTCTTTTACGGGCGACTATGGCAAGAACCCATTCAATTTTAAGAATTATAATCTAGAATATCTGGCAATATATGTTGACGGTGTCCAGTTCCCCACCAAACCATTACAACCGGACTTCCCTAATGGTTGCGTAACTCGTGAATTCTATCAACTGGTGTTATCAACAGGGAGACATTTAAAGAACAGTGCTATGGCCATTGATCGAAACGATTTCCTGAGAGGGTACACTCTTTATGCATTTAATCTGACACCTGACGAGGATAATAGTCAGCATCTATCATTGATCAAGAGTGGTAACATACGCCTGGAGACACGTTTCAGGAACCCGCTGCCTAATACCATCAATCTAATAATTTATGCGGTATATGATAGTATGATTGAAGTGTCCCATCGCAGACAGGTTTTAGTTGATTACTATTAAGCATCATGAATACTGTGGAACTGACAGCCAGGTGTTTTGGCTTGTGATAAACTGCCCCAGCAACCTCTACAAATAAGACCTAGTGCTATGATAATTAACACACACCCCTCTGACCAGCCTGGAGAGCATTGGCTGGCAGTTTATATATTGGAGAGAGTTGGGTGTTTTTTTGACAGTTTTGGAAATGCTCCAAATCATTCAATATTTCCTAAATCGATTTATGACTTTTTAAACATGTCATGTGATGAGATACATTTATCAGACAAACAAGTTCAGGATGTCACATCGGTCACATGTGGTGAACACTGTATCTACTTCTTAAATCACATGTGTAGAGGCATCACCTATGATATGTTGATATCTAAATATTCTTCTAATCTGTTTAAAAATGACACAATGGTAACACGTTTTGTGAAAAAGTTGCAACCGTGTGTGTGTGTGTTCATAATGTGTTTAGTTGTGTTCAACATGTTCAGACAATTGTGTAAGATTGTGCAAGTCAATAAAATGTTGGTCAAATAAATTATCAGAGTTCATGTATCATTACAATCATTTTTATTTAGTCAAGCAAGGGGTTTTAGTCAAACAATAACATAGTCTGTGGTGGTAGCGATGGTTGATAATGACTCTTTTACGGGCGACTATGGCAAGAACCCATTCAATTTTAAGAATTATAATCTAGAATATCTGGCAATATATGTTGACGGTGTCCAGTTCCCCACCGAACCATTACAACCGGACTTCCCTAATGGTTGCGTAACTCGTGAATTCTATCAACTGGTGTTATCAACAGGGAGACATTTAAAGAACAGTGCTATGGCCATTGATCGAAACGATTTCCTGAGAGGGTACACTCTTTATGCATTTAATCTGACACCTGACGAGGATAATAGTCAGCATCTATCATTGATCAAGAGTGGTAACATACGCCTGGAGACACGTTTCAGGAACCCGCTGCCTAATACCATCAATCTAATAATTTATGCGGTATATGATAGTATGATTGAAGTGTCCCATCGCAGACAGGTTTTAGTTGATTACTATTAAGCATCATGAATACTGTGGAACTGACAGCCAGGTGTTTTGGCTTGTGATAAACTGCCCCAGCAACCTCTACAAATAAGACCTAGTGCTATGATAATTAACACACACCCCTCTGACCAGCCTGGAGAGCATTGGCTGGCAGTTTATATATTGGAGAGAGTTGGGTGTTTTTTTGACAGTTTTGGAAATGCTCCAAATCATTCAATATTTCCTAAATCGATTTATGACTTTTTAAACATGTCATGTGATGAGATACATTTATCAGACAAACAAGTTCAGGATGTCACATCGGTCACATGTGGTGAACACTGTATCTACTTCTTAAATCACATGTGTAGAGGCATCACCTATGATATGTTGATATCTAAATATTCTTCTAATCTGTTTAAAAATGACACAATGGTAACACGTTTTGTGAAAAAGTTGCAACCGTGTGTGTGTGTGTTCATAATGTGTTTAGTTGTGTTCAACATGTTCAGACAATTGTGTAAGATTGTGCAAGTCAATAAAATGTTGGTCAAATAAATTATCAGAGTTCATGTATCATTACAATCATTTTTATTTAGTCAAGCAAGGGGTTTTAGTCAAACAATAACATAGTCTGTGGTGGTAGCGATGGTTGATAATGACTCTTTTACGGGCGACTATGGCAAGAACCCATTCAATTTTAAGAATTATAATCTAGAATATCTGGCAATATATGTTGACGGTGTCCAGTTCCCCACCAAACCATTACAACCGGACTTCCCTAATGGTTGCGTAACTCGTGAATTCTATCAACTGGTGTTATCAACAGGGAGACATTTAAAGAACAGTGCTATGGCCATTGATCGAAACGATTTCCTGAGAGGGTACACTCTTTATGCATTTAATCTGACACCTGACGAGGATAATAGTCAGCATCTATCATTGATCAAGAGTGGTAACATACGCCTGGAGACACGTTTCAGGAACCCGCTGCCTAATACCATCAATCTAATAATTTATGCGGTATATGATAGTATGATTGAAGTGTCCCATCGCAGACAGGTTTTAGTTGATTACTATTAAGCATCATGAATACTGTGGAATTGACAGCCAGGTGTTTTGGCTTGTGATAAACTGCCCCAGCAACCTCTACAAATAAGACCTAGTGCTATGATAATTAACACACACCCCTCTGACCAGCCTGGAGAGCATTGGCTGGCAGTTTATATATTGGAGAGAGTTGGGTGTTTTTTTGACAGTTTTGGAAATGCTCCAAATCATTCAATATTTCCTAAATCGATTTATGACTTTTTAAACATGTCATGTGATGAGATACATTTATCAGACAAACAAGTTCAGGATGTCACATCGGTCACATGTGGTGAACACTGTATCTACTTCTTAAATCACATGTGTAGAGGCATCACCTATGATATGTTGATATCTAAATATTCTTCTAATCTGTTTAAAAATGACACAATGGTAACACGTTTTGTGAAAAAGTTGCAACCGTGTGTGTGTGTTCATAATGTGTTTAGTTGTGTTCAACATGTTCAGACAATTGTGTAAGATTGTGCAAGTCAATAAAATGTTGGTCAAATAAATTATCAGAGTTCATGTATCATTACAATCGTTTTTATTTAGTCAAAGCAAGGGGTTTTAGTCAAACAATAACATAGTCTGTGGTGGTAGCGATGGTTGATAATGACTCTTTTACGGGCGACTATGGCAAGAACCCATTCAATTTTAAGAATTATAATCTAGAATATCTGGCAATATATGTTGACGGTGTCCAGTTCCCCACCAAACCATTACAACCGGACTTCCCTAATGGTTGCGTAACTCGTGAATTCTATCAACTGGTGTTATCAACAGGGAGACATTTAAAGAACAGTGCTATGGCCATTGATCGAAACGATTTCCTGAGAGGGTACACTCTTTATGCATTTAATCTGACACCTGACGAGGATAATAGTCAGCATCTATCATTGATCAAGAGTGGTAACATACGCCTGGAGACACGTTTCAGGAACCCGCTGCCTAATACCATCAATCTAATAATTTATGCGGTATATGATAGTATGATTGAAGTGTCCCATCGCAGACAGGTTTTAGTTGATTACTATTAAGCATCATGAATACTGTGGAACTGACAGCCAGGTGTTTTGGCTTGTGATAAACTGCCCCAGCAACCTCTACAAATAAGACCTAGTGCTATGATAATTAACACACACCCCTCTGACCAGCCTGGAGAGCATTGGCTGGCAGTTTATATATTGGAGAGAGTTGGGTGTTTTTTTGACAGTTTTGGAAATGCTCCAAATCATTCAATATTTCCTAAATCGATTTATGACTTTTTAAACATGTCATGTGATGAGATACATTTATCAGACAAACAAGTTCAGGATGTCACATCGGTCACATGTGGTGAACACTGTATCTACTTCTTAAATCACATG
Source organism: Nansenia antarctica (assembly GCF_963989245.1). Taxonomy (NCBI): domain Eukaryota; kingdom Metazoa; phylum Chordata; class Actinopteri; order Argentiniformes; family Microstomatidae; genus Nansenia; species Nansenia antarctica. The sequence continues at coordinate 54,020,005 of NC_137688.1, read as the reverse complement.
TGTAGAGGCATCACCTATGATATGTTGATATCTAAATATTCTTCTAATCTGTTTAAAAATGACACAATGGTAACACGTTTTGTGAAAAAGTTGCAACCGTGTGTGTGTGTGTTCATAATGTGTTTAGTTGTGTTCAACATGTTCAGACAATTGTGTAAGATTGTGCAAGTCAATAAAATGTTGGTCAAATAAATTATCAGAGTTCATGTATCATTACAATCATTTTTATTTAGTCAAGCAAGGGGTTTTAGTCAAACAATAACATAGTCTGTGGTGGTAGCGATGGTTGATAATGACTCTTTTACGGGCGACTATGGCAAGAACCCATTCAATTTTAAGAATTATAATCTAGAATATCTGGCAATATATGTTGACGGTGTCCAGTTCCCCACCAAACCATTACAACCGGACTTCCCTAATGGTTGCGTAACTCGTGAATTCTATCAACTGGTGTTATCAACAGGGAGACATTTAAAGAACAGTGCTATGGCCATTGATCGAAACGATTTCCTGAGAGGGTACACTCTTTATGCATTTAATCTGACACCTGACGAGGATAATAGTCAGCATCTATCATTGATCAAGAGTGGTAACATACGCCTGGAGACACGTTTCAGGAACCCGCTGCCTAATACCATCAATCTAATAATTTATGCGGTATATGATAGTATGATTGAAGTGTCCCATCGCAGACAGGTTTTAGTTGATTACTATTAAGCATCATGAATACTGTGGAACTGACAGCCAGGTGTTTTGGCTTGTGATAAACTGCCCCAGCAACCTCTACAAATAAGACCTAGTGCTATGATAATTAACACACACCCCTCTGACCAGCCTGGAGAGCATTGGCTGGCAGTTTATATATTGGAGAGAGTTGGGTGTTTTTTTGACAGTTTTGGAAATGCTCCAAATCATTCAATATTTCCTAAATCGATTTATGACTTTTTAAACATGTCATGTGATGAGATACATTTATCAGACAAACAAGTTCAGGATGTCACATCGGTCACATGTGGTGAACACTGTATCTACTTCTTAAATCACATGTGTAGAGGCATCACCTATGATATGTTGATATCTAAATATTCTTCTAATCTGTTTAAAAATGACACAATGGTAACACGTTTTGTGAAAAAGTTGCAACCGTGTGTGTGTGTGTTCATAATGTGTTTAGTTGTGTTCAACATGTTCAGACAATTGTGTAAGATTGTGCAAGTCAATAAAATGTTGGTCAAATAAATTATCAGAGTTCATGTATCATTACAATCATTTTTATTTAGTCAAGCAAGGGGTTTTAGTCAAACAATAACATAGTCTGTGGTGGTAGCGATGGTTGATAATGACTCTTTTACGGGCGACTATGGCAAGAACCCATTCAATTTTAAGAATTATAATCTAGAATATCTGGCAATATATGTTGACGGTGTCCAGTTCCCCACCAAACCATTACAACCGGACTTCCCTAATGGTTGCGTAACTCGTGAATTCTATCAACTGGTGTTATCAACAGGGAGACATTTAAAGAACAGTGCTATGGCCATTGATCGAAACGATTTCCTGAGAGGGTACACTCTTTATGCATTTAATCTGACACCTGACGAGGATAATAGTCAGCATCTATCATTGATCAAGAGTGGTAACATACGCCTGGAGACACGTTTCAGGAACCCGCTGCCTAATACCATCAATCTAATAATTTATGCGGTATATGATAGTATGATTGAAGTGTCCCATCGCAGACAGGTTTTAGTTGATTACTATTAAGCATCATGAATACTGTGGAATTGACAGCCAGGTGTTTTGGCTTGTGATAAACTGCCCCAGCAACCTCTACAAATAAGACCTAGTGCTATGATAATTAACACACACCCCTCTGACCAGCCTGGAGAGCATTGGCTGGCAGTTTATATATTGGAGAGAGTTGGGTGTTTTTTTGACAGTTTTGGAAATGCTCCAAATCATTCAATATTTCCTAAATCGATTTATGACTTTTTAAACATGTCATGTGATGAGATACATTTATCAGACAAACAAGTTCAGGATGTCACATCGGTCACATGTGGTGAACACTGTATCTACTTCTTAAATCACATGTGTAGAGGCATCACCTATGATATGTTGATATCTAAATATTCTTCTAATCTGTTTAAAAATGACACAATGGTAACACGTTTTGTGAAAAAGTTGCAACCGTGTGTGTGTGTTCATAATGTGTTTAGTTGTGTTCAACATGTTCAGACAATTGTGTAAGATTGTGCAAGTCAATAAAATGTTGGTCAAATAAATTATCAGAGTTCATGTATCATTACAATCGTTTTTATTTAGTCAAAGCAAGGGGTTTTAGTCAAACAATAACATAGTCTGTGGTGGTAGCGATGGTTGATAATGACTCTTTTACGGGCGACTATGGCAAGAACCCATTCAATTTTAAGAATTATAATCTAGAATATCTGGCAATATATGTTGACGGTGTCCAGTTCCCCACCAAACCATTACAACCGGACTTCCCTAATGGTTGCGTAACTCGTGAATTCTATCAACTGGTGTTATCAACAGGGAGACATTTAAAGAACAGTGCTATGGCCATTGATCGAAACGATTTCCTGAGAGGGTACACTCTTTATGCATTTAATCTGACACCTGACGAGGATAATAGTCAGCATCTATCATTGATCAAGAGTGGTAACATACGCCTGGAGACACGTTTCAGGAACCCGCTGCCTAATACCATCAATCTAATAATTTATGCGGTATATGATAGTATGATTGAAGTGTCCCATCGCAGACAGGTTTTAGTTGATTACTATTAAGCATCATGAATACTGTGGAACTGACAGCCAGGTGTTTTGGCTTGTGATAAACTGCCCCAGCAACCTCTACAAATAAGACCTAGTGCTATGATAATTAACACACACCCCTCTGACCAGCCTGGAGAGCATTGGCTGGCAGTTTATATATTGGAGAGAGTTGGGTGTTTTTTTGACAGTTTTGGAAATGCTCCAAATCATTCAATATTTCCTAAATCGATTTATGACTTTTTAAACATGTCATGTGATGAGATACATTTATCAGACAAACAAGTTCAGGATGTCACATCGGTCACATGTGGTGAACACTGTATCTACTTCTTAAATCACATGTGTAGAGGCATCACCTATGATATGTTGATATCTAAATATTCTTCTAATCTGTTTAAAAATGACACAATGGTAACACGTTTTGTGAAAAAGTTGCAACCGTGTGTGTGTGTGTTCATAATGTGTTTAGTTGTGTTCAACATGTTCAGACAATTGTGTAAGATTGTGCAAGTCAATAAAATGTTGGTCAAATAAATTATCAGAGTTCATGTATCATTACAATCATTTTTATTTAGTCAAGCAAGGGGTTTTAGTCAAACAATAACATAGTCTGTGGTGGTAGCGATGGTTGATAATGACTCTTTTACGGGCGACTATGGCAAGAACCCATTCAATTTTAAGAATTATAATCTAGAATATCTGGCAATATATGTTGACGGTGTCCAGTTCCCCACCAAACCATTACAACCGGACTTCCCTAATGGTTGCGTAACTCGTGAATTCTATCAACTGGTGTTATCAACAGGGAGACATTTAAAGAACAGTGCTATGGCCATTGATCGAAACGATTTCCTGAGAGGGTACACTCTTTATGCATTTAATCTGACACCTGACGAGGATAATAGTCAGCATCTATCATTGATCAAGAGTGGTAACATACGCCTGGAGACACGTTTCAGGAACCCGCTGCCTAATACCATCAATCTAATAATTTATGCGGTATATGATAGTATGATTGAAGTGTCCCATCGCAGACAGGTTTTAGTTGATTACTATTAAGCATCATGAATACTGTGGAACTGACAGCCAGGTGTTTTGGCTTGTGATAAACTGCCCCAGCAACCTCTACAAATAAGACCTAGTGCTATGATAATTAACACACACCCCTCTGACCAGCCTGGAGAGCATTGGCTGGCAGTTTATATATTGGAGAGAGTTGGGTGTTTTTTTGACAGTTTTGGAAATGCTCCAAATCATTCAATATTTCCTAAATCGATTTATGACTTTTTAAACATGTCATGTGATGAGATACATTTATCAGACAAACAAGTTCAGGATGTCACATCGGTCACATGTGGTGAACACTGTATCTACTTCTTAAATCACATGTGTAGAGGCATCACCTATGATATGTTGATATCTAAATATTCTTCTAATCTGTTTAAAAATGACACAATGGTAACACGTTTTGTGAAAAAGTTGCAACCGTGTGTGTGTGTGTTCATAATGTGTTTAGTTGTGTTCAACATGTTCAGACAATTGTGTAAGATTGTGCAAGTCAATAAAATGTTGGTCAAATAAATTATCAGAGTTCATGTATCATTACAATCGTTTTTATTTAGTCAAAGCAAGGGGTTTTAGTCAAACAATAACATAGTCTGTGGTGGTAGCGATGGTTGATAATGACTCTTTTACGGGCGACTATGGCAAGAACCCATTCAATTTTAAGAATTATAATCTAGAATATCTGGCAATATATGTTGACGGTGTCCAGTTCCCCACCAAACCATTACAACCGGACTTCCCTAATGGTTGCGTAACTCGTGAATTCTATCAACTGGTGTTATCAACAGGGAGACATTTAAAGAACAGTGCTATGGCCATTGATCGAAACGATTTCCTGAGAGGGTACACTCTTTATGCATTTAATCTGACACCTGACGAGGATAATAGTCAGCATCTATCATTGATCAAGAGTGGTAACATACGCCTGGAGACACGTTTCAGGAACCCGCTGCCTAATACCATCAATCTAATAATTTATGCGGTATATGATAGTATGATTGAAGTGTCCCATCGCAGACAGGTTTTAGTTGATTACTATTAAGCATCATGAATACTGTGGAACTGACAGCCAGGTGTTTTGGCTTGTGATAAACTGCCCCAGCAACCTCTACAAATAAGACCTAGTGCTATGATAATTAACACACACCCCTCTGACCAGCCTGGAGAGCATTGGCTGGCAGTTTATATATTGGAGCGAGTTGGGTGTTTTTTTGACAGTTTTGGAAATGCTCCAAATCATTCAATATTTCCTAAATCGATTTATGACTTTTTAAACATGTCATGTGATGAGATACATTTATCAGACAAACAAGTTCAGGATGTCACATCGGTCACATGTGGTGAACACTGTATCTACTTCTTAAATCACATGTGTAGAGGCATCACCTATGATATGTTGATAATATCTAAATATTCTTCTAATCTGTTTAAAAATGACACAATGGTAACACGTTTTGTGAAAAAGTTGCAACCGTGTGTGTGTGTGTTCATAATGTGTTTAGTTGTGTTCAACATGTTCAGACAATTGTGTAAGATTGTGCAAGTCAATAAAATGTTGGTCAAATAAATTATCAGAGTTCATGTATCATTACAATCGTTTTTATTTAGTCAAAGCAAGGGGTTTTAGTCAAACAATAACATAGTCTGTGGTGGTAGCGATGGTTGATAATGACTCTTTTACGGGCGACTATGGCAAGAACCCATTCAATTTTAAGAATTATAATCTAGAATATCTGGCAATATATGTTGACGGTGTCCAGTTCCCCACCAAACCATTACAACCGGACTTCCCTAATGGTTGCGTAACTCGTGAATTCTATCAACTGGTGTTATCAACAGGGAGACATTTAAAGAACAGTGCTATGGCCATTGATCGAAACGATTTCCTGAGAGGGTACACTCTTTATGCATTTAATCTGACACCTGACGAGGATAATAGTCAGCATCTATCATTGATCAAGAGTGGTAACATACGCCTGGAGACACGTTTCAGGAACCCGCTGCCTAATACCATCAATCTAATAATTTATGCGGTATATGATAGTATGATTGAAGTGTCCCATCGCAGACAGGTTTTAGTTGATTACTATTAAGCATCATGAATACTGTGGAACTGACAGCCAGGTGTTTTGGCTTGTGATAAACTGCCCCAGCAACCTCTACAAATAAGACCTAGTGCTATGATAATTAACACACACCCCTCTGACCAGCCTGGAGAGCATTGGCTGGCAGTTTATATATTGGAGAGAGTTGGGTGTTTTTTTGACAGTTTTGGAAATGCTCCAAATCATTCAATATTTCCTAAATCGATTTATGACTTTTTAAACATGTCATGTGATGAGATACATTTATCAGACAAACAAGTTCAGGATGTCACATCGGTCACATGTGGTGAACACTGTATCTACTTCTTAAATCACATGTGTAGAGGCATCACCTATGATATGTTGATATCTAAATATTCTTCTAATCTGTTTAAAAATGACACAATGGTAACACGTTTTGTGAAAAAGTTGCAACCGTGTGTGTGTGTGTTCATAATGTGTTTAGTTGTGTTCAACATGTTCAGACAATTGTGTAAGATTGTGCAAGTCAATAAAATGTTGGTCAAATAAATTATCAGAGTTCATGTATCATTACAATCATTTTTATTTAGTCAAGCAAGGGGTTTTAGTCAAACAATAACATAGTCTGTGGTGGTAGCGATGGTTGATAATGACTCTTTTACGGGCGACTATGGCAAGAACCCATTCAATTTTAAGAATTATAATCTAGAATATCTGGCAATATATGTTGACGGTGTCCAGTTCCCCACCAAACCATTACAACCGGACTTCCCTAATGGTTGCGTAACTCGTGAATTCTATCAACTGGTGTTATCAACAGGGAGACATTTAAAGAACAGTGCTATGGCCATTGATCGAAACGATTTCCTGAGAGGGTACACTCTTTATGCATTTAATCTGACACCTGACGAGGATAATAGTCAGCATCTATCATTGATCAAGAGTGGTAACATACGCCTGGAGACACGTTTCAGGAACCCGCTGCCTAATACCATCAATCTAATAATTTATGCGGTATATGATAGTATGATTGAAGTGTCCCATCGCAGACAGGTTTTAGTTGATTACTATTAAGCATCATGAATACTGTGGAACTGACAGCCAGGTGTTTTGGCTTGTGATAAACTGCCCCAGCAACCTCTACAAATAAGACCTAGTGCTATGATAATTAACACACACCCCTCTGACCAGCCTGGAGAGCATTGGCTGGCAGTTTATATATTGGAGAGAGTTGGGTGTTTTTTTGACAGTTTTGGAAATGCTCCAAATCATTCAATATTTCCTAAATCGATTTATGACTTTTTAAACATGTCATGTGATGAGATACATTTATCAGACAAACAAGTTCAGGATGTCACATCGGTCACATGTGGTGAACACTGTATCTACTTCTTAAATCACATGTGTAGAGGCATCACCTATGATATGTTGATATCTAAATATTCTTCTAATCTGTTTAAAAATGACACAATGGTAACACGTTTTGTGAAAAAGTTGCAACCGTGTGTGTGTGTGTTCATAATGTGTTTAGTTGTGTTCAACATGTTCAGACAATTGTGTAAGATTGTGCAAGTCAATAAAATGTTGGTCAAATAAATTATCAGAGTTCATGTATCATTACAATCATTTTTATTTAGTCAAGCAAGGGGTTTTAGTCAAACAATAACATAGTCTGTGGTGGTAGCGATGGTTGATAATGACTCTTTTACGGGCGACTATGGCAAGAACCCTTTCAATTTTAAGAATTATAATCTAGAATATCTGGCAATATATGTTGACGGTGTCCAGTTCCCCACCAAACCATTACAACCGGACTTCCCTAATGGTTGCGTAACTCGTGAATTCTATCAACTGGTGTTATCAACAGGGAGACATTTAAAGAACAGTGCTATGGCCATTGATCGAAACGATTTCCTGAGAGGGTACACTCTTTATGCATTTAATCTGACACCTGACGAGGATAATAGTCAGCATCTATCATTGATCAAGAGTGGTAACATACGCCTGGAGACACGTTTCAGGAACCCGCTGCCTAATACCATCAATCTAATAATTTATGCGGTATATGATAGTATGATTGAAGTGTCCCATCGCAGACAGGTTTTAGTTGATTACTATTAAGCATCATGAATACTGTGGAACTGACAGCCAGGTGTTTTGGCTTGTGATAAACTGCCCCAGCAACCTCTACAAATAAGACCTAGTGCTATGATAATTAACACACACCCCTCTGACCAGCCTGGAGAGCATTGGCTGGCAGTTTATATATTGGAGAGAGTTGGGTGTTTTTTTGACAGTTTTGGAAATGCTCCAAATCATTCAATATTTCCTAAATCGATTTATGACTTTTTAAACATGTCATGTGATGAGATACATTTATCAGACAAACAAGTTCAGGATGTCACATCGGTCACATGTGGTGAACACTGTATCTACTTCTTAAATCACATGTGTAGAGGCATCACCTATGATATGTTGATATCTAAATATTCTTCTAATCTGTTTAAAAATGACACAATGGTAACACGTTTTGTGAAAAAGTTGCAACCGTGTGTGTGTGTGTTCATAATGTGTTTAGTTGTGTTCAACATGTTCAGACAATTGTGTAAGATTGTGCAAGTCAATAAAATGTTGGTCAAATAAATTATCAGAGTTCATGTATCATTACAATCATTTTTATTTAGTCAAGCAAGGGGTTTTAGTCAAACAATAACATAGTCTGTGGTGGTAGCGAAATGTTGATAATGACTCTTTTACGGGCGACTATGGCAAGAACCCATTCAATTTTAAGAATTATAATCTAGAATATCTGGCAATATATGTTGACGGTGTCCAGTTCCCCACCAAACCATTACAACCGGACTTCCCTAATGGTTGCGTAACTCGTGAATTCTATCAACTGGTGTTATCAACAGGGAGACATTTAAAGAACAGTGCTATGGCCATTGATCGAAACGATTTCCTGAGAGGGTACACTCTTTATGCATTTAATCTGACACCTGACGAGGATAATAGTCAGCATCTATCATTGATCAAGAGTGGTAACATACGCCTGGAGACACGTTTCAGGAACCCGCTGCCTAATACCATCAATCTAATAATTTATGCGGTATATGATAGTATGATTGAAGTGTCCCATCGCAGACAGGTTTTAGTTGATTACTATTAAGCATCATGAATACTGTGGAACTGACAGCCAGGTGTTTTGGCTTGTGATAAACTGCCCCAGCAACCTCTACAAATAAGACCTAGTGCTATGATAATTAACACACACCCCTCTGACCAGCCTGGAGAGCATTGGCTGGCAGTTTATATATTGGAGAGAGTTGGGTGTTTTTTTGACAGTTTTGGAAATGCTCCAAATCATTCAATATTTCCTAAATCGATTTATGACTTTTTAAACATGTCATGTGATGAGATACATTTATCAGACAAACAAGTTCAGGATGTCACATCGGTCACATGTGGTGAACACTGTATCTACTTCTTAAATCACATGTGTAGAGGCATCACCTATGATATGTTGATATCTAAATATTCTTCTAATCTGTTTAAAAATGACACAATGGTAACACGTTTTGTGAAAAAGTTGCAACCGTGTGTGTGTGTGTTCATAATGTGTTTAGTTGTGTTCAACATGTTCAGACAATTGTGTAAGATTGTGCAAGTCAATAAAATGTTGGTCAAATAAATTATCAGAGTTCATGTATCATTACAATCATTTTTATTTAGTCAAGCAAGGGGTTTTAGTCAAACAATAACATAGTCTGTGGTGGTAGCGATGGTTGATAATGACTCTTTTACGGGCGACTATGGCAAGAACCCTTTCAATTTTAAGAATTATAATCTAGAATATCTGGCAATATATGTTGACGGTGTCCAGTTCCCCACCAAACCATTACAACCGGACTTCCCTAATGGTTGCGTAACTCGTGAATTCTATCAACTGGTGTTATCAACAGGGAGACATTTAAAGAACAGTGCTATGGCCATTGATCGAAACGATTTCCTGAGAGGGTACACTCTTTATGCATTTAATCTGACACCTGACGAGGATAATAGTCAGCATCTATCATTGATCAAGAGTGGTAACATACGCCTGGAGACACGTTTCAGGAACCCGCTGCCTAATACCATCAATCTAATAATTTATGCGGTATATGATAGTATGATTGAAGTGTCCCATCGCAGACAGGTTTTAGTTGATTACTATTAAGCATCATGAATACTGTGGAACTGACAGCCAGGTGTTTTGGCTTGTGATAAACTGCCCCAGCAACCTCTACAAATAAGACCTAGTGCTATGATAATTAACACACACCCCTCTGACCAGCCTGGAGAGCATTGGCTGGCAGTTTATATATTGGAGAGAGTTGGGTGTTTTTTTGACAGTTTTGGAAATGCTCCAAATCATTCAATATTTCCTAAATCGATTTATGACTTTTTAAACATGTCATGTGATGAGATACATTTATCAGACAAACAAGTTCAGGATGTCACATCGGTCACATGTGGTGAACACTGTATCTACTTCTTAAATCACATGTGTAGAGGCATCACCTATGATATGTTGATATCTAAATATTCTTCTAATCTGTTTAAAAATGACACAATGGTAACACGTTTTGTGAAAAAGTTGCAACCGTGTGTGTGTGTGTTCATAATGTGTTTAGTTGTGTTCAACATGTTCAGACAATTGTGTAAGATTGTGCAAGTCAATAAAATGTTGGTCAAATAAATTATCAGAGTTCATGTATCATTACAATCATTTTTATTTAGTCAAGCAAGGGGTTTTAGTCAAACAATAACATAGTCTGTGGTGGTAGCGAAATGTTGATAATGACTCTTTTACGGGCGACTATGGCAAGAACCCATTCAATTTTAAGAATTATAATCTAGAATATCTGGCAATATATGTTGACGGTGTCCAGTTCCCCACCAAACCATTACAACCGGACTTCCCTAATGGTTGCGTAACTCGTGAATTCTATCAACTGGTGTTATCAACAGGGAGACATTTAAAGAACAGTGCTATGGCCATTGATCGAAACGATTTCCTGAGAGGGTACACTCTTTATGCATTTAATCTGACACCTGACGAGGATAATAGTCAGCATCTATCATTGATCAAGAGTGGTAACATACGCCTGGAGACACGTTTCAGGAACCCGCTGCCTAATACCATCAATCTAATAATTTATGCGGTATATGATAGTATGATTGAAGTGTCCCATCGCAGACAGGTTTTAGTTGATTACTATTAAGCATCATGAATACTGTGGAACTGACAGCCAGGTGTTTTGGCTTGTGATAAACTGCCCCAGCAACCTCTACAAATAAGACCTAGTGCTATGATAATTAACACACACCCCTCTGACCAGCCTGGAGAGCATTGGCTGGCAGTTTATATATTGGAGAGAGTTGGGTGTTTTTTTGACAGTTTTGGAAATGCTCCAAATCATTCAATATTTCCTAAATCGATTTATGACTTTTTAAACATGTCATGTGATGAGATACATTTATCAGACAAACAAGTTCAGGATGTCACATCGGTCACATGTGGTGAACACTGTATCTACTTCTTAAATCACATGTGTAGAGGCATCACCTATGATATGTTGATATCTAAATATTCTTCTAATCTGTTTAAAAATGACACAATGGTAACACGTTTTGTGAAAAAGTTGCAACCGTGTGTGTGTGTGTTCATAATGTGTTTAGTTGTGTTCAACATGTTCAGACAATTGTGTAAGATTGTGCAAGTCAATAAAATGTTGGTCAAATAAATTATCAGAGTTCATGTATCATTACAATCATTTTTATTTAGTCAAGCAAGGGGTTTTAGTCAAACAATAACATAGTCTGTGGTGGTAGCGATGGTTGATAATGACTCTTTTACGGGCGACTATGGCAAGAACCCATTCAATTTTAAGAATTATAATCTAGAATATCTGGCAATATATGTTGACGGTGTCCAGTTCCCCACCAAACCATTACAACCGGACTTCCCTAATGGTTGCGTAACTCGTGAATTCTATCAACTGGTGTTATCAACAGGGAGACATTTAAAGAACAGTGCTATGGCCATTGATCGAAACGATTTCCTGAGAGGGTACACTCTTTATGCATTTAATCTGACACCTGACGAGGATAATAGTCAGCATCTATCATTGATCAAGAGTGGTAACATACGCCTGGAGACACGTTTCAGGAACCCGCTGCCTAATACCATCAATCTAATAATTTATGCGGTATATGATAGTATGATTGAAGTGTCCCATCGCAGACAGGTTTTAGTTGATTACTATTAAGCATCATGAATACTGTGGAACTGACAGCCAGGTGTTTTGGCTTGTGATAAACTGCCCCAGCAACCTCTACAAATAAGACCTAGTGCTATGATAATTAACACACACCCCTCTGACCAGCCTGGAGAGCATTGGCTGGCAGTTTATAAATTGGAGAGAGTTGGGTGTTTTTTTGACAGTTTTGGAAATGCTCCAAATCATTCAATATTTCCTAAATCGATTTATGACTTTTTAAACATGTCATGTGATGAGATACATTTATCAGACAAACAAGTTCAGGATGTCACATCGGTCACATGTGGTGAACACTGTATCTACTTCTTAAATCACATGTGTAGAGGCATCACCTATGATATGTTGATATCTAAATATTCTTCTAATCTGTTTAAAAATGACACAATGGTAACACGTTTTGTGAAAAAGTTGCAACCGTGTGTGTGTGTTCATAATGTGTTTAGTTGTGTTCAACATGTTCAGACAATTGTGTAAGATTGTGCAAGTCAATAAAATGTTGGTCAAATAAATTATCAGAGTTCATGTATCATTACAATCATTTTTATTTAGTCAAGCAAGGGGTTTTAGTCAAACAATAACATAGTCTGTGGTGGTAGCGATGGTTGATAATGACTCTTTTACGGGCGACTATGGCAAGAACCCATTCAATTTTAAGAATTATAATCTAGAATATCTGGCAATATATGTTGACGGTGTCCAGTTCCCCACCAAACCATTACAACCGGACTTCCCTAATGGTTGCGTAACTCGTGAATTCTATCAACTGGTGTTATCAACAGGGAGACATTTAAAGAACAGTGCTATGGCCATTGATCGAAACGATTTCCTGAGAGGGTACACTCTTTATGCATTTAATCTGACACCTGACGAGGATAATAGTCAGCATCTATCATTGATCAAGAGTGGTAACATACGCCTGGAGACACGTTTCAGGAACCCGCTGCCTAATACCATCAATCTAATAATTTATGCGGTATATGATAGTATGATTGAAGTGTCCCATCGCAGACAGGTTTTAGTTGATTACTATTAAGCATCATGAATACTGTGGAACTGACAGCCAGGTGTTTTGGCTTGTGATAAACTGCCCCAGCAACCTCTACAAATAAGACCTAGTGCTATGATAATTAACACACACCCCTCTGACCAGCCTGGAGAGCATTGGCTGGCAGTTTATATATTGGAGAGAGTTGGGTGTTTTTTTGACAGTTTTGGAAATGCTCCAAATCATTCAATATTTCCTAAATCGATTTATGACTTTTTAAACATGTCATGTGATGAGATACATTTATCAGACAAACAAGTTCAGGATGTCACATCGGTCACATGTGGTGAACACTGTATCTACTTCTTAAATCACATGTGTAGAGGCATCACCTATGATATGTTGATATCTAAATATTCTTCTAATCTGTTTAAAAATGACACAATGGTAACACGTTTTGTGAAAAAGTTGCAACCGTGTGTGTGTGTGTTCATAATGTGTTTAGTTGTGTTCAACATGTTCAGACAATTGTGTAAGATTGTGCAAGTCAATAAAATGTTGGTCAAATAAATTATCAGAGTTCATGTATCATTACAATCATTTTTATTTAGTCAAGCAAGGGGTTTTAGTCAAACAATAACATAGTCTGTGGTGGTAGCGATGGTTGATAATGACTCTTTTACGGGCGACTATGGCAAGAACCCATTCAATTTTAAGAATTATAATCTAGAATATCTGGCAATATATGTTGACGGTGTCCAGTTCCCCACCAAACCATTACAACCGGACTTCCCTAATGGTTGCGTAACTCGTGAATTCTATCAACTGGTGTTATCAACAGGGAGACATTTAAAGAACAGTGCTATGGCCATTGATCGAAACGATTTCCTGAGAGGGTACACTCTTTATGCATTTAATCTGACACCTGACGAGGATAATAGTCAGCATCTATCATTGATCAAGAGTGGTAACATACGCCTGGAGACACGTTTCAGGAACCCGCTGCCTAATACCATCAATCTAATAATTTATGCGGTATATGATAGTATGATTGAAGTGTCCCATCGCAGACAGGTTTTAGTTGATTACTATTAAGCATCATGAATACTGTGGAACTGACAGCCAGGTGTTTTGGCTTGTGATAAACTGCCCCAGCAACCTCTACAAATAAGACCTAGTGCTATGATAATTAACACACACCCCTCTGACCAGCCTGGAGAGCATTGGCTGGCAGTTTATATATTGGAGAGAGTTGGGTGTTTTTTTGACAGTTTTGGAAATGCTCCAAATCATTCAATATTTCCTAAATCGATTTATGACTTTTTAAACATGTCATGTGATGAGATACATTTATCAGACAAACAAGTTCAGGATGTCACATCGGTCACATGTGGTGAACACTGTATCTACTTCTTAAATCACATGTGTAGAGGCATCACCTATGATATGTTGATATCTAAATATTCTTCTAATCTGTTTAAAAATGACACAATGGTAACACGTTTTGTGAAAAAGTTGCAACCGTGTGTGTGTGTGTTCATAATGTGTTTAGTTGTGTTCAACATGTTCAGACAATTGTGTAAGATTGTGCAAGTCAATAAAATGTTGGTCAAATAAATTATCAGAGTTCATGTATCATTACAATCATTTTTATTTAGTCAAGCAAGGGGTTTTAGTCAAACAATAACATAGTCTGTGGTGGTAGCGATGGTTGATAATGACTCTTTTACGGGCGACTATGGCAAGAACCCATTCAATTTTAAGAATTATAATCTAGAATATCTGGCAATATATGTTGACGGTGTCCAGTTCCCCACCAAACCATTACAACCGGACTTCCCTAATGGTTGCGTAACTCGTGAATTCTATCAACTGGTGTTATCAACAGGGAGACATTTAAAGAACAGTGCTATGGCCATTGATCGAAACGATTTCCTGAGAGGGTACACTCTTTATGCATTTAATCTGACACCTGACGAGGATAATAGTCAGCATCTATCATTGATCAAGAGTGGTAACATACGCCTGGAGACACGTTTCAGGAACCCGCTGCCTAATACCATCAATCTAATAATTTATGCGGTATATGATAGTATGATTGAAGTGTCCCATCGCAGACAGGTTTTAGTTGATTACTATTAAGCATCATGAATACTGTGGAACTGACAGCCAGGTGTTTTGGCTTGTGATAAACTGCCCCAGCAACCTCTACAAATAAGACCTAGTGCTATGATAATTAACACACACCCCTCTGACCAGCCTGGAGAGCATTGGCTGGCAGTTTATATATTGGAGAGAGTTGGGTGTTTTTTTGACAGTTTTGGAAATGCTCCAAATCATTCAATATTTCCTAAATCGATTTATGACTTTTTAAACATGTCATGTGATGAGATACATTTATCAGACAAACAAGTTCAGGATGTCACATCGGTCACATGTGGTGAACACTGTATCTACTTCTTAAATCACATGTGTAGAGGCATCACCTATGATATGTTGATATCTAAATATTCTTCTAATCTGTTTAAAAATGACACAATGGTAACACGTTTTGTGAAAAAGTTGCAACCGTGTGTGTGTGTGTTCATAATGTGTTTAGTTGTGTTCAACATGTTCAGACAATTGTGTAAGATTGTGCAAGTCAATAAAATGTTGGTCAAATAAATTATCAGAGTTCATGTATCATTACAATCATTTTTATTTAGTCAAGCAAGGGGTTTTAGTCAAACAATAACATAGTCTGTGGTGGTAGCGATGGTTGATAATGACTCTTTTACGGGCGACTATGGCAAGAACCCATTCAATTTTAAGAATTATAATCTAGAATATCTGGCAATATATGTTGACGGTGTCCAGTTCCCCACCAAACCATTACAACCGGACTTCCCTAATGGTTGCGTAACTCGTGAATTCTATCAACTGGTGTTATCAACAGGGAGACATTTAAAGAACAGTGCTATGGCCATTGATCGAAACGATTTCCTGAGAGGGTACACTCTTTATGCATTTAATCTGACACCTGACGAGGATAATAGTCAGCATCTATCATTGATCAAGAGTGGTAACATACGCCTGGAGACACGTTTCAGGAACCCGCTGCCTAATACCATCAATCTAATAATTTATGCGGTATATGATAGTATGATTGAAGTGTCCCATCGCAGACAGGTTTTAGTTGATTACTATTAAGCATCATGAATACTGTGGAACTGACAGCCAGGTGTTTTGGCTTGTGATAAACTGCCCCAGCAACCTCTACAAATAAGACCTAGTGCTATGATAATTAACACACACCCCTCTGACCAGCCTGGAGAGCATTGGCTGGCAGTTTATAAATTGGAGAGAGTTGGGTGTTTTTTTGACAGTTTTGGAAATGCTCCAAATCATTCAATATTTCCTAAATCGATTTATGACTTTTTAAACATGTCATGTGATGAGATACATTTATCAGACAAACAAGTTCAGGATGTCACATCGGTCACATGTGGTGAACACTGTATCTACTTCTTAAATCACATGTGTAGAGGCATCACCTATGATATGTTGATATCTAAATATTCTTCTAATCTGTTTAAAAATGACACAATGGTAACACGTTTTGTGAAAAAGTTGCAACCGTGTGTGTGTGTTCATAATGTGTTTAGTTGTGTTCAACATGTTCAGACAATTGTGTAAGATTGTGCAAGTCAATAAAATGTTGGTCAAATAAATTATCAGAGTTCATGTATCATTACAATCATTTTTATTTAGTCAAGCAAGGGGTTTTAGTCAAACAATAACATAGTCTGTGGTGGTAGCGATGGTTGATAATGACTCTTTTACGGGCGACTATGGCAAGAACCCATTCAATTTTAAGAATTATAATCTAGAATATCTGGCAATATATGTTGACGGTGTCCAGTTCCCCACCAAACCATTACAACCGGACTTCCCTAATGGTTGCGTAACTCGTGAATTCTATCAACTGGTGTTATCAACAGGGAGACATTTAAAGAACAGTGCTATGGCCATTGATCGAAACGATTTCCTGAGAGGGTACACTCTTTATGCATTTAATCTGACACCTGACGAGGATAATAGTCAGCATCTATCATTGATCAAGAGTGGTAACATACGCCTGGAGACACGTTTCAGGAACCCGCTGCCTAATACCATCAATCTAATAATTTATGCGGTATATGATAGTATGATTGAAGTGTCCCATCGCAGACAGGTTTTAGTTGATTACTATTAAGCATCATGAATACTGTGGAACTGACAGCCAGGTGTTTTGGCTTGTGATAAACTGCCCCAGCAACCTCTACAAATAAGACCTAGTGCTATGATAATTAACACACACCCCTCTGACCAGCCTGGAGAGCATTGGCTGGCAGTTTATATATTGGAGAGAGTTGGGTGTTTTTTTGACAGTTTTGGAAATGCTCCAAATCATTCAATATTTCCTAAATCGATTTATGACTTTTTAAACATGTCATGTGATGAGATACATTTATCAGACAAACAAGTTCAGGATGTCACATCGGTCACATGTGGTGAACACTGTATCTACTTCTTAAATCACATGTGTAGAGGCATCACCTATGATATGTTGATATCTAAATATTCTTCTAATCTGTTTAAAAATGACACAATGGTAACACGTTTTGTGAAAAAGTTGCAACCGTGTGTGTGTGTGTTCATAATGTGTTTAGTTGTGTTCAACATGTTCAGACAATTGTGTAAGATTGTGCAAGTCAATAAAATGTTGGTCAAATAAATTATCAGAGTTCATGTATCATTACAATCATTTTTATTTAGTCAAGCAAGGGGTTTTAGTCAAACAATAACATAGTCTGTGGTGGTAGCGATGGTTGATAATGACTCTTTTACGGGCGACTATGGCAAGAACCCATTCAATTTTAAGAATTATAATCTAGAATATCTGGCAATATATGTTGACGGTGTCCAGTTCCCCACCAAACCATTACAACCGGACTTCCCTAATGGTTGCGTAACTCGTGAATTCTATCAACTGGTGTTATCAACAGGGAGACATTTAAAGAACAGTGCTATGGCCATTGATCGAAACGATTTCCTGAGAGGGTACACTCTTTATGCATTTAATCTGACACCTGACGAGGATAATAGTCAGCATCTATCATTGATCAAGAGTGGTAACATACGCCTGGAGACACGTTTCAGGAACCCGCTGCCTAATACCATCAATCTAATAATTTATGCGGTATATGATAGTATGATTGAAGTGTCCCATCGCAGACAGGTTTTAGTTGATTACTATTAAGCATCATGAATACTGTGGAACTGACAGCCAGGTGTTTTGGCTTGTGATAAACTGCCCCAGCAACCTCTACAAATAAGACCTAGTGCTATGATAATTAACACACACCCCTCTGACCAGCCTGGAGAGCATTGGCTGGCAGTTTATATATTGGAGAGAGTTGGGTGTTTTTTTGACAGTTTTGGAAATGCTCCAAATCATTCAATATTTCCTAAATCGATTTATGACTTTTTAAACATGTCATGTGATGAGATACATTTATCAGACAAACAAGTTCAGGATGTCACATCGGTCACATGTGGTGAACACTGTATCTACTTCTTAAATCACATGTTTAGGCATCACCTATGATATGTTGATATCTAAATATTCTTCTAATCTGTTTAAAAATGACACAATGGTAACACGTTTTGTGAAAAAGTTGCAACCGTGTGTGTGTGTTCATAATGTGTTTAGTTGTGTTCAACATGTTCAGACAATTGTGTAAGATTGTGCAAGTCAATAAAATGTTGGTCAAATAAATTATCAGAGTTCATGTAAAATTACAATCATTTTTATTTAGTCAAGCAAGGGGTTTTAGTCAAACAATAACATAGTCTGTGGTGGTAGCGATGGTTGATAATGACTCTTTTACGGGCGACTATGGCAAGAACCCATTCAATTTTAAGAATTATAATCTAGAATATCTGGCAATATATGTTGACGGTGTCCAGTTCCCCACCAAACCATTACAACCGGACTTCCCTAATGGTTGCGTAACTCGTGAATTCTATCAACTGGTGTTATCAACAGGGAGACATTTAAAGAACAGTGCTATGGCCATTGATCGAAACGATTTCCTGAGAGGGTACACTCTTTATGCATTTAATCTGACACCTGACGAGGATAATAGTCAGCATCTATCATTGATCAAGAGTGGTAACATACGCCTGGAGACACGTTTCAGGAACCCGCTGCCTAATACCATCAATCTAATAATTTATGCGGTATATGATAGTATGATTGAGGTGTCCCATCGCAGACAGGTTTTAGTTGATTACTATTAAGCATCATGAATACTGTGGAACTGACAGCCAGGTGTTTTGGCTTGTGATAAACTGCCCCAGCAACCTCTACAAATAAGACCTAGTGCTATGATAATTAACACACACCCCTCTGACCAGCCTGGAGAGCATTGGCTGGCAGTTTATATATTGGAGAGAGTTGGGTGTTTTTTTGACAGTTTTGGAAATGCTCCAAATCATTCAATATTTCCTAAATCGATTTATGACTTTTTAAACATGTCATGTGATGAGATACATTTATCAGACAAACAAGTTCAGGATGTCACATCGGTCACATGTGGTGAACACTGTATCTACTTCTTAAATCACATGTGTAGAGGCATCACCTATGATATGTTGATATCTAAATATTCTTCTAATCTGTTTAAAAATGACACAATGGTAACACGTTTTGTGAAAAAGTTGCAACCGTGTGTGTGTGTGTTCATAATGTGTTTAGTTGTGTTCAACATGTTCAGACAATTGTGTAAGATTGTGCAAGTCAATAAAATGTTGGTCAAATAAATTATCAGAGTTCATGTATCATTACAATCATTTTTATTTAGTCAAGCAAGGGGTTTTAGTCAAACAATAACATAGTCTGTGGTGGTAGCGATGGTTGATAATGACTCTTTTACGGGCGACTATGGCAAGAACCCATTCAATTTTAAGAATTATAATCTAGAATATCTGGCAATATATGTTGACGGTGTCCAGTTCCCCACCAAACCATTACAACCGGACTTCCCTAATGGTTGCGTAACTCGTGAATTCTATCAACTGGTGTTATCAACAGGGAGACATTTAAAGAACAGTGCTATGGCCATTGATCGAAACGATTTCCTGAGAGGGTACACTCTTTATGCATTTAATCTGACACCTGACGAGGATAATAGTCAGCATCTATCATTGATCAAGAGTGGTAACATACGCCTGGAGACACGTTTCAGGAACCCGCTGCCTAATACCATCAATCTAATAATTTATGCGGTATATGATAGTATGATTGAAGTGTCCCATCGCAGACAGGTTTTAGTTGATTACTATTAAGCATCATGAATACTGTGGAACTGACAGCCAGGTGTTTTGGCTTGTGATAAACTGCCCCAGCAACCTCTACAAATAAGACCTAGTGCTATGATAATTAACACACACCCCTCTGACCAGCCTGGAGAGCATTGGCTGGCAGTTTATATATTGGAGAGAGTTGGGTGTTTTTTTGACAGTTTTGGAAATGCTCCAAATCATTCAATATTTCCTAAATCGATTTATGACTTTTTAAACATGTCATGTGATGAGATACATTTATCAGACAAACAAGTTCAGGATGTCACATCGGTCACATGTGGTGAACACTGTATCTACTTCTTAAATCACATGTGTAGAGGCATCACCTATGATATGTTGATATCTAAATATTCTTCTAATCTGTTTAAAAATGACACAATGGTAACACGTTTTGTGAAAAAGTTGCAACCGTGTGTGTGTGTGTTCATAATGTGTTTAGTTGTGTTCAACATGTTCAGACAATTGTGTAAGATTGTGCAAGTCAATAAAATGTTGGTCAAATAAATTATCAGAGTTCATGTATCATTACAATCGTTTTTATTTAGTCAAAGCAAGGGGTTTTAGTCAAACAATAACATAGTCTGTGGTGGTAGCGATGGTTGATAATGACTCTTTTACGGGCGACTATGGCAAGAACCCATTCAATTTTAAGAATTATAATCTAGAATATCTGGCAATATATGTTGACGGTGTCCAGTTCCCCACCAAACCATTACAACCGGACTTCCCTAATGGTTGCGTAACTCGTGAATTCTATCAACTGGTGTTATCAACAGGGAGACATTTAAAGAACAGTGCTATGGCCATTGATCGAAACGATTTCCTGAGAGGGTACACTCTTTATGCATTTAATCTGACACCTGACGAGGATAATAGTCAGCATCTATCATTGATCAAGAGTGGTAACATACGCCTGGAGACACGTTTCAGGAACCCGCTGCCTAATACCATCAATCTAATAATTTATGCGGTATATGATAGTATGATTGAAGTGTCCCATCGCAGACAGGTTTTAGTTGATTACTATTAAGCATCATGAATACTGTGGAACTGACAGCCAGGTGTTTTGGCTTGTGATAAACTGCCCCAGCAACCTCTACAAATAAGACCTAGTGCTATGATAATTAACACACACCCCTCTGACCAGCCTGGAGAGCATTGGCTGGCAGTTTATATATTGGAGAGAGTTGGGTGTTTTTTTGACAGTTTTGGAAATGCTCCAAATCATTCAATATTTCCTAAATCGATTTATGACTTTTTAAACATGTCATGTGATGAGATACATTTATCAGACAAACAAGTTCAGGATGTCACATCGGTCACATGTGGTGAACACTGTATCTACTTCTTAAATCACATGTTTAGGCATCACCTATGATATGTTGATATCTAAATATTCTTCTAATCTGTTTAAAAATGACACAATGGTAACACGTTTTGTGAAAAAGTTGCAACCGTGTGTGTGTGTTCATAATGTGTTTAGTTGTGTTCAACATGTTCAGACAATTGTGTAAGATTGTGCAAGTCAATAAAATGTTGGTCAAATAAATTATCAGAGTTCATGTAAAATTACAATCATTTTTATTTAGTCAAGCAAGGGGTTTTAGTCAAACAATAACATAGTCTGTGGTGGTAGCGATGGTTGATAATGACTCTTTTACGGGCGACTATGGCAAGAACCCATTCAATTTTAAGAATTATAATCTAGAATATCTGGCAATATATGTTGACGGTGTCCAGTTCCCCACCAAACCATTACAACCGGACTTCCCTAATGGTTGCGTAACTCGTGAATTCTATCAACTGGTGTTATCAACAGGGAGACATTTAAAGAACAGTGCTATGGCCATTGATCGAAACGATTTCCTGAGAGGGTACACTCTTTATGCATTTAATCTGACACCTGACGAGGATAATAGTCAGCATCTATCATTGATCAAGAGTGGTAACATACGCCTGGAGACACGTTTCAGGAACCCGCTGCCTAATACCATCAATCTAATAATTTATGCGGTATATGATAGTATGATTGAAGTGTCCCATCGCAGACAGGTTTTAGTTGATTACTATTAAGCATCATGAATACTGTGGAACTGACAGCCAGGTGTTTTGGCTTGTGATAAACTGCCCCAGCAACCTCTACAAATAAGACCTAGTGCTATGATAATTAACACACACCCCTCTGACCAGCCTGGAGAGCATTGGCTGGCAGTTTATATATTGGAGAGAGTTGGGTGTTTTTTTGACAGTTTTGGAAATGCTCCAAATCATTCAATATTTCCTAAATCGATTTATGACTTTTTAAACATGTCATGTGATGAGATACATTTATCAGACAAACAAGTTCAGGATGTCACATCGGTCACATGTGGTGAACACTGTATCTACTTCTTAAATCACATGTGTAGAGGCATCACCTATGATATGTTGATATCTAAATATTCTTCTAATCTGTTTAAAAATGACACAATGGTAACACGTTTTGTGAAAAAGTTGCAACCGTGTGTGTGTGTGTTCATAATGTGTTTAGTTGTGTTCAACATGTTCAGACAATTGTGTAAGATTGTGCAAGTCAATAAAATGTTGGTCAAATAAATTATCAGAGTTCATGTATCATTACAATCATTTTTATTTAGTCAAGCAAGGGGTTTTAGTCAAACAATAACATAGTCTGTGGTGGTAGTGATGGTTGATAATGACTCTTTTACGGGCGACTATGGCAAGAACCCATTCAATTTTAAGAATTATAATCTAGAATATCTGGCAATATATGTTGACGGTGTCCAGTTCCCCACCAAACCATTACAACCGGACTTCCCTAATGGTTGCGTAACTCGTGAATTCTATCAACTGGTGTTATCAACAGGGAGACATTTAAAGAACAGTGCTATGGCCATTGATCGAAACGATTTCCTGAGAGGGTACACTCTTTATGCATTTAATCTGACACCTGACGAGGATAATAGTCAGCATCTATCATTGATCAAGAGTGGTAACATACGCCTGGAGACACGTTTCAGGAACCCGCTGCCTAATACCATCAATCTAATAATTTATGCGGTATATGATAGTATGATTGAAGTGTCCCATCGCAGACAGGTTTTAGTTGATTACTATTAAGCATCATGAATACTGTGGAACTGACAGCCAGGTGTTTTGGCTTGTGATAAACTGCCCCAGCAACCTCTACAAATAAGACCTAGTGCTATGATAATTAACACACACCCCTCTGACCAGCCTGGAGAGCATTGGCTGGCAGTTTATATATTGGAGAGAGTTGGGTGTTTTTTTGACAGTTTTGGAAATGCTCCAAATCATTCAATATTTCCTAAATCGATTTATGACTTTTTAAACATGTCATGTGATGAGATACATTTATCAGACAAACAAGTTCAGGATGTCACATCGGTCACATGTGGTGAACACTGTATCTACTTCTTAAATCACATGTGTAGAGGCATCACCTATGATATGTTGATATCTAAATATTCTTCTAATCTGTTTAAAAATGACACAATGGTAACACGTTTTGTGAAAAAGTTGCAACCGTGTGTGTGTGTGTTCATAATGTGTTTAGTTGTGTTCAACATGTTCAGACAATTGTGTAAGATTGTGCAAGTCAATAAAATGTTGGTCAAATAAATTATCAGAGTTCATGTATCATTACAATCATTTTTATTTAGTCAAGCAAGGGGTTTTAGTCAAACAATAACATAGTCTGTGGTGGTAGCGATGGTTGATAATGACTCTTTTACGGGCGACTATGGCAAGAACCCATTCAATTTTAAGAATTATAATCTAGAATATCTGGCAATATATGTTGACGGTGTCCAGTTCCCCACCAAACCATTACAACCGGACTTCCCTAATGGTTGCGTAACTCGTGAATTCTATCAACTGGTGTTATCAACAGGGAGACATTTAAAGAACAGTGCTATGGCCATTGATCGAAACGATTTCCTGAGAGGGTACACTCTTTATGCATTTAATCTGACACCTGACGAGGATAATAGTCAGCATCTATCATTGATCAAGAGTGGTAACATACGCCTGGAGACACGTTTCAGGAACCCGCTGCCTAATACCATCAATCTAATAATTTATGCGGTATATGATAGTATGATTGAAGTGTCCCATCGCAGACAGGTTTTAGTTGATTACTATTAAGCATCATGAATACTGTGGAACTGACAGCCAGGTGTTTTGGCTTGTGATAAACTGCCCCAGCAACCTCTACAAATAAGACCTAGTGCTATGATAATTAACACACACCCCTCTGACCAGCCTGGAGAGCATTGGCTGGCAGTTTATATATTGGAGAGAGTTGGGTGTTTTTTTGACAGTTTTGGAAATGCTCCAAATCATTCAATATTTCCTAAATCGATTTATGACTTTTTAAACATGTCATGTGATGAGATACATTTATCAGACAAACAAGTTCAGGATGTCACATCGGTCACATGTGGTGAACACTGTATCTACTTCTTAAATCACATGTTTAGGCATCACCTATGATATGTTGATATCTAAATATTCTTCTAATCTGTTTAAAAATGACACAATGGTAACACGTTTTGTGAAAAAGTTGCAACCGTGTGTGTGTGTTCATAATGTGTTTAGTTGTGTTCAACATGTTCAGACAATTGTGTAAGATTGTGCAAGTCAATAAAATGTTGGTCAAATAAATTATCAGAGTTCATGTAAAATTACAATCATTTTTATTTAGTCAAGCAAGGGGTTTTAGTCAAACAATAACATAGTCTGTGGTGGTAGCGATGGTTGATAATGACTCTTTTACGGGCGACTATGGCAAGAACCCATTCAATTTTAAGAATTATAATCTAGAATATCTGGCAATATATGTTGACGGTGTCCAGTTCCCCACCAAACCATTACAACCGGACTTCCCTAATGGTTGCGTAACTCGTGAATTCTATCAACTGGTGTTATCAACAGGGAGACATTTAAAGAACAGTGCTATGGCCATTGATCGAAACGATTTCCTGAGAGGGTACACTCTTTATGCATTTAATCTGACACCTGACGAGGATAATAGTCAGCATCTATCATTGATCAAGAGTGGTAACATACGCCTGGAGACACGTTTCAGGAACCCGCTGCCTAATACCATCAATCTAATAATTTATGCGGTATATGATAGTATGATTGAGGTGTCCCATCGCAGACAGGTTTTAGTTGATTACTATTAAGCATCATGAATACTGTGGAACTGACAGCCAGGTGTTTTGGCTTGTGATAAACTGCCCCAGCAACCTCTACAAATAAGACCTAGTGCTATGATAATTAACACACACCCCTCTGACCAGCCTGGAGAGCATTGGCTGGCAGTTTATATATTGGAGAGAGTTGGGTGTTTTTTTGACAGTTTTGGAAATGCTCCAAATCATTCAATATTTCCTAAATCGATTTATGACTTTTTAAACATGTCATGTGATGAGATACATTTATCAGACAAACAAGTTCAGGATGTCACATCGGTCACATGTGGTGAACACTGTATCTACTTCTTAAATCACATGTGTAGAGGCATCACCTATGATATGTTGATATCTAAATATTCTTCTAATCTGTTTAAAAATGACACAATGGTAACACGTTTTGTGAAAAAGTTGCAACCGTGTGTGTGTGTGTTCATAATGTGTTTAGTTGTGTTCAACATGTTCAGACAATTGTGTAAGATTGTGCAAGTCAATAAAATGTTGGTCAAATAAATTATCAGAGTTCATGTATCATTACAATCATTTTTATTTAGTCAAGCAAGGGGTTTTAGTCAAACAATAACATAGTCTGTGGTGGTAGCGATGGTTGATAATGACTCTTTTACGGGCGACTATGGCAAGAACCCATTCAATTTTAAGAATTATAATCTAGAATATCTGGCAATATATGTTGACGGTGTCCAGTTCCCCACCAAACCATTACAACCGGACTTCCCTAATGGTTGCGTAACTCGTGAATTCTATCAACTGGTGTTATCAACAGGGAGACATTTAAAGAACAGTGCTATGGCCATTGATCGAAACGATTTCCTGAGAGGGTACACTCTTTATGCATTTAATCTGACACCTGACGAGGATAATAGTCAGCATCTATCATTGATCAAGAGTGGTAACATACGCCTGGAGACACGTTTCAGGAACCCGCTGCCTAATACCATCAATCTAATAATTTATGCGGTATATGATAGTATGATTGAAGTGTCCCATCGCAGACAGGTTTTAGTTGATTACTATTAAGCATCATGAATACTGTGGAACTGACAGCCAGGTGTTTTGGCTTGTGATAAACTGCCCCAGCAACCTCTACAAATAAGACCTAGTGCTATGATAATTAACACACACCCCTCTGACCAGCCTGGAGAGCATTGGCTGGCAGTTTATATATTGGAGAGAGTTGGGTGTTTTTTTGACAGTTTTGGAAATGCTCCAAATCATTCAATATTTCCTAAATCGATTTATGACTTTTTAAACATGTCATGTGATGAGATACATTTATCAGACAAACAAGTTCAGGATGTCACATCGGTCACATGTGGTGAACACTGTATCTACTTCTTAAATCACATGTGTAGAGGCATCACCTATGATATGTTGATATCTAAATATTCTTCTAATCTGTTTAAAAATGACACAATGGTAACACGTTTTGTGAAAAAGTTGCAACCGTGTGTGTGTGTGTTCATAATGTGTTTAGTTGTGTTCAACATGTTCAGACAATTGTGTAAGATTGTGCAAGTCAATAAAATGTTGGTCAAATAAATTATCAGAGTTCATGTATCATTACAATCGTTTTTATTTAGTCAAAGCAAGGGGTTTTAGTCAAACAATAACATAGTCTGTGGTGGTAGCGATGGTTGATAATGACTCTTTTACGGGCGACTATGGCAAGAACCCATTCAATTTTAAGAATTATAATCTAGAATATCTGGCAATATATGTTGACGGTGTCCAGTTCCCCACCAAACCATTACAACCGGACTTCCCTAATGGTTGCGTAACTCGTGAATTCTATCAACTGGTGTTATCAACAGGGAGACATTTAAAGAACAGTGCTATGGCCATTGATCGAAACGATTTCCTGAGAGGGTACACTCTTTATGCATTTAATCTGACACCTGACGAGGATAATAGTCAGCATCTATCATTGATCAAGAGTGGTAACATACGCCTGGAGACACGTTTCAGGAACCCGCTGCCTAATACCATCAATCTAATAATTTATGCGGTATATGATAGTATGATTGAAGTGTCCCATCGCAGACAGGTTTTAGTTGATTACTATTAAGCATCATGAATACTGTGGAACTGACAGCCAGGTGTTTTGGCTTGTGATAAACTGCCCCAGCAACCTCTACAAATAAGACCTAGTGCTATGATAATTAACACACACCCCTCTGACCAGCCTGGAGAGCATTGGCTGGCAGTTTATATATTGGAGAGAGTTGGGTGTTTTTTTGACAGTTTTGGAAATGCTCCAAATCATTCAATATTTCCTAAATCGATTTATGACTTTTTAAACATGTCATGTGATGAGATACATTTATCAGACAAACAAGTTCAGGATGTCACATCGGTCACATGTGGTGAACACTGTATCTACTTCTTAAATCACATGTTTAGGCATCACCTATGATATGTTGATATCTAAATATTCTTCTAATCTGTTTAAAAATGACACAATGGTAACACGTTTTGTGAAAAAGTTGCAACCGTGTGTGTGTGTTCATAATGTGTTTAGTTGTGTTCAACATGTTCAGACAATTGTGTAAGATTGTGCAAGTCAATAAAATGTTGGTCAAATAAATTATCAGAGTTCATGTAAAATTACAATCATTTTTATTTAGTCAAGCAAGGGGTTTTAGTCAAACAATAACATAGTCTGTGGTGGTAGCGATGGTTGATAATGACTCTTTTACGGGCGACTATGGCAAGAACCCATTCAATTTTAAGAATTATAATCTAGAATATCTGGCAATATATGTTGACGGTGTCCAGTTCCCCACCAAACCATTACAACCGGACTTCCCTAATGGTTGCGTAACTCGTGAATTCTATCAACTGGTGTTATCAACAGGGAGACATTTAAAGAACAGTGCTATGGCCATTGATCGAAACGATTTCCTGAGAGGGTACACTCTTTATGCATTTAATCTGACACCTGACGAGGATAATAGTCAGCATCTATCATTGATCAAGAGTGGTAACATACGCCTGGAGACACGTTTCAGGAACCCGCTGCCTAATACCATCAATCTAATAATTTATGCGGTATATGATAGTATGATTGAAGTGTCCCATCGCAGACAGGTTTTAGTTGATTACTATTAAGCATCATGAATACTGTGGAACTGACAGCCAGGTGTTTTGGCTTGTGATAAACTGCCCCAGCAACCTCTACAAATAAGACCTAGTGCTATGATAATTAACACACACCCCTCTGACCAGCCTGGAGAGCATTGGCTGGCAGTTTATATATTGGAGAGAGTTGGGTGTTTTTTTGACAGTTTTGGAAATGCTCCAAATCATTCAATATTTCCTAAATCGATTTATGACTTTTTAAACATGTCATGTGATGAGATACATTTATCAGACAAACAAGTTCAGGATGTCACATCGGTCACATGTGGTGAACACTGTATCTACTTCTTAAATCACATGTGTAGAGGCATCACCTATGATATGTTGATATCTAAATATTCTTCTAATCTGTTTAAAAATGACACAATGGTAACACGTTTTGTGAAAAAGTTGCAACCGTGTGTGTGTGTGTTCATAATGTGTTTAGTTGTGTTCAACATGTTCAGACAATTGTGTAAGATTGTGCAAGTCAATAAAATGTTGGTCAAATAAATTATCAGAGTTCATGTATCATTACAATCATTTTTATTTAGTCAAGCAAGGGGTTTTAGTCAAACAATAACATAGTCTGTGGTGGTAGTGATGGTTGATAATGACTCTTTTACGGGCGACTATGGCAAGAACCCATTCAATTTTAAGAATTATAATCTAGAATATCTGGCAATATATGTTGACGGTGTCCAGTTCCCCACCAAACCATTACAACCGGACTTCCCTAATGGTTGCGTAACTCGTGAATTCTATCAACTGGTGTTATCAACAGGGAGACATTTAAAGAACAGTGCTATGGCCATTGATCGAAACGATTTCCTGAGAGGGTACACTCTTTATGCATTTAATCTGACACCTGACGAGGATAATAGTCAGCATCTATCATTGATCAAGAGTGGTAACATACGCCTGGAGACACGTTTCAGGAACCCGCTGCCTAATACCATCAATCTAATAATTTATGCGGTATATGATAGTATGATTGAAGTGTCCCATCGCAGACAGGTTTTAGTTGATTACTATTAAGCATCATGAATACTGTGGAACTGACAGCCAGGTGTTTTGGCTTGTGATAAACTGCCCCAGCAACCTCTACAAATAAGACCTAGTGCTATGATAATTAACACACACCCCTCTGACCAGCCTGGAGAGCATTGGCTGGCAGTTTATATATTGGAGAGAGTTGGGTGTTTTTTTGACAGTTTTGGAAATGCTCCAAATCATTCAATATTTCCTAAATCGATTTATGACTTTTTAAACATGTCATGTGATGAGATACATTTATCAGACAAACAAGTTCAGGATGTCACATCGGTCACATGTGGTGAACACTGTATCTACTTCTTAAATCACATGTGTAGAGGCATCACCTATGATATGTTGATATCTAAATATTCTTCTAATCTGTTTAAAAATGACACAATGGTAACACGTTTTGTGAAAAAGTTGCAACCGTGTGTGTGTGTGTTCATAATGTGTTTAGTTGTGTTCAACATGTTCAGACAATTGTGTAAGATTGTGCAAGTCAATAAAATGTTGGTCAAATAAATTATCAGAGTTCATGTATCATTACAATCATTTTTATTTAGTCAAGCAAGGGGTTTTAGTCAAACAATAACATAGTCTGTGGTGGTAGCGATGGTTGATAATGACTCTTTTACGGGCGACTATGGCAAGAACCCATTCAATTTTAAGAATTATAATCTAGAATATCTGGCAATATATGTTGACGGTGTCCAGTTCCCCACCAAACCATTACAACCGGACTTCCCTAATGGTTGCGTAACTCGTGAATTCTATCAACTGGTGTTATCAACAGGGAGACATTTAAAGAACAGTGCTATGGCCATTGATCGAAACGATTTCCTGAGAGGGTACACTCTTTATGCATTTAATCTGACACCTGACGAGGATAATAGTCAGCATCTATCATTGATCAAGAGTGGTAACATACGCCTGGAGACACGTTTCAGGAACCCGCTGCCTAATACCATCAATCTAATAATTTATGCGGTATATGATAGTATGATTGAAGTGTCCCATCGCAGACAGGTTTTAGTTGATTACTATTAAGCATCATGAATACTGTGGAACTGACAGCCAGGTGTTTTGGCTTGTGATAAACTGCCCCAGCAACCTCTACAAATAAGACCTAGTGCTATGATAATTAACACACACCCCTCTGACCAGCCTGGAGAGCATTGGCTGGCAGTTTATAAATTGGAGAGAGTTGGGTGTTTTTTTGACAGTTTTGGAAATGCTCCAAATCATTCAATATTTCCTAAATCGATTTATGACTTTTTAAACATGTCATGTGATGAGATACATTTATCAGACAAACAAGTTCAGGATGTCACATCGGTCACATGTGGTGAACACTGTATCTACTTCTTAAATCACATGTGTAGAGGCATCACCTATGATATGTTGATATCTAAATATTCTTCTAATCTGTTTAAAAATGACACAATGGTAACACGTTTTGTGAAAAAGTTGCAACCGTGTGTGTGTGTTCATAATGTGTTTAGTTGTGTTCAACATGTTCAGACAATTGTGTAAGATTGTGCAAGTCAATAAAATGTTGGTCAAATAAATTATCAGAGTTCATGTATCATTACAATCATTTTTATTTAGTCAAGCAAGGGGTTTTAGTCAAACAATAACATAGTCTGTGGTGGTAGCGATGGTTGATAATGACTCTTTTACGGGCGACTATGGCAAGAACCCATTCAATTTTAAGAATTATAATCTAGAATATCTGGCAATATATGTTGACGGTGTCCAGTTCCCCACCAAACCATTACAACCGGACTTCCCTAATGGTTGCGTAACTCGTGAATTCTATCAACTGGTGTTATCAACAGGGAGACATTTAAAGAACAGTGCTATGGCCATTGATCGAAACGATTTCCTGAGAGGGTACACTCTTTATGCATTTAATCTGACACCTGACGAGGATAATAGTCAGCATCTATCATTGATCAAGAGTGGTAACATACGCCTGGAGACACGTTTCAGGAACCCGCTGCCTAATACCATCAATCTAATAATTTATGCGGTATATGATAGTATGATTGAAGTGTCCCATCGCAGACAGGTTTTAGTTGATTACTATTAAGCATCATGAATACTGTGGAACTGACAGCCAGGTGTTTTGGCTTGTGATAAACTGCCCCAGCAACCTCTACAAATAAGACCTAGTGCTATGATAATTAACACACACCCCTCTGACCAGCCTGGAGAGCATTGGCTGGCAGTTTATATATTGGAGAGAGTTGGGTGTTTTTTTGACAGTTTTGGAAATGCTCCAAATCATTCAATATTTCCTAAATCGATTTATGACTTTTTAAACATGTCATGTGATGAGATACATTTATCAGACAAACAAGTTCAGGATGTCACATCGGTCACATGTGGTGAACACTGTATCTACTTCTTAAATCACATGTGTAGAGGCATCACCTATGATATGTTGATATCTAAATATTCTTCTAATCTGTTTAAAAATGACACAATGGTAACACGTTTTGTGAAAAAGTTGCAACCGTGTGTGTGTGTGTTCATAATGTGTTTAGTTGTGTTCAACATGTTCAGACAATTGTGTAAGATTGTGCAAGTCAATAAAATGTTGGTCAAATAAATTATCAGAGTTCATGTATCATTACAATCATTTTTATTTAGTCAAGCAAGGGGTTTTAGTCAAACAATAACATAGTCTGTGGTGGTAGCGATGGTTGATAATGACTCTTTTACGGGCGACTATGGCAAGAACCCATTCAATTTTAAGAATTATAATCTAGAATATCTGGCAATATATGTTGACGGTGTCCAGTTCCCCACCAAACCATTACAACCGGACTTCCCTAATGGTTGCGTAACTCGTGAATTCTATCAACTGGTGTTATCAACAGGGAGACATTTAAAGAACAGTGCTATGGCCATTGATCGAAACGATTTCCTGAGAGGGTACACTCTTTATGCATTTAATCTGACACCTGACGAGGATAATAGTCAGCATCTATCATTGATCAAGAGTGGTAACATACGCCTGGAGACACGTTTCAGGAACCCGCTGCCTAATACCATCAATCTAATAATTTATGCGGTATATGATAGTATGATTGAAGTGTCCCATCGCAGACAGGTTTTAGTTGATTACTATTAAGCATCATGAATACTGTGGAACTGACAGCCAGGTGTTTTGGCTTGTGATAAACTGCCCCAGCAACCTCTACAAATAAGACCTAGTGCTATGATAATTAACACACACCCCTCTGACCAGCCTGGAGAGCATTGGCTGGCAGTTTATATATTGGAGAGAGTTGGGTGTTTTTTTGACAGTTTTGGAAATGCTCCAAATCATTCAATATTTCCTAAATCGATTTATGACTTTTTAAACATGTCATGTGATGAGATACATTTATCAGACAAACAAGTTCAGGATGTCACATCGGTCACATGTGGTGAACACTGTATCTACTTCTTAAATCACATGTGTAGAGGCATCACCTATGATATGTTGATATCTAAATATTCTTCTAATCTGTTTAAAAATGACACAATGGTAACACGTTTTGTGAAAAAGTTGCAACCGTGTGTGTGTGTGTTCATAATGTGTTTAGTTGTGTTCAACATGTTCAGACAATTGTGTAAGATTGTGCAAGTCAATAAAATGTTGGTCAAATAAATTATCAGAGTTCATGTATCATTACAATCATTTTTATTTAGTCAAGCAAGGGGTTTTAGTCAAACAATAACATAGTCTGTGGTGGTAGCGATGGTTGATAATGACTCTTTTACGGGCGACTATGGCAAGAACCCATTCAATTTTAAGAATTATAATCTAGAATATCTGGCAATATATGTTGACGGTGTCCAGTTCCCCACCAAACCATTACAACCGGACTTCCCTAATGGTTGCGTAACTCGTGAATTCTATCAACTGGTGTTATCAACAGGGAGACATTTAAAGAACAGTGCTATGGCCATTGATCGAAACGATTTCCTGAGAGGGTACACTCTTTATGCATTTAATCTGACACCTGACGAGGATAATAGTCAGCATCTATCATTGATCAAGAGTGGTAACATACGCCTGGAGACACGTTTCAGGAACCCGCTGCCTAATACCATCAATCTAATAATTTATGCGGTATATGATAGTATGATTGAAGTGTCCCATCGCAGACAGGTTTTAGTTGATTACTATTAAGCATCATGAATACTGTGGAACTGACAGCCAGGTGTTTTGGCTTGTGATAAACTGCCCCAGCAACCTCTACAAATAAGACCTAGTGCTATGATAATTAACACACACCCCTCTGACCAGCCTGGAGAGCATTGGCTGGCAGTTTATATA
The DNA here is from genome assembly GCF_963989245.1 of Nansenia antarctica. Classification (NCBI taxonomy): domain Eukaryota; kingdom Metazoa; phylum Chordata; class Actinopteri; order Argentiniformes; family Microstomatidae; genus Nansenia; species Nansenia antarctica. Next base: position 53,985,651 of record NC_137688.1, on the reverse strand, counting down.
TTGGAGAGAGTTGGGTGTTTTTTTGACAGTTTTGGAAATGCTCCAAATCATTCAATATTTCCTAAATCGATTTATGACTTTTTAAACATGTCATGTGATGAGATACATTTATCAGACAAACAAGTTCAGGATGTCACATCGGTCACATGTGGTGAACACTGTATCTACTTCTTAAATCACATGTGTAGAGGCATCACCTATGATATGTTGATATCTAAATATTCTTCTAATCTGTTTAAAAATGACACAATGGTAACACGTTTTGTGAAAAAGTTGCAACCGTGTGTGTGTGTGTTCATAATGTGTTTAGTTGTGTTCAACATGTTCAGACAATTGTGTAAGATTGTGCAAGTCAATAAAATGTTGGTCAAATAAATTATCAGAGTTCATGTATCATTACAATCATTTTTATTTAGTCAAGCAAGGGGTTTTAGTCAAACAATAACATAGTCTGTGGTGGTAGCGATGGTTGATAATGACTCTTTTACGGGCGACTATGGCAAGAACCCATTCAATTTTAAGAATTATAATCTAGAATATCTGGCAATATATGTTGACGGTGTCCAGTTCCCCACCAAACCATTACAACCGGACTTCCCTAATGGTTGCGTAACTCGTGAATTCTATCAACTGGTGTTATCAACAGGGAGACATTTAAAGAACAGTGCTATGGCCATTGATCGAAACGATTTCCTGAGAGGGTACACTCTTTATGCATTTAATCTGACACCTGACGAGGATAATAGTCAGCATCTATCATTGATCAAGAGTGGTAACATACGCCTGGAGACACGTTTCAGGAACCCGCTGCCTAATACCATCAATCTAATAATTTATGCGGTATATGATAGTATGATTGAAGTGTCCCATCGCAGACAGGTTTTAGTTGATTACTATTAAGCATCATGAATACTGTGGAACTGACAGCCAGGTGTTTTGGCTTGTGATAAACTGCCCCAGCAACCTCTACAAATAAGACCTAGTGCTATGATAATTAACACACACCCCTCTGACCAGCCTGGAGAGCATTGGCTGGCAGTTTATAAATTGGAGAGAGTTGGGTGTTTTTTTGACAGTTTTGGAAATGCTCCAAATCATTCAATATTTCCTAAATCGATTTATGACTTTTTAAACATGTCATGTGATGAGATACATTTATCAGACAAACAAGTTCAGGATGTCACATCGGTCACATGTGGTGAACACTGTATCTACTTCTTAAATCACATGTGTAGAGGCATCACCTATGATATGTTGATATCTAAATATTCTTCTAATCTGTTTAAAAATGACACAATGGTAACACGTTTTGTGAAAAAGTTGCAACCGTGTGTGTGTGTGTTCATAATGTGTTTAGTTGTGTTCAACATGTTCAGACAATTGTGTAAGATTGTGCAAGTCAATAAAATGTTGGTCAAATAAATTATCAGAGTTCATGTATCATTACAATCATTTTTATTTAGTCAAGCAAGGGGTTTTAGTCAAACAATAACATAGTCTGTGGTGGTAGCGATGGTTGATAATGACTCTTTTACGGGCGACTATGGCAAGAACCCATTCAATTTTAAGAATTATAATCTAGAATATCTGGCAATATATGTTGACGGTGTCCAGTTCCCCACCAAACCATTACAACCGGACTTCCCTAATGGTTGCGTAACTCGTGAATTCTATCAACTGGTGTTATCAACAGGGAGACATTTAAAGAACAGTGCTATGGCCATTGATCGAAACGATTTCCTGAGAGGGTACACTCTTTATGCATTTAATCTGACACCTGACGAGGATAATAGTCAGCATCTATCATTGATCAAGAGTGGTAACATACGCCTGGAGACACGTTTCAGGAACCCGCTGCCTAATACCATCAATCTAATAATTTATGCGGTATATGATAGTATGATTGAAGTGTCCCATCGCAGACAGGTTTTAGTTGATTACTATTAAGCATCATGAATACTGTGGAACTGACAGCCAGGTGTTTTGGCTTGTGATAAACTGCCCCAGCAACCTCTACAAATAAGACCTAGTGCTATGATAATTAACACACACCCCTCTGACCAGCCTGGAGAGCATTGGCTGGCAGTTTATATATTGGAGAGAGTTGGGTGTTTTTTTGACAGTTTTGGAAATGCTCCAAATCATTCAATATTTCCTAAATCGATTTATGACTTTTTAAACATGTCATGTGATGAGATACATTTATCAGACAAACAAGTTCAGGATGTCACATCGGTCACATGTGGTGAACACTGTATCTACTTCTTAAATCACATGTGTAGAGGCATCACCTATGATATGTTGATATCTAAATATTCTTCTAATCTGTTTAAAAATGACACAATGGTAACACGTTTTGTGAAAAAGTTGCAACCGTGTGTGTGTGTGTTCATAATGTGTTTAGTTGTGTTCAACATGTTCAGACAATTGTGTAAGATTGTGCAAGTCAATAAAATGTTGGTCAAATAAATTATCAGAGTTCATGTATCATTACAATCATTTTTATTTAGTCAAGCAAGGGGTTTTAGTCAAACAATAACATAGTCTGTGGTGGTAGCGATGGTTGATAATGACTCTTTTACGGGCGACTATGGCAAGAACCCATTCAATTTTAAGAATTATAATCTAGAATATCTGGCAATATATGTTGACGGTGTCCAGTTCCCCACCAAACCATTACAACCGGACTTCCCTAATGGTTGCGTAACTCGTGAATTCTATCAACTGGTGTTATCAACAGGGAGACATTTAAAGAACAGTGCTATGGCCATTGATCGAAACGATTTCCTGAGAGGGTACACTCTTTATGCATTTAATCTGACACCTGACGAGGATAATAGTCAGCATCTATCATTGATCAAGAGTGGTAACATACGCCTGGAGACACGTTTCAGGAACCCGCTGCCTAATACCATCAATCTAATAATTTATGCGGTATATGATAGTATGATTGAAGTGTCCCATCGCAGACAGGTTTTAGTTGATTACTATTAAGCATCATGAATACTGTGGAACTGACAGCCAGGTGTTTTGGCTTGTGATAAACTGCCCCAGCAACCTCTACAAATAAGACCTAGTGCTATGATAATTAACACACACCCCTCTGACCAGCCTGGAGAGCATTGGCTGGCAGTTTATATATTGGAGAGAGTTGGGTGTTTTTTTGACAGTTTTGGAAATGCTCCAAATCATTCAATATTTCCTAAATCGATTTATGACTTTTTAAACATGTCATGTGATGAGATACATTTATCAGACAAACAAGTTCAGGATGTCACATCGGTCACATGTGGTGAACACTGTATCTACTTCTTAAATCACATGTTTAGGCATCACCTATGATATGTTGATATCTAAATATTCTTCTAATCTGTTTAAAAATGACACAATGGTAACACGTTTTGTGAAAAAGTTGCAACCGTGTGTGTGTGTTCATAATGTGTTTAGTTGTGTTCAACATGTTCAGACAATTGTGTAAGATTGTGCAAGTCAATAAAATGTTGGTCAAATAAATTATCAGAGTTCATGTAAAATTACAATCATTTTTATTTAGTCAAGCAAGGGGTTTTAGTCAAACAATAACATAGTCTGTGGTGGTAGCGATGGTTGATAATGACTCTTTTACGGGCGACTATGGCAAGAACCCATTCAATTTTAAGAATTATAATCTAGAATATCTGGCAATATATGTTGACGGTGTCCAGTTCCCCACCAAACCATTACAACCGGACTTCCCTAATGGTTGCGTAACTCGTGAATTCTATCAACTGGTGTTATCAACAGGGAGACATTTAAAGAACAGTGCTATGGCCATTGATCGAAACGATTTCCTGAGAGGGTACACTCTTTATGCATTTAATCTGACACCTGACGAGGATAATAGTCAGCATCTATCATTGATCAAGAGTGGTAACATACGCCTGGAGACACGTTTCAGGAACCCGCTGCCTAATACCATCAATCTAATAATTTATGCGGTATATGATAGTATGATTGAGGTGTCCCATCGCAGACAGGTTTTAGTTGATTACTATTAAGCATCATGAATACTGTGGAACTGACAGCCAGGTGTTTTGGCTTGTGATAAACTGCCCCAGCAACCTCTACAAATAAGACCTAGTGCTATGATAATTAACACACACCCCTCTGACCAGCCTGGAGAGCATTGGCTGGCAGTTTATATATTGGAGAGAGTTGGGTGTTTTTTTGACAGTTTTGGAAATGCTCCAAATCATTCAATATTTCCTAAATCGATTTATGACTTTTTAAACATGTCATGTGATGAGATACATTTATCAGACAAACAAGTTCAGGATGTCACATCGGTCACATGTGGTGAACACTGTATCTACTTCTTAAATCACATGTGTAGAGGCATCACCTATGATATGTTGATATCTAAATATTCTTCTAATCTGTTTAAAAATGACACAATGGTAACACGTTTTGTGAAAAAGTTGCAACCGTGTGTGTGTGTGTTCATAATGTGTTTAGTTGTGTTCAACATGTTCAGACAATTGTGTAAGATTGTGCAAGTCAATAAAATGTTGGTCAAATAAATTATCAGAGTTCATGTATCATTACAATCATTTTTATTTAGTCAAGCAAGGGGTTTTAGTCAAACAATAACATAGTCTGTGGTGGTAGCGATGGTTGATAATGACTCTTTTACGGGCGACTATGGCAAGAACCCATTCAATTTTAAGAATTATAATCTAGAATATCTGGCAATATATGTTGACGGTGTCCAGTTCCCCACCAAACCATTACAACCGGACTTCCCTAATGGTTGCGTAACTCGTGAATTCTATCAACTGGTGTTATCAACAGGGAGACATTTAAAGAACAGTGCTATGGCCATTGATCGAAACGATTTCCTGAGAGGGTACACTCTTTATGCATTTAATCTGACACCTGACGAGGATAATAGTCAGCATCTATCATTGATCAAGAGTGGTAACATACGCCTGGAGACACGTTTCAGGAACCCGCTGCCTAATACCATCAATCTAATAATTTATGCGGTATATGATAGTATGATTGAAGTGTCCCATCGCAGACAGGTTTTAGTTGATTACTATTAAGCATCATGAATACTGTGGAACTGACAGCCAGGTGTTTTGGCTTGTGATAAACTGCCCCAGCAACCTCTACAAATAAGACCTAGTGCTATGATAATTAACACACACCCCTCTGACCAGCCTGGAGAGCATTGGCTGGCAGTTTATATATTGGAGAGAGTTGGGTGTTTTTTTGACAGTTTTGGAAATGCTCCAAATCATTCAATATTTCCTAAATCGATTTATGACTTTTTAAACATGTCATGTGATGAGATACATTTATCAGACAAACAAGTTCAGGATGTCACATCGGTCACATGTGGTGAACACTGTATCTACTTCTTAAATCACATGTGTAGAGGCATCACCTATGATATGTTGATATCTAAATATTCTTCTAATCTGTTTAAAAATGACACAATGGTAACACGTTTTGTGAAAAAGTTGCAACCGTGTGTGTGTGTGTTCATAATGTGTTTAGTTGTGTTCAACATGTTCAGACAATTGTGTAAGATTGTGCAAGTCAATAAAATGTTGGTCAAATAAATTATCAGAGTTCATGTATCATTACAATCGTTTTTATTTAGTCAAAGCAAGGGGTTTTAGTCAAACAATAACATAGTCTGTGGTGGTAGCGATGGTTGATAATGACTCTTTTACGGGCGACTATGGCAAGAACCCATTCAATTTTAAGAATTATAATCTAGAATATCTGGCAATATATGTTGACGGTGTCCAGTTCCCCACCAAACCATTACAACCGGACTTCCCTAATGGTTGCGTAACTCGTGAATTCTATCAACTGGTGTTATCAACAGGGAGACATTTAAAGAACAGTGCTATGGCCATTGATCGAAACGATTTCCTGAGAGGGTACACTCTTTATGCATTTAATCTGACACCTGACGAGGATAATAGTCAGCATCTATCATTGATCAAGAGTGGTAACATACGCCTGGAGACACGTTTCAGGAACCCGCTGCCTAATACCATCAATCTAATAATTTATGCGGTATATGATAGTATGATTGAAGTGTCCCATCGCAGACAGGTTTTAGTTGATTACTATTAAGCATCATGAATACTGTGGAACTGACAGCCAGGTGTTTTGGCTTGTGATAAACTGCCCCAGCAACCTCTACAAATAAGACCTAGTGCTATGATAATTAACACACACCCCTCTGACCAGCCTGGAGAGCATTGGCTGGCAGTTTATATATTGGAGAGAGTTGGGTGTTTTTTTGACAGTTTTGGAAATGCTCCAAATCATTCAATATTTCCTAAATCGATTTATGACTTTTTAAACATGTCATGTGATGAGATACATTTATCAGACAAACAAGTTCAGGATGTCACATCGGTCACATGTGGTGAACACTGTATCTACTTCTTAAATCACATGTTTAGGCATCACCTATGATATGTTGATATCTAAATATTCTTCTAATCTGTTTAAAAATGACACAATGGTAACACGTTTTGTGAAAAAGTTGCAACCGTGTGTGTGTGTTCATAATGTGTTTAGTTGTGTTCAACATGTTCAGACAATTGTGTAAGATTGTGCAAGTCAATAAAATGTTGGTCAAATAAATTATCAGAGTTCATGTAAAATTACAATCATTTTTATTTAGTCAAGCAAGGGGTTTTAGTCAAACAATAACATAGTCTGTGGTGGTAGCGATGGTTGATAATGACTCTTTTACGGGCGACTATGGCAAGAACCCATTCAATTTTAAGAATTATAATCTAGAATATCTGGCAATATATGTTGACGGTGTCCAGTTCCCCACCAAACCATTACAACCGGACTTCCCTAATGGTTGCGTAACTCGTGAATTCTATCAACTGGTGTTATCAACAGGGAGACATTTAAAGAACAGTGCTATGGCCATTGATCGAAACGATTTCCTGAGAGGGTACACTCTTTATGCATTTAATCTGACACCTGACGAGGATAATAGTCAGCATCTATCATTGATCAAGAGTGGTAACATACGCCTGGAGACACGTTTCAGGAACCCGCTGCCTAATACCATCAATCTAATAATTTATGCGGTATATGATAGTATGATTGAAGTGTCCCATCGCAGACAGGTTTTAGTTGATTACTATTAAGCATCATGAATACTGTGGAACTGACAGCCAGGTGTTTTGGCTTGTGATAAACTGCCCCAGCAACCTCTACAAATAAGACCTAGTGCTATGATAATTAACACACACCCCTCTGACCAGCCTGGAGAGCATTGGCTGGCAGTTTATATATTGGAGAGAGTTGGGTGTTTTTTTGACAGTTTTGGAAATGCTCCAAATCATTCAATATTTCCTAAATCGATTTATGACTTTTTAAACATGTCATGTGATGAGATACATTTATCAGACAAACAAGTTCAGGATGTCACATCGGTCACATGTGGTGAACACTGTATCTACTTCTTAAATCACATGTGTAGAGGCATCACCTATGATATGTTGATATCTAAATATTCTTCTAATCTGTTTAAAAATGACACAATGGTAACACGTTTTGTGAAAAAGTTGCAACCGTGTGTGTGTGTGTTCATAATGTGTTTAGTTGTGTTCAACATGTTCAGACAATTGTGTAAGATTGTGCAAGTCAATAAAATGTTGGTCAAATAAATTATCAGAGTTCATGTATCATTACAATCATTTTTATTTAGTCAAGCAAGGGGTTTTAGTCAAACAATAACATAGTCTGTGGTGGTAGTGATGGTTGATAATGACTCTTTTACGGGCGACTATGGCAAGAACCCATTCAATTTTAAGAATTATAATCTAGAATATCTGGCAATATATGTTGACGGTGTCCAGTTCCCCACCAAACCATTACAACCGGACTTCCCTAATGGTTGCGTAACTCGTGAATTCTATCAACTGGTGTTATCAACAGGGAGACATTTAAAGAACAGTGCTATGGCCATTGATCGAAACGATTTCCTGAGAGGGTACACTCTTTATGCATTTAATCTGACACCTGACGAGGATAATAGTCAGCATCTATCATTGATCAAGAGTGGTAACATACGCCTGGAGACACGTTTCAGGAACCCGCTGCCTAATACCATCAATCTAATAATTTATGCGGTATATGATAGTATGATTGAAGTGTCCCATCGCAGACAGGTTTTAGTTGATTACTATTAAGCATCATGAATACTGTGGAACTGACAGCCAGGTGTTTTGGCTTGTGATAAACTGCCCCAGCAACCTCTACAAATAAGACCTAGTGCTATGATAATTAACACACACCCCTCTGACCAGCCTGGAGAGCATTGGCTGGCAGTTTATATATTGGAGAGAGTTGGGTGTTTTTTTGACAGTTTTGGAAATGCTCCAAATCATTCAATATTTCCTAAATCGATTTATGACTTTTTAAACATGTCATGTGATGAGATACATTTATCAGACAAACAAGTTCAGGATGTCACATCGGTCACATGTGGTGAACACTGTATCTACTTCTTAAATCACATGTGTAGAGGCATCACCTATGATATGTTGATATCTAAATATTCTTCTAATCTGTTTAAAAATGACACAATGGTAACACGTTTTGTGAAAAAGTTGCAACCGTGTGTGTGTGTGTTCATAATGTGTTTAGTTGTGTTCAACATGTTCAGACAATTGTGTAAGATTGTGCAAGTCAATAAAATGTTGGTCAAATAAATTATCAGAGTTCATGTATCATTACAATCATTTTTATTTAGTCAAGCAAGGGGTTTTAGTCAAACAATAACATAGTCTGTGGTGGTAGCGATGGTTGATAATGACTCTTTTACGGGCGACTATGGCAAGAACCCATTCAATTTTAAGAATTATAATCTAGAATATCTGGCAATATATGTTGACGGTGTCCAGTTCCCCACCAAACCATTACAACCGGACTTCCCTAATGGTTGCGTAACTCGTGAATTCTATCAACTGGTGTTATCAACAGGGAGACATTTAAAGAACAGTGCTATGGCCATTGATCGAAACGATTTCCTGAGAGGGTACACTCTTTATGCATTTAATCTGACACCTGACGAGGATAATAGTCAGCATCTATCATTGATCAAGAGTGGTAACATACGCCTGGAGACACGTTTCAGGAACCCGCTGCCTAATACCATCAATCTAATAATTTATGCGGTATATGATAGTATGATTGAAGTGTCCCATCGCAGACAGGTTTTAGTTGATTACTATTAAGCATCATGAATACTGTGGAACTGACAGCCAGGTGTTTTGGCTTGTGATAAACTGCCCCAGCAACCTCTACAAATAAGACCTAGTGCTATGATAATTAACACACACCCCTCTGACCAGCCTGGAGAGCATTGGCTGGCAGTTTATAAATTGGAGAGAGTTGGGTGTTTTTTTGACAGTTTTGGAAATGCTCCAAATCATTCAATATTTCCTAAATCGATTTATGACTTTTTAAACATGTCATGTGATGAGATACATTTATCAGACAAACAAGTTCAGGATGTCACATCGGTCACATGTGGTGAACACTGTATCTACTTCTTAAATCACATGTGTAGAGGCATCACCTATGATATGTTGATATCTAAATATTCTTCTAATCTGTTTAAAAATGACACAATGGTAACACGTTTTGTGAAAAAGTTGCAACCGTGTGTGTGTGTTCATAATGTGTTTAGTTGTGTTCAACATGTTCAGACAATTGTGTAAGATTGTGCAAGTCAATAAAATGTTGGTCAAATAAATTATCAGAGTTCATGTATCATTACAATCATTTTTATTTAGTCAAGCAAGGGGTTTTAGTCAAACAATAACATAGTCTGTGGTGGTAGCGATGGTTGATAATGACTCTTTTACGGGCGACTATGGCAAGAACCCATTCAATTTTAAGAATTATAATCTAGAATATCTGGCAATATATGTTGACGGTGTCCAGTTCCCCACCAAACCATTACAACCGGACTTCCCTAATGGTTGCGTAACTCGTGAATTCTATCAACTGGTGTTATCAACAGGGAGACATTTAAAGAACAGTGCTATGGCCATTGATCGAAACGATTTCCTGAGAGGGTACACTCTTTATGCATTTAATCTGACACCTGACGAGGATAATAGTCAGCATCTATCATTGATCAAGAGTGGTAACATACGCCTGGAGACACGTTTCAGGAACCCGCTGCCTAATACCATCAATCTAATAATTTATGCGGTATATGATAGTATGATTGAAGTGTCCCATCGCAGACAGGTTTTAGTTGATTACTATTAAGCATCATGAATACTGTGGAACTGACAGCCAGGTGTTTTGGCTTGTGATAAACTGCCCCAGCAACCTCTACAAATAAGACCTAGTGCTATGATAATTAACACACACCCCTCTGACCAGCCTGGAGAGCATTGGCTGGCAGTTTATATATTGGAGAGAGTTGGGTGTTTTTTTGACAGTTTTGGAAATGCTCCAAATCATTCAATATTTCCTAAATCGATTTATGACTTTTTAAACATGTCATGTGATGAGATACATTTATCAGACAAACAAGTTCAGGATGTCACATCGGTCACATGTGGTGAACACTGTATCTACTTCTTAAATCACATGTGTAGAGGCATCACCTATGATATGTTGATATCTAAATATTCTTCTAATCTGTTTAAAAATGACACAATGGTAACACGTTTTGTGAAAAAGTTGCAACCGTGTGTGTGTGTGTTCATAATGTGTTTAGTTGTGTTCAACATGTTCAGACAATTGTGTAAGATTGTGCAAGTCAATAAAATGTTGGTCAAATAAATTATCAGAGTTCATGTATCATTACAATCATTTTTATTTAGTCAAGCAAGGGGTTTTAGTCAAACAATAACATAGTCTGTGGTGGTAGCGATGGTTGATAATGACTCTTTTACGGGCGACTATGGCAAGAACCCATTCAATTTTAAGAATTATAATCTAGAATATCTGGCAATATATGTTGACGGTGTCCAGTTCCCCACCAAACCATTACAACCGGACTTCCCTAATGGTTGCGTAACTCGTGAATTCTATCAACTGGTGTTATCAACAGGGAGACATTTAAAGAACAGTGCTATGGCCATTGATCGAAACGATTTCCTGAGAGGGTACACTCTTTATGCATTTAATCTGACACCTGACGAGGATAATAGTCAGCATCTATCATTGATCAAGAGTGGTAACATACGCCTGGAGACACGTTTCAGGAACCCGCTGCCTAATACCATCAATCTAATAATTTATGCGGTATATGATAGTATGATTGAAGTGTCCCATCGCAGACAGGTTTTAGTTGATTACTATTAAGCATCATGAATACTGTGGAACTGACAGCCAGGTGTTTTGGCTTGTGATAAACTGCCCCAGCAACCTCTACAAATAAGACCTAGTGCTATGATAATTAACACACACCCCTCTGACCAGCCTGGAGAGCATTGGCTGGCAGTTTATATATTGGAGAGAGTTGGGTGTTTTTTTGACAGTTTTGGAAATGCTCCAAATCATTCAATATTTCCTAAATCGATTTATGACTTTTTAAACATGTCATGTGATGAGATACATTTATCAGACAAACAAGTTCAGGATGTCACATCGGTCACATGTGGTGAACACTGTATCTACTTCTTAAATCACATGTGTAGAGGCATCACCTATGATATGTTGATATCTAAATATTCTTCTAATCTGTTTAAAAATGACACAATGGTAACACGTTTTGTGAAAAAGTTGCAACCGTGTGTGTGTGTGTTCATAATGTGTTTAGTTGTGTTCAACATGTTCAGACAATTGTGTAAGATTGTGCAAGTCAATAAAATGTTGGTCAAATAAATTATCAGAGTTCATGTATCATTACAATCATTTTTATTTAGTCAAGCAAGGGGTTTTAGTCAAACAATAACATAGTCTGTGGTGGTAGCGATGGTTGATAATGACTCTTTTACGGGCGACTATGGCAAGAACCCATTCAATTTTAAGAATTATAATCTAGAATATCTGGCAATATATGTTGACGGTGTCCAGTTCCCCACCAAACCATTACAACCGGACTTCCCTAATGGTTGCGTAACTCGTGAATTCTATCAACTGGTGTTATCAACAGGGAGACATTTAAAGAACAGTGCTATGGCCATTGATCGAAACGATTTCCTGAGAGGGTACACTCTTTATGCATTTAATCTGACACCTGACGAGGATAATAGTCAGCATCTATCATTGATCAAGAGTGGTAACATACGCCTGGAGACACGTTTCAGGAACCCGCTGCCTAATACCATCAATCTAATAATTTATGCGGTATATGATAGTATGATTGAAGTGTCCCATCGCAGACAGGTTTTAGTTGATTACTATTAAGCATCATGAATACTGTGGAACTGACAGCCAGGTGTTTTGGCTTGTGATAAACTGCCCCAGCAACCTCTACAAATAAGACCTAGTGCTATGATAATTAACACACACCCCTCTGACCAGCCTGGAGAGCATTGGCTGGCAGTTTATATATTGGAGAGAGTTGGGTGTTTTTTTGACAGTTTTGGAAATGCTCCAAATCATTCAATATTTCCTAAATCGATTTATGACTTTTTAAACATGTCATGTGATGAGATACATTTATCAGACAAACAAGTTCAGGATGTCACATCGGTCACATGTGGTGAACACTGTATCTACTTCTTAAATCACATGTGTAGAGGCATCACCTATGATATGTTGATATCTAAATATTCTTCTAATCTGTTTAAAAATGACACAATGGTAACACGTTTTGTGAAAAAGTTGCAACCGTGTGTGTGTGTGTTCATAATGTGTTTAGTTGTGTTCAACATGTTCAGACAATTGTGTAAGATTGTGCAAGTCAATAAAATGTTGGTCAAATAAATTATCAGAGTTCATGTATCATTACAATCATTTTTATTTAGTCAAGCAAGGGGTTTTAGTCAAACAATAACATAGTCTGTGGTGGTAGCGATGGTTGATAATGACTCTTTTACGGGCGACTATGGCAAGAACCCATTCAATTTTAAGAATTATAATCTAGAATATCTGGCAATATATGTTGACGGTGTCCAGTTCCCCACCAAACCATTACAACCGGACTTCCCTAATGGTTGCGTAACTCGTGAATTCTATCAACTGGTGTTATCAACAGGGAGACATTTAAAGAACAGTGCTATGGCCATTGATCGAAACGATTTCCTGAGAGGGTACACTCTTTATGCATTTAATCTGACACCTGACGAGGATAATAGTCAGCATCTATCATTGATCAAGAGTGGTAACATACGCCTGGAGACACGTTTCAGGAACCCGCTGCCTAATACCATCAATCTAATAATTTATGCGGTATATGATAGTATGATTGAAGTGTCCCATCGCAGACAGGTTTTAGTTGATTACTATTAAGCATCATGAATACTGTGGAACTGACAGCCAGGTGTTTTGGCTTGTGATAAACTGCCCCAGCAACCTCTACAAATAAGACCTAGTGCTATGATAATTAACACACACCCCTCTGACCAGCCTGGAGAGCATTGGCTGGCAGTTTATAAATTGGAGAGAGTTGGGTGTTTTTTTGACAGTTTTGGAAATGCTCCAAATCATTCAATATTTCCTAAATCGATTTATGACTTTTTAAACATGTCATGTGATGAGATACATTTATCAGACAAACAAGTTCAGGATGTCACATCGGTCACATGTGGTGAACACTGTATCTACTTCTTAAATCACATGTGTAGAGGCATCACCTATGATATGTTGATATCTAAATATTCTTCTAATCTGTTTAAAAATGACACAATGGTAACACGTTTTGTGAAAAAGTTGCAACCGTGTGTGTGTGTTCATAATGTGTTTAGTTGTGTTCAACATGTTCAGACAATTGTGTAAGATTGTGCAAGTCAATAAAATGTTGGTCAAATAAATTATCAGAGTTCATGTATCATTACAATCATTTTTATTTAGTCAAGCAAGGGGTTTTAGTCAAACAATAACATAGTCTGTGGTGGTAGCGATGGTTGATAATGACTCTTTTACGGGCGACTATGGCAAGAACCCATTCAATTTTAAGAATTATAATCTAGAATATCTGGCAATATATGTTGACGGTGTCCAGTTCCCCACCAAACCATTACAACCGGACTTCCCTAATGGTTGCGTAACTCGTGAATTCTATCAACTGGTGTTATCAACAGGGAGACATTTAAAGAACAGTGCTATGGCCATTGATCGAAACGATTTCCTGAGAGGGTACACTCTTTATGCATTTAATCTGACACCTGACGAGGATAATAGTCAGCATCTATCATTGATCAAGAGTGGTAACATACGCCTGGAGACACGTTTCAGGAACCCGCTGCCTAATACCATCAATCTAATAATTTATGCGGTATATGATAGTATGATTGAAGTGTCCCATCGCAGACAGGTTTTAGTTGATTACTATTAAGCATCATGAATACTGTGGAACTGACAGCCAGGTGTTTTGGCTTGTGATAAACTGCCCCAGCAACCTCTACAAATAAGACCTAGTGCTATGATAATTAACACACACCCCTCTGACCAGCCTGGAGAGCATTGGCTGGCAGTTTATATATTGGAGAGAGTTGGGTGTTTTTTTGACAGTTTTGGAAATGCTCCAAATCATTCAATATTTCCTAAATCGATTTATGACTTTTTAAACATGTCATGTGATGAGATACATTTATCAGACAAACAAGTTCAGGATGTCACATCGGTCACATGTGGTGAACACTGTATCTACTTCTTAAATCACATGTGTAGAGGCATCACCTATGATATGTTGATATCTAAATATTCTTCTAATCTGTTTAAAAATGACACAATGGTAACACGTTTTGTGAAAAAGTTGCAACCGTGTGTGTGTGTGTTCATAATGTGTTTAGTTGTGTTCAACATGTTCAGACAATTGTGTAAGATTGTGCAAGTCAATAAAATGTTGGTCAAATAAATTATCAGAGTTCATGTATCATTACAATCATTTTTATTTAGTCAAGCAAGGGGTTTTAGTCAAACAATAACATAGTCTGTGGTGGTAGCGATGGTTGATAATGACTCTTTTACGGGCGACTATGGCAAGAACCCATTCAATTTTAAGAATTATAATCTAGAATATCTGGCAATATATGTTGACGGTGTCCAGTTCCCCACCAAACCATTACAACCGGACTTCCCTAATGGTTGCGTAACTCGTGAATTCTATCAACTGGTGTTATCAACAGGGAGACATTTAAAGAACAGTGCTATGGCCATTGATCGAAACGATTTCCTGAGAGGGTACACTCTTTATGCATTTAATCTGACACCTGACGAGGATAATAGTCAGCATCTATCATTGATCAAGAGTGGTAACATACGCCTGGAGACACGTTTCAGGAACCCGCTGCCTAATACCATCAATCTAATAATTTATGCGGTATATGATAGTATGATTGAAGTGTCCCATCGCAGACAGGTTTTAGTTGATTACTATTAAGCATCATGAATACTGTGGAACTGACAGCCAGGTGTTTTGGCTTGTGATAAACTGCCCCAGCAACCTCTACAAATAAGACCTAGTGCTATGATAATTAACACACACCCCTCTGACCAGCCTGGAGAGCATTGGCTGGCAGTTTATATATTGGAGAGAGTTGGGTGTTTTTTTGACAGTTTTGGAAATGCTCCAAATCATTCAATATTTCCTAAATCGATTTATGACTTTTTAAACATGTCATGTGATGAGATACATTTATCAGACAAACAAGTTCAGGATGTCACATCGGTCACATGTGGTGAACACTGTATCTACTTCTTAAATCACATGTTTAGGCATCACCTATGATATGTTGATATCTAAATATTCTTCTAATCTGTTTAAAAATGACACAATGGTAACACGTTTTGTGAAAAAGTTGCAACCGTGTGTGTGTGTTCATAATGTGTTTAGTTGTGTTCAACATGTTCAGACAATTGTGTAAGATTGTGCAAGTCAATAAAATGTTGGTCAAATAAATTATCAGAGTTCATGTAAAATTACAATCATTTTTATTTAGTCAAGCAAGGGGTTTTAGTCAAACAATAACATAGTCTGTGGTGGTAGCGATGGTTGATAATGACTCTTTTACGGGCGACTATGGCAAGAACCCATTCAATTTTAAGAATTATAATCTAGAATATCTGGCAATATATGTTGACGGTGTCCAGTTCCCCACCAAACCATTACAACCGGACTTCCCTAATGGTTGCGTAACTCGTGAATTCTATCAACTGGTGTTATCAACAGGGAGACATTTAAAGAACAGTGCTATGGCCATTGATCGAAACGATTTCCTGAGAGGGTACACTCTTTATGCATTTAATCTGACACCTGACGAGGATAATAGTCAGCATCTATCATTGATCAAGAGTGGTAACATACGCCTGGAGACACGTTTCAGGAACCCGCTGCCTAATACCATCAATCTAATAATTTATGCGGTATATGATAGTATGATTGAGGTGTCCCATCGCAGACAGGTTTTAGTTGATTACTATTAAGCATCATGAATACTGTGGAACTGACAGCCAGGTGTTTTGGCTTGTGATAAACTGCCCCAGCAACCTCTACAAATAAGACCTAGTGCTATGATAATTAACACACACCCCTCTGACCAGCCTGGAGAGCATTGGCTGGCAGTTTATATATTGGAGAGAGTTGGGTGTTTTTTTGACAGTTTTGGAAATGCTCCAAATCATTCAATATTTCCTAAATCGATTTATGACTTTTTAAACATGTCATGTGATGAGATACATTTATCAGACAAACAAGTTCAGGATGTCACATCGGTCACATGTGGTGAACACTGTATCTACTTCTTAAATCACATGTGTAGAGGCATCACCTATGATATGTTGATATCTAAATATTCTTCTAATCTGTTTAAAAATGACACAATGGTAACACGTTTTGTGAAAAAGTTGCAACCGTGTGTGTGTGTGTTCATAATGTGTTTAGTTGTGTTCAACATGTTCAGACAATTGTGTAAGATTGTGCAAGTCAATAAAATGTTGGTCAAATAAATTATCAGAGTTCATGTATCATTACAATCATTTTTATTTAGTCAAGCAAGGGGTTTTAGTCAAACAATAACATAGTCTGTGGTGGTAGCGATGGTTGATAATGACTCTTTTACGGGCGACTATGGCAAGAACCCATTCAATTTTAAGAATTATAATCTAGAATATCTGGCAATATATGTTGACGGTGTCCAGTTCCCCACCAAACCATTACAACCGGACTTCCCTAATGGTTGCGTAACTCGTGAATTCTATCAACTGGTGTTATCAACAGGGAGACATTTAAAGAACAGTGCTATGGCCATTGATCGAAACGATTTCCTGAGAGGGTACACTCTTTATGCATTTAATCTGACACCTGACGAGGATAATAGTCAGCATCTATCATTGATCAAGAGTGGTAACATACGCCTGGAGACACGTTTCAGGAACCCGCTGCCTAATACCATCAATCTAATAATTTATGCGGTATATGATAGTATGATTGAAGTGTCCCATCGCAGACAGGTTTTAGTTGATTACTATTAAGCATCATGAATACTGTGGAACTGACAGCCAGGTGTTTTGGCTTGTGATAAACTGCCCCAGCAACCTCTACAAATAAGACCTAGTGCTATGATAATTAACACACACCCCTCTGACCAGCCTGGAGAGCATTGGCTGGCAGTTTATAAATTGGAGAGAGTTGGGTGTTTTTTTGACAGTTTTGGAAATGCTCCAAATCATTCAATATTTCCTAAATCGATTTATGACTTTTTAAACATGTCATGTGATGAGATACATTTATCAGACAAACAAGTTCAGGATGTCACATCGGTCACATGTGGTGAACACTGTATCTACTTCTTAAATCACATGTGTAGAGGCATCACCTATGATATGTTGATATCTAAATATTCTTCTAATCTGTTTAAAAATGACACAATGGTAACACGTTTTGTGAAAAAGTTGCAACCGTGTGTGTGTGTTCATAATGTGTTTAGTTGTGTTCAACATGTTCAGACAATTGTGTAAGATTGTGCAAGTCAATAAAATGTTGGTCAAATAAATTATCAGAGTTCATGTATCATTACAATCATTTTTATTTAGTCAAGCAAGGGGTTTTAGTCAAACAATAACATAGTCTGTGGTGGTAGCGATGGTTGATAATGACTCTTTTACGGGCGACTATGGCAAGAACCCATTCAATTTTAAGAATTATAATCTAGAATATCTGGCAATATATGTTGACGGTGTCCAGTTCCCCACCAAACCATTACAACCGGACTTCCCTAATGGTTGCGTAACTCGTGAATTCTATCAACTGGTGTTATCAACAGGGAGACATTTAAAGAACAGTGCTATGGCCATTGATCGAAACGATTTCCTGAGAGGGTACACTCTTTATGCATTTAATCTGACACCTGACGAGGATAATAGTCAGCATCTATCATTGATCAAGAGTGGTAACATACGCCTGGAGACACGTTTCAGGAACCCGCTGCCTAATACCATCAATCTAATAATTTATGCGGTATATGATAGTATGATTGAAGTGTCCCATCGCAGACAGGTTTTAGTTGATTACTATTAAGCATCATGAATACTGTGGAACTGACAGCCAGGTGTTTTGGCTTGTGATAAACTGCCCCAGCAACCTCTACAAATAAGACCTAGTGCTATGATAATTAACACACACCCCTCTGACCAGCCTGGAGAGCATTGGCTGGCAGTTTATATATTGGAGAGAGTTGGGTGTTTTTTTGACAGTTTTGGAAATGCTCCAAATCATTCAATATTTCCTAAATCGATTTATGACTTTTTAAACATGTCATGTGATGAGATACATTTATCAGACAAACAAGTTCAGGATGTCACATCGGTCACATGTGGTGAACACTGTATCTACTTCTTAAATCACATGTGTAGAGGCATCACCTATGATATGTTGATATCTAAATATTCTTCTAATCTGTTTAAAAATGACACAATGGTAACACGTTTTGTGAAAAAGTTGCAACCGTGTGTGTGTGTGTTCATAATGTGTTTAGTTGTGTTCAACATGTTCAGACAATTGTGTAAGATTGTGCAAGTCAATAAAATGTTGGTCAAATAAATTATCAGAGTTCATGTATCATTACAATCATTTTTATTTAGTCAAGCAAGGGGTTTTAGTCAAACAATAACATAGTCTGTGGTGGTAGCGATGGTTGATAATGACTCTTTTACGGGCGACTATGGCAAGAACCCATTCAATTTTAAGAATTATAATCTAGAATATCTGGCAATATATGTTGACGGTGTCCAGTTCCCCACCAAACCATTACAACCGGACTTCCCTAATGGTTGCGTAACTCGTGAATTCTATCAACTGGTGTTATCAACAGGGAGACATTTAAAGAACAGTGCTATGGCCATTGATCGAAACGATTTCCTGAGAGGGTACACTCTTTATGCATTTAATCTGACACCTGACGAGGATAATAGTCAGCATCTATCATTGATCAAGAGTGGTAACATACGCCTGGAGACACGTTTCAGGAACCCGCTGCCTAATACCATCAATCTAATAATTTATGCGGTATATGATAGTATGATTGAAGTGTCCCATCGCAGACAGGTTTTAGTTGATTACTATTAAGCATCATGAATACTGTGGAACTGACAGCCAGGTGTTTTGGCTTGTGATAAACTGCCCCAGCAACCTCTACAAATAAGACCTAGTGCTATGATAATTAACACACACCCCTCTGACCAGCCTGGAGAGCATTGGCTGGCAGTTTATATATTGGAGAGAGTTGGGTGTTTTTTTGACAGTTTTGGAAATGCTCCAAATCATTCAATATTTCCTAAATCGATTTATGACTTTTTAAACATGTCATGTGATGAGATACATTTATCAGACAAACAAGTTCAGGATGTCACATCGGTCACATGTGGTGAACACTGTATCTACTTCTTAAATCACATGTTTAGGCATCACCTATGATATGTTGATATCTAAATATTCTTCTAATCTGTTTAAAAATGACACAATGGTAACACGTTTTGTGAAAAAGTTGCAACCGTGTGTGTGTGTTCATAATGTGTTTAGTTGTGTTCAACATGTTCAGACAATTGTGTAAGATTGTGCAAGTCAATAAAATGTTGGTCAAATAAATTATCAGAGTTCATGTAAAATTACAATCATTTTTATTTAGTCAAGCAAGGGGTTTTAGTCAAACAATAACATAGTCTGTGGTGGTAGCGATGGTTGATAATGACTCTTTTACGGGCGACTATGGCAAGAACCCATTCAATTTTAAGAATTATAATCTAGAATATCTGGCAATATATGTTGACGGTGTCCAGTTCCCCACCAAACCATTACAACCGGACTTCCCTAATGGTTGCGTAACTCGTGAATTCTATCAACTGGTGTTATCAACAGGGAGACATTTAAAGAACAGTGCTATGGCCATTGATCGAAACGATTTCCTGAGAGGGTACACTCTTTATGCATTTAATCTGACACCTGACGAGGATAATAGTCAGCATCTATCATTGATCAAGAGTGGTAACATACGCATGGAGACACGTTTCAGGAACCCGCTGCCTAATACCATCAATCTAATAATTTATGCGGTATATGATAGTATGATTGAGGTGTCCCATCGCAGACAGGTTTTAGTTGATTACTATTAAGCATCATGAATACTGTGGAACTGACAGCCAGGTGTTTTGGCTTGTGATAAACTGCCCCAGCAACCTCTACAAATAAGACCTAGTGCTATGATAATTAACACACACCCCTCTGACCAGCCTGGAGAGCATTGGCTGGCAGTTTATATATTGGAGAGAGTTGGGTGTTTTTTTGACAGTTTTGGAAATGCTCCAAATCATTCAATATTTCCTAAATCGATTTATGACTTTTTAAACATGTCATGTGATGAGATACATTTATCAGACAAACAAGTTCAGGATGTCACATCGGTCACATGTGGTGAACACTGTATCTACTTCTTAAATCACATGTGTAGAGGCATCACCTATGATATGTTGATATCTAAATATTCTTCTAATCTGTTTAAAAATGACACAATGGTAACACGTTTTGTGAAAAAGTTGCAACCGTGTGTGTGTGTGTTCATAATGTGTTTAGTTGTGTTCAACATGTTCAGACAATTGTGTAAGATTGTGCAAGTCAATAAAATGTTGGTCAAATAAATTATCAGAGTTCATGTATCATTACAATCATTTTTATTTAGTCAAGCAAGGGGTTTTAGTCAAACAATAACATAGTCTGTGGTGGTAGCGATGGTTGATAATGACTCTTTTACGGGCGACTATGGCAAGAACCCATTCAATTTTAAGAATTATAATCTAGAATATCTGGCAATATATGTTGACGGTGTCCAGTTCCCCACCAAACCATTACAACCGGACTTCCCTAATGGTTGCGTAACTCGTGAATTCTATCAACTGGTGTTATCAACAGGGAGACATTTAAAGAACAGTGCTATGGCCATTGATCGAAACGATTTCCTGAGAGGGTACACTCTTTATGCATTTAATCTGACACCTGACGAGGATAATAGTCAGCATCTATCATTGATCAAGAGTGGTAACATACGCCTGGAGACACGTTTCAGGAACCCGCTGCCTAATACCATCAATCTAATAATTTATGCGGTATATGATAGTATGATTGAAGTGTCCCATCGCAGACAGGTTTTAGTTGATTACTATTAAGCATCATGAATACTGTGGAACTGACAGCCAGGTGTTTTGGCTTGTGATAAACTGCCCCAGCAACCTCTACAAATAAGACCTAGTGCTATGATAATTAACACACACCCCTCTGACCAGCCTGGAGAGCATTGGCTGGCAGTTTATATATTGGAGAGAGTTGGGTGTTTTTTTGACAGTTTTGGAAATGCTCCAAATCATTCAATATTTCCTAAATCGATTTATGACTTTTTAAACATGTCATGTGATGAGATACATTTATCAGACAAACAAGTTCAGGATGTCACATCGGTCACATGTGGTGAACACTGTATCTACTTCTTAAATCACATGTTTAGGCATCACCTATGATATGTTGATATCTAAATATTCTTCTAATCTGTTTAAAAATGACACAATGGTAACACGTTTTGTGAAAAAGTTGCAACCGTGTGTGTGTGTTCATAATGTGTTTAGTTGTGTTCAACATGTTCAGACAATTGTGTAAGATTGTGCAAGTCAATAAAATGTTGGTCAAATAAATTATCAGAGTTCATGTAAAATTACAATCATTTTTATTTAGTCAAGCAAGGGGTTTTAGTCAAACAATAACATAGTCTGTGGTGGTAGCGATGGTTGATAATGACTCTTTTACGGGCGACTATGGCAAGAACCCATTCAATTTTAAGAATTATAATCTAGAATATCTGGCAATATATGTTGACGGTGTCCAGTTCCCCACCAAACCATTACAACCGGACTTCCCTAATGGTTGCGTAACTCGTGAATTCTATCAACTGGTGTTATCAACAGGGAGACATTTAAAGAACAGTGCTATGGCCATTGATCGAAACGATTTCCTGAGAGGGTACACTCTTTATGCATTTAATCTGACACCTGACGAGGATAATAGTCAGCATCTATCATTGATCAAGAGTGGTAACATACGCCTGGAGACACGTTTCAGGAACCCGCTGCCTAATACCATCAATCTAATAATTTATGCGGTATATGATAGTATGATTGAAGTGTCCCATCGCAGACAGGTTTTAGTTGATTACTATTAAGCATCATGAATACTGTGGAACTGACAGCCAGGTGTTTTGGCTTGTGATAAACTGCCCCAGCAACCTCTACAAATAAGACCTAGTGCTATGATAATTAACACACACCCCTCTGACCAGCCTGGAGAGCATTGGCTGGCAGTTTATATATTGGAGAGAGTTGGGTGTTTTTTTGACAGTTTTGGAAATGCTCCAAATCATTCAATATTTCCTAAATCGATTTATGACTTTTTAAACATGTCATGTGATGAGATACATTTATCAGACAAACAAGTTCAGGATGTCACATCGGTCACATGTGGTGAACACTGTATCTACTTCTTAAATCACATGTTTAGGCATCACCTATGATATGTTGATATCTAAATATTCTTCTAATCTGTTTAAAAATGACACAATGGTAACACGTTTTGTGAAAAAGTTGCAACCGTGTGTGTGTGTTCATAATGTGTTTAGTTGTGTTCAACATGTTCAGACAATTGTGTAAGATTGTGCAAGTCAATAAAATGTTGGTCAAATAAATTATCAGAGTTCATGTAAAATTACAATCATTTTTATTTAGTCAAGCAAGGGGTTTTAGTCAAACAATAACATAGTCTGTGGTGGTAGCGATGGTTGATAATGACTCTTTTACGGGCGACTATGGCAAGAACCCATTCAATTTTAAGAATTATAATCTAGAATATCTGGCAATATATGTTGACGGTGTCCAGTTCCCCACCAAACCATTACAACCGGACTTCCCTAATGGTTGCGTAACTCGTGAATTCTATCAACTGGTGTTATCAACAGGGAGACATTTAAAGAACAGTGCTATGGCCATTGATCGAAACGATTTCCTGAGAGGGTACACTCTTTATGCATTTAATCTGACACCTGACGAGGATAATAGTCAGCATCTATCATTGATCAAGAGTGGTAACATACGCCTGGAGACACGTTTCAGGAACCCGCTGCCTAATACCATCAATCTAATAATTTATGCGGTATATGATAGTATGATTGAAGTGTCCCATCGCAGACAGGTTTTAGTTGATTACTATTAAGCATCATGAATACTGTGGAACTGACAGCCAGGTGTTTTGGCTTGTGATAAACTGCCCCAGCAACCTCTACAAATAAGACCTAGTGCTATGATAATTAACACACACCCCTCTGACCAGCCTGGAGAGCATTGGCTGGCAGTTTATATATTGGAGAGAGTTGGGTGTTTTTTTGACAGTTTTGGAAATGCTCCAAATCATTCAATATTTCCTAAATCGATTTATGACTTTTTAAACATGTCATGTGATGAGATACATTTATCAGACAAACAAGTTCAGGATGTCACATCGGTCACATGTGGTGAACACTGTATCTACTTCTTAAATCACATGTGTAGAGGCATCACCTATGATATGTTGATATCTAAATATTCTTCTAATCTGTTTAAAAATGACACAATGGTAACACGTTTTGTGAAAAAGTTGCAACCGTGTGTGTGTGTGTTCATAATGTGTTTAGTTGTGTTCAACATGTTCAGACAATTGTGTAAGATTGTGCAAGTCAATAAAATGTTGGTCAAATAAATTATCAGAGTTCATGTATCATTACAATCATTTTTATTTAGTCAAGCAAGGGGTTTTAGTCAAACAATAACATAGTCTGTGGTGGTAGCGATGGTTGATAATGACTCTTTTACGGGCGACTATGGCAAGAACCCATTCAATTTTAAGAATTATAATCTAGAATATCTGGCAATATATGTTGACGGTGTCCAGTTCCCCACCAAACCATTACAACCGGACTTCCCTAATGGTTGCGTAACTCGTGAATTCTATCAACTGGTGTTATCAACAGGGAGACATTTAAAGAACAGTGCTATGGCCATTGATCGAAACGATTTCCTGAGAGGGTACACTCTTTATGCATTTAATCTGACACCTGACGAGGATAATAGTCAGCATCTATCATTGATCAAGAGTGGTAACATACGCCTGGAGACACGTTTCAGGAACCCGCTGCCTAATACCATCAATCTAATAATTTATGCGGTATATGATAGTATGATTGAAGTGTCCCATCGCAGACAGGTTTTAGTTGATTACTATTAAGCATCATGAATACTGTGGAACTGACAGCCAGGTGTTTTGGCTTGTGATAAACTGCCCCAGCAACCTCTACAAATAAGACCTAGTGCTATGATAATTAACACACACCCCTCTGACCAGCCTGGAGAGCATTGGCTGGCAGTTTATATATTGGAGAGAGTTGGGTGTTTTTTTGACAGTTTTGGAAATGCTCCAAATCATTCAATATTTCCTAAATCGATTTATGACTTTTTAAACATGTCATGTGATGAGATACATTTATCAGACAAACAAGTTCAGGATGTCACATCGGTCACATGTGGTGAACACTGTATCTACTTCTTAAATCACATGTTTAGGCATCACCTATGATATGTTGATATCTAAATATTCTTCTAATCTGTTTAAAAATGACACAATGGTAACACGTTTTGTGAAAAAGTTGCAACCGTGTGTGTGTGTTCATAATGTGTTTAGTTGTGTTCAACATGTTCAGACAATTGTGTAAGATTGTGCAAGTCAATAAAATGTTGGTCAAATAAATTATCAGAGTTCATGTAAAATTACAATCATTTTTATTTAGTCAAGCAAGGGGTTTTAGTCAAACAATAACATAGTCTGTGGTGGTAGCGATGGTTGATAATGACTCTTTTACGGGCGACTATGGCAAGAACCCATTCAATTTTAAGAATTATAATCTAGAATATCTGGCAATATATGTTGACGGTGTCCAGTTCCCCACCAAACCATTACAACCGGACTTCCCTAATGGTTGCGTAACTCGTGAATTCTATCAACTGGTGTTATCAACAGGGAGACATTTAAAGAACAGTGCTATGGCCATTGATCGAAACGATTTCCTGAGAGGGTACACTCTTTATGCATTTAATCTGACACCTGACGAGGATAATAGTCAGCATCTATCATTGATCAAGAGTGGTAACATACGCCTGGAGACACGTTTCAGGAACCCGCTGCCTAATACCATCAATCTAATAATTTATGCGGTATATGATAGTATGATTGAAGTGTCCCATCGCAGACAGGTTTTAGTTGATTACTATTAAGCATCATGAATACTGTGGAACTGACAGCCAGGTGTTTTGGCTTGTGATAAACTGCCCCAGCAACCTCTACAAATAAGACCTAGTGCTATGATAATTAACACACACCCCTCTGACCAGCCTGGAGAGCATTGGCTGGCAGTTTATATATTGGAGAGAGTTGGGTGTTTTTTTGACAGTTTTGGAAATGCTCCAAATCATTCAATATTTCCTAAATCGATTTATGACTTTTTAAACATGTCATGTGATGAGATACATTTATCAGACAAACAAGTTCAGGATGTCACATCGGTCACATGTGGTGAACACTGTATCTACTTCTTAAATCACATGTTTAGGCATCACCTATGATATGTTGATATCTAAATATTCTTCTAATCTGTTTAAAAATGACACAATGGTAACACGTTTTGTGAAAAAGTTGCAACCGTGTGTGTGTGTTCATAATGTGTTTAGTTGTGTTCAACATGTTCAGACAATTGTGTAAGATTGTGCAAGTCAATAAAATGTTGGTCAAATAAATTATCAGAGTTCATGTAAAATTACAATCATTTTTATTTAGTCAAGCAAGGGGTTTTAGTCAAACAATAACATAGTCTGTGGTGGTAGCGATGGTTGATAATGACTCTTTTACGGGCGACTATGGCAAGAACCCATTCAATTTTAAGAATTATAATCTAGAATATCTGGCAATATATGTTGACGGTGTCCAGTTCCCCACCAAACCATTACAACCGGACTTCCCTAATGGTTGCGTAACTCGTGAATTCTATCAACTGGTGTTATCAACAGGGAGACATTTAAAGAACAGTGCTATGGCCATTGATCGAAACGATTTCCTGAGAGGGTACACTCTTTATGCATTTAATCTGACACCTGACGAGGATAATAGTCAGCATCTATCATTGATCAAGAGTGGTAACATACGCCTGGAGACACGTTTCAGGAACCCGCTGCCTAATACCATCAATCTAATAATTTATGCGGTATATGATAGTATGATTGAAGTGTCCCATCGCAGACAGGTTTTAGTTGATTACTATTAAGCATCATGAATACTGTGGAACTGACAGCCAGGTGTTTTGGCTTGTGATAAACTGCCCCAGCAACCTCTACAAATAAGACCTAGTGCTATGATAATTAACACACACCCCTCTGACCAGCCTGGAGAGCATTGGCTGGCAGTTTATATATTGGAGAGAGTTGGGTGTTTTTTTGACAGTTTTGGAAATGCTCCAAATCATTCAATATTTCCTAAATCGATTTATGACTTTTTAAACATGTCATGTGATGAGATACATTTATCAGACAAACAAGTTCAGGATGTCACATCGGTCACATGTGGTGAACACTGTATCTACTTCTTAAATCACATGTGTAGAGGCATCACCTATGATATGTTGATATCTAAATATTCTTCTAATCTGTTTAAAAATGACACAATGGTAACACGTTTTGTGAAAAAGTTGCAACCGTGTGTGTGTGTGTTCATAATGTGTTTAGTTGTGTTCAACATGTTCAGACAATTGTGTAAGATTGTGCAAGTCAATAAAATGTTGGTCAAATAAATTATCAGAGTTCATGTATCATTACAATCATTTTTATTTAGTCAAGCAAGGGGTTTTAGTCAAACAATAACATAGTCTGTGGTGGTAGCGATGGTTGATAATGACTCTTTTACGGGCGACTATGGCAAGAACCCATTCAATTTTAAGAATTATAATCTAGAATATCTGGCAATATATGTTGACGGTGTCCAGTTCCCCACCAAACCATTACAACCGGACTTCCCTAATGGTTGCGTAACTCGTGAATTCTATCAACTGGTGTTATCAACAGGGAGACATTTAAAGAACAGTGCTATGGCCATTGATCGAAACGATTTCCTGAGAGGGTACACTCTTTATGCATTTAATCTGACACCTGACGAGGATAATAGTCAGCATCTATCATTGATCAAGAGTGGTAACATACGCCTGGAGACACGTTTCAGGAACCCGCTGCCTAATACCATCAATCTAATAATTTATGCGGTATATGATAGTATGATTGAAGTGTCCCATCGCAGACAGGTTTTAGTTGATTACTATTAAGCATCATGAATACTGTGGAACTGACAGCCAGGTGTTTTGGCTTGTGATAAACTGCCCCAGCAACCTCTACAAATAAGACCTAGTGCTATGATAATTAACACACACCCCTCTGACCAGCCTGGAGAGCATTGGCTGGCAGTTTATATATTGGAGAGAGTTGGGTGTTTTTTTGACAGTTTTGGAAATGCTCCAAATCATTCAATATTTCCTAAATCGATTTATGACTTTTTAAACATGTCATGTGATGAGATACATTTATCAGACAAACAAGTTCAGGATGTCACATCGGTCACATGTGGTGAACACTGTATCTACTTCTTAAATCACATGTGTAGAGGCATCACCTATGATATGTTGATATCTAAATATTCTTCTAATCTGTTTATAAAAATGACACAATGGTAACACGTTTTGTGAAAAAGTTGCAACCGTGTGTGTGTGTGTTCATAATGTGTTTAGTTGTGTTCAACATGTTCAGACAATTGTGTAAGATTGTGCAAGTCAATAAAATGTTGGTCAAATAAATTATCAGAGTTCATGTATCATTACAATCATTTTTATTTAGTCAAGCAAGGGGTTTTAGTCAAACAATAACATAGTCTGTGGTGGTAGCGATGGTTGATAATGACTCTTTTACGGGCGACTATGGCAAGAACCCATTCAATTTTAAGAATTATAATCTAGAATATCTGGCAATATATGTTGACGGTGTCCAGTTCCCCACCAAACCATTACAACCGGACTTCCCTAATGGTTGCGTAACTCGTGAATTCTATCAACTGGTGTTATCAACAGGGAGACATTTAAAGAACAGTGCTATGGCCATTGATCGAAACGATTTCCTGAGAGGGTACACTCTTTATGCATTTAATCTGACACCTGACGAGGATAATAGTCAGCATCTATCATTGATCAAGAGTGGTAACATACGCCTGGAGACACGTTTCAGGAACCCGCTGCCTAATACCATCAATCTAATAATTTATGCGGTATATGATAGTATGATTGAAGTGTCCCATCGCAGACAGGTTTTAGTTGATTACTATTAAGCATCATGAATACTGTGGAACTGACAGCCAGGTGTTTTGGCTTGTGATAAACTGCCCCAGCAACCTCTACAAATAAGACCTAGTGCTATGATAATTAACACACACCCCTCTGACCAGCCTGGAGAGCATTGGCTGGCAGTTTATATATTGGAGAGAGTTGGGTGTTTTTTTGACAGTTTTGGAAATGCTCCAAATCATTCAATATTTCCTAAATCGATTTATGACTTTTTAAACATGTCATGTGATGAGATACATTTATCAGACAAACAAGTTCAGGATGTCACATCGGTCACATGTGGTGAACACTGTATCTACTTCTTAAATCACATGTGTAGAGGCATCACCTATGATATGTTGATATCTAAATATTCTTCTAATCTGTTTAAAAATGACACAATGGTAACACGTTTTGTGAAAAAGTTGCAACCGTGTGTGTGTGTGTTCATAATGTGTTTAGTTGTGTTCAACATGTTCAGACAATTGTGTAAGATTGTGCAAGTCAATAAAATGTTGGTCAAATAAATTATCAGAGTTCATGTATCATTACAATCATTTTTATTTAGTCAAGCAAGGGGTTTTAGTCAAACAATAACATAGTCTGTGGTGGTAGCGATGGTTGATAATGACTCTTTTACGGGCGACTATGGCAAGAACCCATTCAATTTTAAGAATTATAATCTAGAATATCTGGCAATATATGTTGACGGTGTCCAGTTCCCCACCAAACCATTACAACCGGACTTCCCTAATGGTTGCGTAACTCGTGAATTCTATCAACTGGTGTTATCAACAGGGAGACATTTAAAGAACAGTGCTATGGCCATTGATCGAAACGATTTCCTGAGAGGGTACACTCTTTATGCATTTAATCTGACACCTGACGAGGATAATAGTCAGCATCTATCATTGATCAAGAGTGGTAACATACGCCTGGAGACACGTTTCAGGAACCCGCTGCCTAATACCATCAATCTAATAATTTATGCGGTATATGATAGTATGATTGAAGTGTCCCATCGCAGACAGGTTTTAGTTGATTACTATTAAGCATCATGAATACTGTGGAACTGACAGCCAGGTGTTTTGGCTTGTGATAAACTGCCCCAGCAACCTCTACAAATAAGACCTAGTGCTATGATAATTAACACACACCCCTCTGACCAGCCTGGAGAGCATTGGCTGGCAGTTTATATATTGGAGAGAGTTGGGTGTTTTTTTGACAGTTTTGGAAATGCTCCAAATCATTCAATATTTCCTAAATCGATTTATGACTTTTTAAACATGTCATGTGATGAGATACATTTATCAGACAAACAAGTTCAGGATGTCACATCGGTCACATGTGGTGAACACTGTATCTACTTCTTAAATCACATGTGTAGAGGCATCACCTATGATATGTTGATATCTAAATATTCTTCTAATCTGTTTAAAAATGACACAATGGTAACACGTTTTGTGAAAAAGTTGCAACCGTGTGTGTGTGTGTTCATAATGTGTTTAGTTGTGTTCAACATGTTCAGACAATTGTGTAAGATTGTGCAAGTCAATAAAATGTTGGTCAAATAAATTATCAGAGTTCATGTATCATTACAATCATTTTTATTTAGTCAAGCAAGGGGTTTTAGTCAAACAATAACATAGTCTGTGGTGGTAGCGATGGTTGATAATGACTCTTTTACGGGCGACTATGGCAAGAACCCATTCAATTTTAAGAATTATAATCTAGAATATCTGGCAATATATGTTGACGGTGTCCAGTTCCCCACCAAACCATTACAACCGGACTTCCCTAATGGTTGCGTAACTCGTGAATTCTATCAACTGG
This sequence comes from Nansenia antarctica, assembly GCF_963989245.1. Taxonomy (NCBI): domain Eukaryota; kingdom Metazoa; phylum Chordata; class Actinopteri; order Argentiniformes; family Microstomatidae; genus Nansenia; species Nansenia antarctica. The sequence goes on along the minus strand of NC_137688.1, from coordinate 53,954,689 downwards.
TGTTATCAACAGGGAGACATTTAAAGAACAGTGCTATGGCCATTGATCGAAACGATTTCCTGAGAGGGTACACTCTTTATGCATTTAATCTGACACCTGACGAGGATAATAGTCAGCATCTATCATTGATCAAGAGTGGTAACATACGCCTGGAGACACGTTTCAGGAACCCGCTGCCTAATACCATCAATCTAATAATTTATGCGGTATATGATAGTATGATTGAAGTGTCCCATCGCAGACAGGTTTTAGTTGATTACTATTAAGCATCATGAATACTGTGGAACTGACAGCCAGGTGTTTTGGCTTGTGATAAACTGCCCCAGCAACCTCTACAAATAAGACCTAGTGCTATGATAATTAACACACACCCCTCTGATCAGCCTGGAGAGCACTGGCTGGCAGTTTATATATTGGAGAGAGTTGGGTGTTTTTTTGACAGTTTTGGAAATGCTCCAAATCATTCAATATTTCCTAAATCGATTTATGACTTTTTAAACATGTCATGTGATGAGATACATTTATCAGACAAACAAGTTCAGGATGTCACATCGGTCACATGTGGTGAACACTGTATCTACTTCTTAAATCACATGTGTAGAGGCATCACCTATGATATGTTGATATCTAAATATTCTTCTAATCTGTTTAAAAATGACACAATGGTAACACGTTTTGTGAAAAAGTTGCAACCGTGTGTGTGTGTTCATAATGTGTTTAGTTGTGTTCAACATGTTCAGACAATTGTGTAAGATTGTGCAAGTCAATAAAATGTTGGTCAAATAAATTATCAGAGTTCATGTATCATTACAATCATTTTTATTTAGTCAAGCAAGGGGTTTTAGTCAAACAATAACATAGTCTGTGGTGGTAGCGATGGTTGATAATGACTCTTTTACGGGCGACTATGGCAAGAACCCATTCAATTTTAAGAATTATAATCTAGAATATCTGGCAATATATGTTGACGGTGTCCAGTTCCCCCACCAAACCATTACAACCGGACTTCCCTAATGGTTGCGTAACTCGTGAATTCTATCAACTGGTGTTATCAACAGGGAGACATTTAAAGAACAGTGCTATGGCCATTGATCGAAACGATTTCCTGAGAGGGTACACTCTTTATGCATTTAATCTGACACCTGACGAGGATAATAGTCAGCATCTATCATTGATCAAGAGTGGTAACATACGCCTGGAGACACGTTTCAGGAATCCGCTGCCTAATACCATCAATCTAATAATTTATGCGGTATATGATAGTATGATTGAAGTGTCCCATCGCAGACAGGTTTTAGTTGATTACTATTAAGCATCATGAATACTGTGGAACTGACAGCCAGGTGTTTTGGCTTGTGATAAACTGCCCCAGCAACCTCTACAAATAAGACCTAGTGCTATGATAATTAACACACACCCCTCTGACCAGCCTGGAGAGCATTGGCTGGCAGTTTATATATTGGAGAGAGTTGGGTGTTTTTTTGACAGTTTTGGAAATGCTCCAAATCATTCAATATTTCCTAAATCGATTTATGACTTTTTAAACATGTCATGTGATGAGATACATTTATCAGACAAACAAGTTCAGGATGTCACATCGGTCACATGTGGTGAACACTGTATCTACTTCTTAAATCACATGTGTAGAGGCATCACCTATGATATGTTGATATCTAAATATTCTTCTAATCTGTTTAAAAATGACACAATGGTAACACGTTTTGTGAAAAAGTTGCAACCGTGTGTGTGTGTGTTCATAATGTGTTTAGTTGTGTTCAACATGTTCAGACAATTGTGTAAGATTGTGCAAGTCAATAAAATGTTGGTCAAATAAATTATCAGAGTTCATGTATCATTACAATCATTTTTATTTAGTCAAGCAAGGGGTTTTAGTCAAACAATAACATAGTCTGTGGTGGTAGCGATGGTTGATAATGACTCTTTTACGGGCGACTATGGCAAGAACCCATTCAATTTTAAGAATTATAATCTAGAATATCTGGCAATATATGTTGACGGTGTCCAGTTCCCCACCAAACCATTACAACCGGACTTCCCTAATGGTTGCGTAACTCGTGAATTCTATCAACTGGTGTTATCAACAGGGAGACATTTAAAGAACAGTGCTATGGCCATTGGTCGAAACGATTTCCTGAGAGGGTACACTCTTTATGCATTTAATCTGACACCTGACGAGGATAATAGTCAGCATCTATCATTGATCAAGAGTGGTAACATACGCCTGGAGACACGTTTCAGGAACCCGCTGCCTAATACCATCAATCTAATAATTTATGCGGTATATGATAGTATGATTGAAGTGTCCCATCGCAGACAGGTTTTAGTTGATTACTATTAAGCATCATGAATACTGTGGAACTGACAGCCAGGTGTTTTGGCTTGTGATAAACTGCCCCAGCAACCTCTACAAATAAGACCTAGTGCTATGATAATTAACACACACCCCTCTGACCAGCCTGGAGAGCACTGGCTGGCAGTTTATATATTGGAGAGAGTTGGGTGTTTTTTTGACAGTTTTGGAAATGCTCCAAATCATTCAATATTTCCTAAATCGATTTATGACTTTTTAAACATGTCATGTGATGAGATACATTTATCAGACAAACAAGTTCAGGATGTCACATCGGTCACATGTGGTGAACACTGTATCTACTTCTTAAATCACATGTGTAGAGGCATCACCTATGATATGTTGATATCTAAATATTCTTCTAATCTGTTTAAAAATGACACAATGGTAACACGTTTTGTGAAAAAGTTGCAACCGTGTGTGTGTGTTCATAATGTGTTTAGTTGTGTTCAACATGTTCAGACAATTGTGTAAGATTGTGCAAGTCAATAAAATGTTGGTCAAATAAATTATCAGAGTTCATGTATCATTACAATCATTTTTATTTAGTCAAGCAAGGGGTTTTAGTCAAACAATAACATAGTCTGTGGTGGTAGCGATGGTTGATAATGACTCTTTTACGGGCGACTATGGCAAGAACCCATTCAATTTTAAGAATTATAATCTAGAATATCTGGCAATATATGTTGACGGTGTCCAGTTCCCCACCAAACCATTACAACCGGACTTCCCTAATGGTTGCGTAACTCGTGAATTCTATCAACTGGTGTTATCAACAGGGAGACATTTAAAGAACAGTGCTATGGCCATTGATCGAAACGATTTCCTGAGAGGGTACACTCTTTATGCATTTAATCTGACACCTGACGAGGATAATAGTCAGCATCTATCATTGATCAAGAGTGGTAACATACGCCTGGAGACACGTTTCAGGAACCCGCTGCCTAATACCATCAATCTAATAATTTATGCGGTATATGATAGTATGATTGAAGTGTCCCATCGCAGACAGGTTTTAGTTGATTACTATTAAGCATCATGAATACTGTGGAACTGACAGCCAGGTGTTTTGGCTTGTGATAAACTGCCCCAGCAACCTCTACAAATAAGACCTAGTGCTATGATAATTAACACACACCCCTCTGACCAGCCTGGAGAGCATTGGCTGGCAGTTTATATATTGGAGAGAGTTGGGTGTTTTTTTTGACAGTTTTGGAAATGCTCCAAATCATTCAATATTTCCTAAATCGATTTATGACTTTTTAAACATGTCATGTGATGAGATACATTTATCAGACAAACAAGTTCAGGATGTCACATCGGTCACATGTGGTGAACACTGTATCTACTTCTTAAATCACATGTGTAGAGGCATCACCTATGATATGTTGATATCTAAATATTCTTCTAATCTGTTTAAAAATGACACAATGGTAACACGTTTTGTGAAAAAGTTGCAACCGTGTGTGTGTGTTCATAATGTGTTTAGTTGTGTTCAACATGTTCAGACAATTGTGTAAGATTGTGCAAGTCAATAAAATGTTGGTCAAATAAATTATCAGAGTTCATGTATCATTACAATCATTTTTATTTAGTCAAGCAAGGGGTTTTAGTCAAACAATAACATAGTCTGTGGTGGTAGCGATGGTTGATAATGACTCTTTTACGGGCGACTATGGCAAGAACCCATTCAATTTTAAGAATTATAATCTAGAATATCTGGCAATATATGTTGACGGTGTCCAGTTCCCCACCAAACCATTACAACCGGACTTCCCTAATGGTTGCGTAACTCGTGAATTCTATCAACTGGTGTTATCAACAGGGAGACATTTAAAGAACAGTGCTATGGCCATTGATCGAAACGATTTCCTGAGAGGGTACACTCTTTATGCATTTAATCTGACACCTGACGAGGATAATAGTCAGCATCTATCATTGATCAAGAGTGGTAACATACGCCTGGAGACACGTTTCAGGAACCCGCTGCCTAATACCATCAATCTAATAATTTATGCGGTATATGATAGTATGATTGAAGTGTCCCATCGCAGACAGGTTTTAGTTGATTACTATTAAGCATCATGAATACTGTGGAACTGACAGCCAGGTGTTTTGGCTTGTGATAAACTGCCCCAGCAACCTCTACAAATAAGACCTAGTGCTATGATAATTAACACACACCCCTCTGACCAGCCTGGAGAGCATTGGCTGGCAGTTTATATATTGGAGAGAGTTGGGTGTTTTTTTGACAGTTTTGGAAATGCTCCAAATCATTCAATATTTCCTAAATCGATTTATGACTTTTTAAACATGTCATGTGATGAGTTACATTTATCAGACAAACAAGTTCAGGATGTCACATCGGTCACATGTGGTGAACACTGTATCTACTTCTTAAATCACATGTGTAGAGGCATCACCTATGATATGTTGATATCTAAATATTCTTCTAATCTGTTTAAAAATGACACAATGGTAACACGTTTTGTGGAAAAAGTTGCAACCGTGTGTGTGTGTTCATAATGTGTTTAGTTGTGTTCAACATGTTCAGACAATTGTGTAAGATTGTGCAAGTCAATAAAATGTTGGTCAAATAAATTATCAGAGTTCATGTATCATTACAATCATTTTTATTTAGTCAAGCAAGGGGTTTTAGTCAAACAATAACATAGTCTGTGGTGGTAGCGATGGTTGATAATGACTCTTTTACGGGCGACTATGGCAAGAACCCATTCAATTTTAAGAATTATAATCTAGAATATCTGGCAATATATGTTGACGGTGTCCAGTTCCCCACCAAACCATTACAACCGGACTTCCCTAATGGTTGCGTAACTCGTGAATTCTATCAACTGGTGTTATCAACAGGGAGACATTTAAAGAACAGTGCTATGGCCATTGATCGAAACGATTTCCTGAGAGGGTACACTCTTTATGCATTTAATCTGACACCTGACGAGGATAATAGTCAGCATCTATCATTGATCAAGAGTGGTAACATACGCCTGGAGACACGTTTCAGGAACCCGCTGCCTAATACCATCAATCTAATAATTTATGCGGTATATGATAGTATGATTGAAGTGTCCCATCGCAGACAGGTTTTAGTTGATTACTATTAAGCATCATGAATACTGTGGAACTGACAGCCAGGTGTTTTGGCTTGTGATAAACTGCCCCAGCAACCTCTACAAATAAGACCTAGTGCTATGATAATTAACACACACCCCTCTGACCAGCCTGGAGAGCATTGGCTGGCAGTTTATATATTGGAGAGAGTTGGGTGTTTTTTTGACAGTTTTGGAAATGCTCCAAATCATTCAATATTTCCTAAATCGATTTATGACTTTTTAAACATGTCATGTGATGAGATACATTTATCAGACAAACAAGTTCAGGATGTCACATCGGTCACATGTGGTGAACACTGTATCTACTTCTTAAATCACATGTGTAGAGGCATCACCTATGATATGTTGATATCTAAATATTCTTCTAATCTGTTTAAAAATGACACAATGGTAACACGTTTTGTGAAAAAGTTGCAACCGTGTGTGTGTGTGTTCATAATGTGTTTAGTTGTGTTCAACATGTTCAGACAATTGTGTAAGATTGTGCAAGTCAATAAAATGTTGGTCAAATAAATTATCAGAGTTCATGTATCATTACAATCATTTTTATTTAGTCAAGCAAGGGGTTTTAGTCAAACAATAACATAGTCTGTGGTGGTAGCGATGGTTGATAATGACTCTTTTACGGGCGACTATGGCAAGAACCCATTCAATTTTAAGAATTATAATCTAGAATATCTGGCAATATATGTTGACGGTGTCCAGTTCCCCACCAAACCATTACAACCGGACTTCCCTAATGGTTGCGTAACTCGTGAATTCTATCAACTGGTGTTATCAACAGGGAGACATTTAAAGAACAGTGCTATGGCCATTGATCGAAACGATTTCCTGAGAGGGTACACTCTTTATGCATTTAATCTGACACCTGACGAGGATAATAGTCAGCATCTATCATTGATCAAGAGTGGTAACATACGCCTGGAGACACGTTTCAGGAACCCGCTGCCTAATACCATCAATCTAATAATTTATGCGGTATATGATAGTATGATTGAAGTGTCCCATCGCAGACAGGTTTTAGTTGATTACTATTAAGCATCATGAATACTGTGGAACTGACAGCCAGGTGTTTTGGCTTGTGATAAACTGCCCCAGCAACCTCTACAAATAAGACCTAGTGCTATGATAATTAACACACACCCCTCTGACCAGCCTGGAGAGCATTGGCTGGCAGTTTATATATTGGAGAGAGTTGGGTGTTTTTTTGACAGTTTTGGAAATGCTCCAAATCATTCAATATTTCCTAAATCGATTTATGACTTTTTAAACATGTCATGTGATGAGATACATTTATCAGACAAACAAGTTCAGGATGTCACATCGGTCACATGTGGTGAACACTGTATCTACTTCTTAAATCACATGTGTAGAGGCATCACCTATGATATGTTGATATCTAAATATTCTTCTAATCTGTTTAAAAATGACACAATGGTAACACGTTTTGTGAAACAGTTGCAACCGTGTGTGTGTGTGTGTTCATAATGTGTTTAGTTGTGTTCAACATGTTCAGACAATTGTGTAAGATTGTGCAAGTCAATAAAATGTTGGTCAAATAAATTATCAGAGTTCATGTATCATTACAATCATTTTTATTTAGTCAAGCAAGGGGTTTTAGTCAAACAATAACATAGTCTGTGGTGGTAGCGATGGTTGATAATGACTCTTTTACGGGCGACTATGGCAAGAACCCATTCAATTTTAAGAATTATAATCTAGAATATCTGGCAATATATGTTGACGGTGTCCAGTTCCCCACCAAACCATTACAACCGGACTTCCCTAATGGTTGCGTAACTCGTGAATTCTATCAACTGGTGTTATCAACAGGGAGACATTTAAAGAACAGTGCTATGGCCATTGATCGAAACGATTTCCTGAGAGGGTACACTCTTTATGCATTTAATCTGACACCTGACGAGGATAATAGTCAGCATCTATCATTGATCAAGAGTGGTAACATACGCCTGGAGACACGTTTCAGGAACCCGCTGCCTAATACCATCAATCTAATAATTTATGCGGTATATGATAGTATGATTGAAGTGTCCCATCGCAGACAGGTTTTAGTTGATTACTATTAAGCATCATGAATACTGTGGAACTGACAGCCAGGTGTTTTGGCTTGTGATAAACTGCCCCAGCAACCTCTACAAATAAGACCTAGTGCTATGATAATTAACACACACCCCTCTGACCAGCCTGGAGAGCATTGGCTGGCAGTTTATATATTGGAGAGAGTTGGGTGTTTTTTTTGACAGTTTTGGAAATGCTCCAAATCATTCAATATTTCCTAAATCGATTTATGACTTTTTAAACATGTCATGTGATGAGATACATTTATCAGACAAACAAGTTCAGGATGTCACATCGGTCACATGTGGTGAACACTGTATCTACTTCTTAAATCACATGTGTAGAGGCATCACCTATGATATGTTGATATCTAAATATTCTTCTAATCTGTTTAAAAATGACACAATGGTAACACGTTTTGTGAAAAAGTTGCAACCGTGTGTGTGTGTTCATAATGTGTTTAGTTGTGTTCAACATGTTCAGACAATTGTGTAAGATTGTGCAAGTCAATAAAATGTTGGTCAAATAAATTATCAGAGTTCATGTATCATTACAATCATTTTTATTTAGTCAAGCAAGGTGTTTTAGTCAAACAATAACATAGTCTGTGGTGGTAGCGATGGTTGATAATGACTCTTTTACGGGCGACTATGGCAAGAACCCATTCAATTTTAAGAATTATAATCTAGAATATCTGGCAATATATGTTGACGGTGTCCAGTTCCCCACCAAACCATTACAACCGGACTTCCCTAATGGTTGCGTAACTCGTGAATTCTATCAACTGGTGTTATCAACAGGGAGACATTTAAAGAACAGTGCTATGGCCATTGATCGAAACGATTTCCTGAGAGGGTACACTCTTTATGCATTTAATCTGACACCTGACGAGGATAATAGTCAGCATCTATCATTGATCAAGAGTGGTAACATACGCCTGGAGACACGTTTCAGGAACCCGCTGCCTAATACCATCAATCTAATAATTTATGCGGTATATGATAGTATGATTGAAGTGTCCCATCGCAGACAGGTTTTAGTTGATTACTATTAAGCATCATGAATACTGTGGAACTGACAGCCAGGTGTTTTGGCTTGTGATAAACTGCCCCAGCAACCTCTACAAATAAGACCTAGTGCTATGATAATTAACACACACCCCTCTGACCAGCCTGGAGAGCATTGGCTGGCAGTTTATATATTGGAGAGAGTTGGGTGTTTTTTTGACAGTTTTGGAAATGCTCCAAATCATTCAATATTTCCTAAATCGATTTATGACTTTTTAAACATGTCATGTGATGAGATACATTTATCAGACAAACAAGTTCAGGATGTCACATCGGTCACATGTGGTGAACACTGTATCTACTTCTTAAATCACATGTGTAGAGGCATCACCTATGATATGTTGATATCTAAATATTCTTCTAATCTGTTTAAAAATGACACAATGGTAACACGTTTTGTGAAAAAGTTGCAACCGTGTGTGTGTGTGTTCATAATGTGTTTAGTTGTGTTCAACATGTTCAGACAATTGTGTAAGATTGTGCAAGTCAATAAAATGTTGGTCAAATAAATTATCAGAGTTCATGTATCATTACAATCATTTTTATTTAGTCAAGCAAGGGGTTTTAGTCAAACAATAACATAGTCTGTGGTGGTAGCGATGGTTGATAATGACTCTTTTACGGGCGACTATGGCAAGAACCCATTCAATTTTAAGAATTATAATCTAGAATATCTGGCAATATATGTTGACGGTGTCCAGTTCCCCACCAAACCATTACAACCGGACTTCCCTAATGGTTGCGTAACTCGTGAATTCTATCAACTGGTGTTATCAACAGGGAGACATTTAAAGAACAGTGCTATGGCCATTGATCGAAACGATTTCCTGAGAGGGTACACTCTTTATGCATTTAATCTGACACCTGACGAGGATAATAGTCAGCATCTATCATTGATCAAGAGTGGTAACATACGCCTGGAGACACGTTTCAGGAACCCGCTGCCTAATACCATCAATCTAATAATTTATGCGGTATATGATAGTATGATTGAAGTGTCCCATCGCAGACAGGTTTTAGTTGATTACTATTAAGCATCATGAATACTGTGGAACTGACAGCCAGGTGTTTTGGCTTGTGATAAACTGCCCCAGCAACCTCTACAAATAAGACCTAGTGCTATGATAATTAACACACACCCCTCTGACCAGCCTGGAGAGCATTGGCTGGCAGTTTATATATTGGAGAGAGTTGGGTGTTTTTTTTGACAGTTTTGGAAATGCTCCAAATCATTCAATATTTCCTAAATCGATTTATGACTTTTTAAACATGTCATGTGATGAGATACATTTATCAGACAAACAAGTTCAGGATGTCACATCGGTCACATGTGGTGAACACTGTATCTACTTCTTAAATCACATGTGTAGAGGCATCACCTATGATATGTTGATATCTAAATATTCTTCTAATCTGTTTAAAAATGACACAATGGTAACACGTTTTGTGAAAAAGTTGCAACCGTGTGTGTGTGTTCATAATGTGTTTAGTTGTGTTCAACATGTTCAGACAATTGTGTAAGATTGTGCAAGTCAATAAAATGTTGGTCAAATAAATTATCAGAGTTCATGTATCATTACAATCATTTTTATTTAGTCAAGCAAGGTGTTTTAGTCAAACAATAACATAGTCTGTGGTGGTAGCGATGGTTGATAATGACTCTTTTACGGGCGACTATGGCAAGAACCCATTCAATTTTAAGAATTATAATCTAGAATATCTGGCAATATATGTTGACGGTGTCCAGTTCCCCACCAAACCATTACAACCGGACTTCCCTAATGGTTGCGTAACTCGTGAATTCTATCAACTGGTGTTATCAACAGGGAGACATTTAAAGAACAGTGCTATGGCCATTGATCGAAACGATTTCCTGAGAGGGTACACTCTTTATGCATTTAATCTGACACCTGACGAGGATAATAGTCAGCATCTATCATTGATCAAGAGTGGTAACATACGCCTGGAGACACGTTTCAGGAACCCGCTGCCTAATACCATCAATCTAATAATTTATGCGGTATATGATAGTATGATTGAAGTGTCCCATCGCAGACAGGTTTTAGTTGATTACTATTAAGCATCATGAATACTGTGGAACTGACAGCCAGGTGTTTTGGCTTGTGATAAACTGCCCCAGCAACCTCTACAAATAAGACCTAGTGCTATGATAATTAACACACACCCCTCTGACCAGCCTGGAGAGCATTGGCTGGCAGTTTATATATTGGAGAGAGTTGGGTGTTTTTTTGACAGTTTTGGAAATGCTCCAAATCATTCAATATTTCCTAAATCGATTTATGACTTTTTAAACATGTCATGTGATGAGATACATTTATCAGACAAACAAGTTCAGGATGTCACATCGGTCACATGTGGTGAACACTGTATCTACTTCTTAAATCACATGTGTAGAGGCATCACCTATGATATGTTGATATCTAAATATTCTTCTAATCTGTTTAAAAATGACACAATGGTAACACGTTTTGTGAAAAAGTTGCAACCGTGTGTGTGTGTGTTCATAATGTGTTTAGTTGTGTTCAACATGTTCAGACAATTGTGTAAGATTGTGCAAGTCAATAAAATGTTGGTCAAATAAATTATCAGAGTTCATGTATCATTACAATCATTTTTATTTAGTCAAGCAAGGGGTTTTAGTCAAACAATAACATAGTCTGTGGTGGTAGCGATGGTTGATAATGACTCTTTTACGGGCGACTATGGCAAGAACCCATTCAATTTTAAGAATTATAATCTAGAATATCTGGCAATATATGTTGACGGTGTCCAGTTCCCCACCAAACCATTACAACCGGACTTCCCTAATGGTTGCGTAACTCGTGAATTCTATCAACTGGTGTTATCAACAGGGAGACATTTAAAGAACAGTGCTATGGCCATTGATCGAAACGATTTCCTGAGAGGGTACACTCTTTATGCATTTAATCTGACACCTGACGAGGATAATAGTCAGCATCTATCATTGATCAAGAGTGGTAACATACGCCTGGAGACACGTTTCAGGAACCCGCTGCCTAATACCATCAATCTAATAATTTATGCGGTATATGATAGTATGATTGAAGTGTCCCATCGCAGACAGGTTTTAGTTGATTACTATTAAGCATCATGAATACTGTGGAACTGACAGCCAGGTGTTTTGGCTTGTGATAAACTGCCCCAGCAACCTCTACAAATAAGACCTAGTGCTATGATAATTAACACACACCCCTCTGACCAGCCTGGAGAGCATTGGCTGGCAGTTTATATATTGGAGAGAGTTGGGTGTTTTTTTGACAGTTTTGGAAATGCTCCAAATCATTCAATATTTCCTAAATCGATTTATGACTTTTTAAACATGTCATGTGATGAGATACATTTATCAGACAAACAAGTTCAGGATGTCACATCGGTCACATGTGGTGAACACTGTATCTACTTCTTAAATCACATGTGTAGAGGCATCACCTATGATATGTTGATATCTAAATATTCTTCTAATCTGTTTAAAAATGACACAATGGTAACACGTTTTGTGAAAAAGTTGCAACCGTGTGTGTGTGTGTGTTCATAATGTGTTTAGTTGTGTTCAACATGTTCAGACAATTGTGTAAGATTGTGCAAGTCAATAAAATGTTGGTCAAATAAATTATCAGAGTTCATGTATCATTACAATCATTTTTATTTAGTCAAGCAAGGGGTTTTAGTCAAACAATAACATAGTCTGTGGTGGTAGCGATGGTTGATAATGACTCTTTTACGGGCGACTATGGCAAGAACCCATTCAATTTTAAGAATTATAATCTAGAATATCTGGCAATATATGTTGACGGTGTCCAGTTCCCCACCAAACCATTACAACCGGACTTCCCTAATGGTTGCGTAACTCGTGAATTCTATCAACTGGTGTTATCAACAGGGAGACATTTAAAGAACAGTGCTATGGCCATTGATCGAAACGATTTTCTGAGAGGGTACACTCTTTATGCATTTAATCTGACACCTGACGAGGATAATAGTCAGCATCTATCATTGATCAAGAGTGGTAACATACGCCTGGAGACACGTTTCAGGAACCCGCTGCCTAATACCATCAATCTAATAATTTATGCGGTATATGATAGTATGATTGAAGTGTCCCATCGCAGACAGGTTTTAGTTGATTACTATTAAGCATCATGAATACTGTGGAACTGACAGCCAGGTGTTTTGGCTTGTGATAAACTGCCCCAGCAACCTCTACAAATAAGACCTAGTGCTATGATAATTAACACACACCCCTCTGACCAGCCTGGAGAGCATTGGCTGGCAGTTTATATATTGGAGAGAGTTGGGTGTTTTTTTGACAGTTTTGGAAATGCTCCAAATCATTCAATATTTCCTAAATCGATTTATGACTTTTTAAACATGTCATGTGATGAGATACATTTATCAGACAAACAAGTTCAGGATGTCACATCGGTCACATGTGGTGAACACTGTATCTACTTCTTAAATCACATGTGTAGAGGCATCACCTATGATATGTTGATATCTAAATATTCTTCTAATCTGTTTAAAAATGACACAATGGTAACACGTTTTGTGAAAAAGTTGCAACCGTGTGTGTGTGTGTGTTCATAATGTGTTTAGTTGTGTTCAACATGTTCAGACAATTGTGTAAGATTGTGCAAGTCAATAAAATGTTGGTCAAATAAATTATCAGAGTTCATGTATCATTACAATCATTTTTATTTAGTCAAGCAAGGGGTTTTAGTCAAACAATAACATAGTCTGTGGTGGTAGCGATGGTTGATAATGACTCTTTTACGGGCGACTATGGCAAGAACCCATTCAATTTTAAGAATTATAATCTAGAATATCTGGCAATATATGTTGACGGTGTCCAGTTCCCCACCAAACCATTACAACCGGACTTCCCTAATGGTTGCGTAACTCGTGAATTCTATCAACTGGTGTTATCAACAGGGAGACATTTAAAGAACAGTGCTATGGCCATTGATCGAAACGATTTCCTGAGAGGGTACACTCTTTATGCATTTAATCTGACACCTGACGAGGATAATAGTCAGCATCTATCATTGATCAAGAGTGGTAACATACGCCTGGAGACACGTTTCAGGAACCCGCTGCCTAATACCATCAATCTAATAATTTATGCGGTATATGATAGTATGATTGAAGTGTCCCATCGCAGACAGGTTTTAGTTGATTACTATTAAGCATCATGAATACTGTGGAACTGACAGCCAGGTGTTTTGGCTTGTGATAAACTGCCCCAGCAACCTCTACAAATAAGACCTAGTGCTATGATAATTAACACACACCCCTCTGACCAGCCTGGAGAGCATTGGCTGGCAGTTTATATATTGGAGAGAGTTGGGTGTTTTTTTGACAGTTTTGGAAATGCTCCAAATCATTCAATATTTCCTAAATCGATTTATGACTTTTTAAACATGTCATGTGATGAGATACATTTATCAGACAAACAAGTTCAGGATGTCACATCGGTCACATGTGGTGAACACTGTATCTACTTCTTAAATCACATGTGTAGAGGCATCACCTATGATATGTTGATATCTAAATATTCTTCTAATCTGTTTAAAAATGACACAATGGTAACACGTTTTGTGAAAAAGTTGCAACCGTGTGTGTGTGTGTTCATAATGTGTTTAGTTGTGTTCAACATGTTCAGACAATTGTGTAAGATTGTGCAAGTCAATAAAATGTTGGTCAAATAAATTATCAGAGTTCATGTATCATTACAATCATTTTTATTTAGTCAAGCAAGGGGTTTTAGTCAAACAATAACATAGTCTGTGGTGGTAGCGATGGTTGATAATGACTCTTTTACGGGCGACTATGGCAAGAACCCATTCAATTTTAAGAATTATAATCTAGAATATCTGGCAATATATGTTGACGGTGTCCAGTTCCCCACCAAACCATTACAACCGGACTTCCCTAATGGTTGCGTAACTCGTGAATTCTATCAACTGGTGTTATCAACAGGGAGACATTTAAAGAACAGTGCTATGGCCATTGATCGAAACGATTTCCTGAGAGGGTACACTCTTTATGCATTTAATCTGACACCTGACGAGGATAATAGTCAGCATCTATCATTGATCAAGTGTGGTAACATACGCCTGGAGACACGTTTCAGGAACCCGCTGCCTAATACCATCAATCTAATAATTTATGCGGTATATGATAGTATGATTGAAGTGTCCCATCGCAGACAGGTTTTAGTTGATTACTATTAAGCATCATGAATACTGTGGAACTGACAGCCAGGTGTTTTGGCTTGTGATAAACTGCCCCAGCAACCTCTACAAATAAGACCTAGTGCTATGATAATTAACACACACCCCTCTGACCAGCCTGGAGAGCATTGGCTGGCAGTTTATATATTGGAGAGAGTTGGGTGTTTTTTTGACAGTTTTGGAAATGCTCCAAATCATTCAATATTTCCTAAATCGATTTATGACTTTTTAAACATGTCATGTGATGAGATACATTTATCAGACAAACAAGTTCAGGATGTCACATCGGTCACATGTGGTGAACACTGTATCTACTTCTTAAATCACATGTGTAGAGGCATCACCTATGATATGTTGATATCTAAATATTCTTCTAATCTGTTTAAAAATGACACAATGGTAACACGTTTTGTGAAAAAGTTGCAACCGTGTGTGTGTGTGTTCATAATGTGTTTAGTTGTGTTCAACATGTTCAGACAATTGTGTAAGATTGTGCAAGTCAATAAAATGTTGGTCAAATAAATTATCAGAGTTCATGTATCATTACAATCATTTTTATTTAGTCAAGCAAGGGGTTTTAGTCAAACAATAACATAGTCTGTGGTGGTAGCGATGGTTGATAATGACTCTTTTACGGGCGACTATGGCAAGAACCCATTCAATTTTAAGAATTATAATCTAGAATATCTGGCAATATATGTTGACGGTGTCCAGTTCCCCACCAAACCATTACAACCGGACTTCCCTAATGGTTGCGTAACTCGTGAATTCTATCAACTGGTGTTATCAACAGGGAGACATTTAAAGAACAGTGCTATGGCCATTGATCGAAACGATTTCCTGAGAGGGTACACTCTTTATGCATTTAATCTGACACCTGACGAGGATAATAGTCAGCATCTATCATTGATCAAGAGTGGTAACATACGCCTGGAGACACGTTTCAGGAACCCGCTGCCTAATACCATCAATCTAATAATTTATGCGGTATATGATAGTATGATTGAAGTGTCCCATCGCAGACAGGTTTTAGTTGATTACTATTAAGCATCATGAATACTGTGGAACTGACAGCCAGGTGTTTTGGCTTGTGATAAACTGCCCCAGCAACCTCTACAAATAAGACCTAGTGTTATGATAATTAACACACACCCCTCTGACCAGCCTGGAGAGCATTGGCTGGCAGTTTATATATTGGAGAGAGTTGGGTGTTTTTTTGACAGTTTTGGAAATGCTCCAAATCATTCAATATTTCCTAAATCGATTTATGACTTTTTAAACATGTCATGTGATGAGATACATTTATCAGACAAACAAGTTCAGGATGTCACATCGGTCACATGTGGTGAACACTGTATCTACTTCTTAAATCACATGTGTAGAGGCATCACCTATGATATGTTGATATCTAAATATTCTTCTAATCTGTTTAAAAATGACACAATGGTAACACGTTTTGTGAAAAAGTTGCAACCGTGTGTGTGTGTGTTCATAATGTGTTTAGTTGTGTTCAACATGTTCAGACAATTGTGTAAGATTGTGCAAGTCAATAAAATGTTGGTCAAATAAATTATCAGAGTTCATGTATCATTACAATCATTTTTATTTAGTCAAGCAAGGGGTTTTAGTCAAACAATAACATAGTCTGTGGTGGTAGCGATGGTTGATAATGACTCTTTTACGGGCGACTATGGCAAGAACCCATTCAATTTTAAGAATTATAATCTAGAATATCTGGCAATATATGTTGACGGTGTCCAGTTCCCCACCAAACCATTACAACCGGACTTCCCTAATGGTTGCGTAACTCGTGAATTCTATCAACTGGTGTTATCAACAGGGAGACATTTAAAGAACAGTGCTATGGCCATTGATCGAAACGATTTCCTGAGAGGGTACACTCTTTATGCATTTAATCTGACACCTGACGAGGATAATAGTCAGCATCTATCATTGATCAAGAGTGGTAACATACGCCTGGAGACACGTTTCAGGAACCCGCTGCCTAATACCATCAATCTAATAATTTATGCGGTATATGATAGTATGATTGAAGTGTCCCATCGCAGACAGGTTTTAGTTGATTACTATTAAGCATCATGAATACTGTGGAACTGACAGCCAGGTGTTTTG
The DNA here is from genome assembly GCF_963989245.1 of Nansenia antarctica. Taxonomy (NCBI): domain Eukaryota; kingdom Metazoa; phylum Chordata; class Actinopteri; order Argentiniformes; family Microstomatidae; genus Nansenia; species Nansenia antarctica. The sequence continues at coordinate 53,937,633 of NC_137688.1, read as the reverse complement.
GCTTGTGATAAACTGCCCCAGCAACCTCTACAAATAAGACCTAGTGTTATGATAATTAACACACACCCCTCTGACCAGCCTGGAGAGCATTGGCTGGCAGTTTATATATTGGAGAGAGTTGGGTGTTTTTTTGACAGTTTTGGAAATGCTCCAAATCATTCAATATTTCCTAAATCGATTTATGACTTTTTAAACATGTCATGTGATGAGATACATTTATCAGACAAACAAGTTCAGGATGTCACATCGGTCACATGTGGTGAACACTGTATCTACTTCTTAAATCACATGTGTAGAGGCATCACCTATGATATGTTGATATCTAAATATTCTTCTAATCTGTTTAAAAATGACACAATGGTAACACGTTTTGTGAAAAAGTTGCAACCGTGTGTGTGTGTGTTCATAATGTGTTTAGTTGTGTTCAACATGTTCAGACAATTGTGTAAGATTGTGCAAGTCAATAAAATGTTGGTCAAATAAATTATCAGAGTTCATGTATCATTACAATCATTTTTATTTAGTCAAGCAAGGGGTTTTAGTCAAACAATAACATAGTCTGTGGTGGTAGCGATGGTTGATAATGACTCTTTTACGGGCGACTATGGCAAGAACCCATTCAATTTTAAGAATTATAATCTAGAATATCTGGCAATATATGTTGACGGTGTCCAGTTCCCCACCAAACCATTACAACCGGACTTCCCTAATGGTTGCGTAACTCGTGAATTCTATCAACTGGTGTTATCAACAGGGAGACATTTAAAGAACAGTGCTATGGCCATTGATCGAAACGATTTCCTGAGAGGGTACACTCTTTATGCATTTAATCTGACACCTGACGAGGATAATAGTCAGCATCTATCATTGATCAAGAGTGGTAACATACGCCTGGAGACACGTTTCAGGAACCCGCTGCCTAATACCATCAATCTAATAATTTATGCGGTATATGATAGTATGATTGAAGTGTCCCATCGCAGACAGGTTTTAGTTGATTACTATTAAGCATCATGAATACTGTGGAACTGACAGCCAGGTGTTTTGGCTTGTGATAAACTGCCCCAGCAACCTCTACAAATAAGACCTAGTGCTATGATAATTAACACACACCCCTCTGACCAGCCTGGAGAGCACTGGCTGGCAGTTTATATATTGGAGAGAGTTGGGTGTTTTTTTGACAGTTTTGGAAATGCTCCAAATCATTCAATATTTCCTAAATCGATTTATGACTTTTTAAACATGTCATGTGATGAGATACATTTATCAGACAAACAAGTTCAGGATGTCACATCGGTCACATGTGGTGAACACTGTATCTACTTCTTAAATCACATGTGTAGAGGCATCACCTATGATATGTTGATATCTAAATATTCTTCTAATCTGTTTAAAAATGACACAATGGTAACACGTTTTGTGAAAAAGTTGCAACCGTGTGTGTGTGTTCATAATGTGTTTAGTTGTGTTCAACATGTTCAGACAATTGTGTAAGATTGTGCAAGTCAATAAAATGTTGGTCAAATAAATTATCAGAGTTCATGTATCATTACAATCATTTTTATTTAGTCAAGCGAGGGGTTTTAGTCAAACAATAACATAGTCTGTGGTGGTAGCGATGGTTGATAATGACTCTTTTACGGGCGACTATGGCAAGAACCCATTCAATTTTAAGAATTATAATCTAGAATATCTGGCAATATATGTTGACGGTGTCCAGTTCCCCACCAAACCATTACAACCGGACTTCCCTAATGGTTGCGTAACTCGTGAATTCTATCAACTGGTGTTATCAACAGGGAGACATTTAAAGAACAGTGCTATGGCCATTGATCGAAACGATTTCCTGAGAGGGTACACTCTTTATGCATTTAATCTGACACCTGACGAGGATAATAGTCAGCATCTATCATTGATCAAGAGTGGTAACATACGCCTGGAGACACGTTTCAGGAATCCGCTGCCTAATACCATCAATCTAATAATTTATGCGGTATATGATAGTATGATTGAAGTGTCCCATCGCAGACAGGTTTTAGTTGATTACTATTAAGCATCATGAATACTGTGGAACTGACAGCCAGGTGTTTTGGCTTGTGATAAACTGCCCCAGCAACCTCTACAAATAAGACCTAGTGCTATGATAATTAACACACACCCCTCTGACCAGCCTGGAGAGCACTGGCTGGCAGTTTATATATTGGAGAGAGTTGGGTGTTTTTTTGACAGTTTTGGAAATGCTCCAAATCATTCAATATTTCCTAAATCGATTTATGACTTTTTAAACATGTCATGTGATGAGATACATTTATCAGACAAACAAGTTCAGGATGTCACATCGGTCACATGTGGTGAACACTGTATCTACTTCTTAAATCACATGTGTAGAGGCATCACCTATGATATGTTGATATCTAAATATTCTTCTAATCTGTTTAAAAATGACACAATGGTAACACGTTTTGTGAAAAAGTTGCAACCGTGTGTGTGTGTTCATAATGTGTTTAGTTGTGTTCAACATGTTCAGACAATTGTGTAAGATTGTGCAAGTCAATAAAATGTTGGTCAAATAAATTATCAGAGTTCATGTATCATTACAATCATTTTTATTTAGTCAAGCAAGGGGTTTTAGTCAAACAATAACATAGTCTGTGGTGGTAGCGATGGTTGATAATGACTCTTTTACGGGCGACTATGGCAAGAACCCATTCAATTTTAAGAATTATAATCTAGAATATCTGGCAATATATGTTGACGGTGTCCAGTTCCCCACCAAACCATTACAACCGGACTTCCCTAATGGTTGCGTAACTCGTGAATTCTATCAACTGGTGTTATCAACAGGGAGACATTTAAAGAACAGTGCTATGGCCATTGATCGAAACGATTTCCTGAGAGGGTACACTCTTTATGCATTTAATCTGACACCTGACGAGGATAATAGTCAGCATCTATCATTGATCAAGAGTGGTAACATACGCCTGGAGACACGTTTCAGGAACCCGCTGCCTAATACCATCAATCTAATAATTTATGCGGTATATGATAGTATGATTGAAGTGTCCCATCGCAGACAGGTTTTAGTTGATTACTATTAAGCATCATGAATACTGTGGAACTGACAGCCAGGTGTTTTGGCTTGTGATAAACTGCCCCAGCAACCTCTACAAATAAGACCTAGTGCTATGATAATTAACACACACCCCTCTGACCAGCCTGGAGAGCATTGGCTGGCAGTTTATATATTGGAGAGAGTTGGGTGTTTTTTTGACAGTTTTGGAAATGCTCCAAATCATTCAATATTTCCTAAATCGATTTATGACTTTTTAAACATGTCATGTGATGAGATACATTTATCAGACAAACAAGTTCAGGATGTCACATCGGTCACATGTGGTGAACACTGTATCTACTTCTTAAATCACATGTGTAGAGGCATCACCTATGATATGTTGATATCTAAATATTCTTCTAATCTGTTTAAAAATGACACAATGGTAACACGTTTTGTGAAAAAGTTGCAACCGTGTGTGTGTGTGTTCATAATGTGTTTAGTTGTGTTCAACATGTTCAGACAATTGTGTAAGATTGTGCAAGTCAATAAAATGTTGGTCAAATAAATTATCAGAGTTCATGTATCATTACAATCATTTTTATTTAGTCAAGCAAGGGGTTTTAGTCAAACAATAACATAGTCTGTGGTGGTAGCGATGGTTGATAATGACTCTTTTACGGGCGACTATGGCAAGAACCCATTCAATTTTAAGAATTATAATCTAGAATATCTGGCAATATATGTTGACGGTGTCCAGTTCCCCACCAAACCATTACAACCGGACTTCCCTAATGGTTGCGTAACTCGTGAATTCTATCAACTGGTGTTATCAACAGGGAGACATTTAAAGAACAGTGCTATGGCCATTGATCGAAACGATTTCCTGAGAGGGTACACTCTTTATGCATTTAATCTGACACCTGACGAGGATAATAGTCAGCATCTATCATTGATCAAGAGTGGTAACATACGCCTGGAGACACGTTTCAGGAACCCGCTGCCTAATACCATCAATCTAATAATTTATGCGGTATATGATAGTATGATTGAAGTGTCCCATCGCAGACAGGTTTTAGTTGATTACTATTAAGCATCATGAATACTGTGGAACTGACAGCCAGGTGTTTTGGCTTGTGATAAACTGCCCCAGCAACCTCTACAAATAAGACCTAGTGCTATGATAATTAACACACACCCCTCTGACCAGCCTGGAGAGCATTGGCTGGCAGTTTATATATTGGAGAGAGTTGGGTGTTTTTTTGACAGTTTTGGAAATGCTCCAAATCATTCAATATTTCCTAAATCGATTTATGACTTTTTAAACATGTCATGTGATGAGATACATTTATCAGACAAACAAGTTCAGGATGTCACATCGGTCACATGTGGTGAACACTGTATCTACTTCTTAAATCACATGTGTAGAGGCATCACCTATGATATGTTGATATCTAAATATTCTTCTAATCTGTTTAAAAATGACACAATGGTAACACGTTTTGTGAAAAAGTTGCAACCGTGTGTGTGTGTGTTCATAATGTGTTTAGTTGTGTTCAACATGTTCAGACAATTGTGTAAGATTGTGCAAGTCAATAAAATGTTGGTCAAATAAATTATCAGAGTTCATGTATCATTACAATCATTTTTATTTAGTCAAGCAAGGGGTTTTAGTCAAACAATAACATAGTCTGTGGTGGTAGCGATGGTTGATAATGACTCTTTTACGGGCGACTATGGCAAGAACCCATTCAATTTTAAGAATTATAATCTAGAATATCTGGCAATATATGTTGACGGTGTCCAGTTCCCCACCAAACCATTACAACCGGACTTCCCTAATGGTTGCGTAACTCGTGAATTCTATCAACTGGTGTTATCAACAGGGAGACATTTAAAGAACAGTGCTATGGCCATTGATCGAAACGATTTCCTGAGAGGGTACACTCTTTATGCATTTAATCTGACACCTGACGAGGATAATAGTCAGCATCTATCATTGATCAAGAGTGGTAACATACGCCTGGAGACACGTTTCAGGAACCCGCTGCCTAATACCATCAATCTAATAATTTATGCGGTATATGATAGTATGATTGAAGTGTCCCATCGCAGACAGGTTTTAGTTGATTACTATTAAGCATCATGAATACTGTGGAACTGACAGCCAGGTGTTTTGGCTTGTGATAAACTGCCCCAGCAACCTCTACAAATAAGACCTAGTGCTATGATAATTAACACACACCCCTCTGACCAGCCTGGAGAGCATTGGCTGGCAGTTTATATATTGGAGAGAGTTGGGTGTTTTTTTGACAGTTTTGGAAATGCTCCAAATCATTCAATATTTCCTAAATCGATTTATGACTTTTTAAACATGTCATGTGATGAGATACATTTATCAGACAAACAAGTTCAGGATGTCACATCGGTCACATGTGGTGAACACTGTATCTACTTCTTAAATCACATGTGTAGAGGCATCACCTATGATATGTTGATATCTAAATATTCTTCTAATCTGTTTAAAAATGACACAATGGTAACACGTTTTGTGAAAAAGTTGCAACCGTGTGTGTGTGTGTTCATAATGTGTTTAGTTGTGTTCAACATGTTCAGACAATTGTGTAAGATTGTGCAAGTCAATAAAATGTTGGTCAAATAAATTATCAGAGTTCATGTATCATTACAATCATTTTTATTTAGTCAAGCAAGGGGTTTTAGTCAAACAATAACATAGTCTGTGGTGGTAGCGATGGTTGATAATGACTCTTTTACGGGCGACTATGGCAAGAACCCATTCAATTTTAAGAATTATAATCTAGAATATCTGGCAATATATGTTGACGGTGTCCAGTTCCCCACCGAACCATTACAACCGGACTTCCCTAATGGTTGCGTAACTCGTGAATTCTATCAACTGGTGTTATCAACAGGGAGACATTTAAAGAACAGTGCTATGGCCATTGATCGAAACGATTTCCTGAGAGGGTACACTCTTTATGCATTTAATCTGACACCTGACGAGGATAATAGTCAGCATCTATCATTGATCAAGAGTGGTAACATACGCCTGGAGACACGTTTCAGGAACCCGCTGCCTAATACCATCAATCTAATAATTTATGCGGTATATGATAGTATGATTGAAGTGTCCCATCGCAGACAGGTTTTAGTTGATTACTATTAAGCATCATGAATACTGTGGAACTGACAGCCAGGTGTTTTGGCTTGTGATAAACTGCCCCAGCAACCTCTACAAATAAGACCTAGTGCTATGATAATTAACACACACCCCTCTGACCAGCCTGGAGAGCATTGGCTGGCAGTTTATATATTGGAGAGAGTTGGGTGTTTTTTTGACAGTTTTGGAAATGCTCCAAATCATTCAATATTTCCTAAATCGATTTATGACTTTTTAAACATGTCATGTGATGAGATACATTTATCAGACAAACAAGTTCAGGATGTCACATCGGTCACATGTGGTGAACACTGTATCTACTTCTTAAATCACATGTGTAGAGGCATCACCTATGATATGTTGATATCTAAATATTCTTCTAATCTGTTTAAAAATGACACAATGGTAACACGTTTTGTGAAAAAGTTGCAACCGTGTGTGTGTGTGTTCATAATGTGTTTAGTTGTGTTCAACATGTTCAGACAATTGTGTAAGATTGTGCAAGTCAATAAAATGTTGGTCAAATAAATTATCAGAGTTCATGTATCATTACAATCATTTTTATTTAGTCAAGCAAGGGGTTTTAGTCAAACAATAACATAGTCTGTGGTGGTAGCGATGGTTGATAATGACTCTTTTACGGGCGACTATGGCAAGAACCCATTCAATTTTAAGAATTATAATCTAGAATATCTGGCAATATATGTTGACGGTGTCCAGTTCCCCACCGAACCATTACAACCGGACTTCCCTAATGGTTGCGTAACTCGTGAATTCTATCAACTGGTGTTATCAACAGGGAGACATTTAAAGAACAGTGCTATGGCCATTGATCGAAACGATTTCCTGAGAGGGTACACTCTTTATGCATTTAATCTGACACCTGACGAGGATAATAGTCAGCATCTATCATTGATCAAGAGTGGTAACATACGCCTGGAGACACGTTTCAGGAACCCGCTGCCTAATACCATCAATCTAATAATTTATGCGGTATATGATAGTATGATTGAAGTGTCCCATCGCAGACAGGTTTTAGTTGATTACTATTAAGCATCATGAATACTGTGGAACTGACAGCCAGGTGTTTTGGCTTGTGATAAACTGCCCCAGCAACCTCTACAAATAAGACCTAGTGCTATGATAATTAACACACACCCCTCTGACCAGCCTGGAGAGCATTGGCTGGCAGTTTATATATTGGAGAGAGTTGGGTGTTTTTTTTGACAGTTTTGGAAATGCTCCAAATCATTCAATATTTCCTAAATCGATTTATGACTTTTTAAACATGTCATGTGATGAGATACATTTATCAGACAAACAAGTTCAGGATGTCACATCGGTCACATGTGGTGAACACTGTATCTACTTCTTAAATCACATGTGTAGAGGCATCACCTATGATATGTTGATATCTAAATATTCTTCTAATCTGTTTAAAAATGACACAATGGTAACACGTTTTGTGAAAAAGTTGCAACCGTGTGTGTGTGTGTTCATAATGTGTTTAGTTGTGTTCAACATGTTCAGACAATTGTGTAAGATTGTGCAAGTCAATAAAATGTTGGTCAAATAAATTATCAGAGTTCATGTATCATTACAATCATTTTTATTTAGTCAAGCAAGGGGTTTTAGTCAAACAATAACATAGTCTGTGGTGGTAGCGATGGTTGATAATGACTCTTTTACGGGCGACTATGGCAAGAACCCATTCAATTTTAAGAATTATAATCTAGAATATCTGGCAATATATGTTGACGGTGTCCAGTTCCCCACCGAACCATTACAACCGGACTTCCCTAATGGTTGCGTAACTCGTGAATTCTATCAACTGGTGTTATCAACAGGGAGACATTTAAAGAACAGTGCTATGGCCATTGATCGAAACGATTTCCTGAGAGGGTACACTCTTTATGCATTTAATCTGACACCTGACGAGGATAATAGTCAGCATCTATCATTGATCAAGAGTGGTAACATACGCCTGGAGACACGTTTCAGGAACCCGCTGCCTAATACCATCAATCTAATAATTTATGCGGTATATGATAGTATGATTGAAGTGTCCCATCGCAGACAGGTTTTAGTTGATTACTATTAAGCATCATGAATACTGTGGAACTGACAGCCAGGTGTTTTGGCTTGTGATAAACTGCCCCAGCAACCTCTACAAATAAGACCTAGTGCTATGATAATTAACACACACCCCTCTGACCAGCCTGGAGAGCATTGGCTGGCAGTTTATATATTGGAGAGAGTTGGGTGTTTTTTTTGACAGTTTTGGAAATGCTCCAAATCATTCAATATTTCCTAAATCGATTTATGACTTTTTAAACATGTCATGTGATGAGATACATTTATCAGACAAACAAGTTCAGGATGTCACATCGGTCACATGTGGTGAACACTGTATCTACTTCTTAAATCACATGTGTAGAGGCATCACCTATGATATGTTGATATCTAAATATTCTTCTAATCTGTTTAAAAATGACACAATGGTAACACGTTTTGTGAAAAAGTTGCAACCGTGTGTGTGTGTGTTCATAATGTGTTTAGTTGTGTTCAACATGTTCAGACAATTGTGTAAGATTGTGCAAGTCAATAAAATGTTGGTCAAATAAATTATCAGAGTTCATGTATCATTACAATCATTTTTATTTAGTCAAGCAAGGGGTTTTAGTCAAACAATAACATAGTCTGTGGTGGTAGCGATGGTTGATAATGACTCTTTTACGGGCGACTATGGCAAGAACCCATTCAATTTTAAGAATTATAATCTAGAATATCTGGCAATATATGTTGACGGTGTCCAGTTCCCCACCGAACCATTACAACCGGACTTCCCTAATGGTTGCGTAACTCGTGAATTCTATCAACTGGTGTTATCAACAGGGAGACATTTAAAGAACAGTGCTATGGCCATTGATCGAAACGATTTCCTGAGAGGGTACACTCTTTATGCATTTAATCTGACACCTGACGAGGATAATAGTCAGCATCTATCATTGATCAAGAGTGGTAACATACGCCTGGAGACACGTTTCAGGAACCCGCTGCCTAATACCATCAATCTAATAATTTATGCGGTATATGATAGTATGATTGAAGTGTCCCATCGCAGACAGGTTTTAGTTGATTACTATTAAGCATCATGAATACTGTGGAACTGACAGCCAGGTGTTTTGGCTTGTGATAAACTGCCCCAGCAACCTCTACAAATAAGACCTAGTGCTATGATAATTAACACACACCCCTCTGACCAGCCTGGAGAGCATTGGCTGGCAGTTTATATATTGGAGAGAGTTGGGTGTTTTTTTGACAGTTTTGGAAATGCTCCAAATCATTCAATATTTCCTAAATCGATTTATGACTTTTTAAACATGTCATGTGATGAGATACATTTATCAGACAAACAAGTTCAGGATGTCACATCGGTCACATGTGGTGAACACTGTATCTACTTCTTAAATCACATGTGTAGAGGCATCACCTATGATATGTTGATATCTAAATATTCTTCTAATCTGTTTAAAAATGACACAATGGTAACACGTTTTGTGAAAAAGTTGCAACCGTGTGTGTGTGTGTTCATAATGTGTTTAGTTGTGTTCAACATGTTCAGACAATTGTGTAAGATTGTGCAAGTCAATAAAATGTTGGTCAAATAAATTATCAGAGTTCATGTATCATTACAATCATTTTTATTTAGTCAAGCAAGGGGTTTTAGTCAAACAATAACATAGTCTGTGGTGGTAGCGATGGTTGATAATGACTCCTTTACGGGCGACTATGGCAAGAACCCATTCAATTTTAAGAATTATAATCTAGAATATCTGGCAATATATGTTGACGGTGTCCAGTTCCCCACCGAACCATTACAACCGGACTTCCCTAATGGTTGCGTAACTCGTGAATTCTATCAACTGGTGTTATCAACAGGGAGACATTTAAAGAACAGTGCTATGGCCATTGATCGAAACGATTTCCTGAGAGGGTACACTCTTTATGCATTTAATCTGACACCTGACGAGGATAATAGTCAGCATCTATCATTGATCAAGTGTGGTAACATACGCCTGGAGACACGTTTCAGGAACCCGCTGCCTAATACCATCAATCTAATAATTTATGCGGTATATGATAGTATGATTGAAGTGTCCCATCGCAGACAGGTTTTAGTTGATTACTATTAAGCATCATGAATACTGTGGAACTGACAGCCAGGTGTTTTGGCTTGTGATAAACTGCCCCAGCAACCTCTACAAATAAGACCTAGTGCTATGATAATTAACACACACCCCTCTGACCAGCCTGGAGAGCATTGGCTGGCAGTTTATATATTGGAGAGAGTTGGGTGTTTTTTTGACAGTTTTGGAAATGCTCCAAATCATTCAATATTTCCTAAATCGATTTATGACTTTTTAAACATGTCATGTGATGAGATACATTTATCAGACAAACAAGTTCAGGATGTCACATCGGTCACATGTGGTGAACACTGTATCTACTTCTTAAATCACATGTGTAGAGGCATCACCTATGATATGTTGATATCTAAATATTCTTCTAATCTGTTTAAAAATGACACAATGGTAACACGTTTTGTGAAAAAGTTGCAACCGTGTGTGTGTGTTCATAATGTGTTTAGTTGTGTTCAACATGTTCAGACAATTGTGTAAGATTGTGCAAGTCAATAAAATGTTGGTCAAATAAATTATCAGAGTTCATGTATCATTACAATCATTTTTATTTAGTCAAGCAAGGGGTTTTAGTCAAACAATAACATAGTCTGTGGTGGTAGCGATGGTTGATAATGACTCTTTTACGGGCGACTATGGCAAGAACCCATTCAATTTTAAGAATTATAATCTAGAATATCTGGCAATATATGTTGACGGTGTCCAGTTCCCCACCAAACCATTACAACCGGACTTCCCTAATGGTTGCGTAACTCGTGAATTCTATCAACTGGTGTTATCAACAGGGAGACATTTAAAGAACAGTGCTATGGCCATTGATCGAAACGATTTCCTGAGAGGGTACACTCTTTATGCATTTAATCTGACACCTGACGAGGATAATAGTCAGCATCTATCATTGATCAAGAGTGGTAACATACGCCTGGAGACACGTTTCAGGAACCCGCTGCCTAATACCATCAATCTAATAATTTATGCGGTATATGATAGTATGATTGAAGTGTCCCATCGCAGACAGGTTTTAGTTGATTACTATTAAGCATCATGAATACTGTGGAACTGACAGCCAGGTGTTTTGGCTTGTGATAAACTGCCCCAGCAACCTCTACAAATAAGACCTAGTGCTATGATAATTAACACACACCCCTCTGACCAGCCTGGAGAGCATTGGCTGGCAGTTTATATATTGGAGAGAGTTGGGAGTTTTTTTTGACAGTTTTGGAAATGCTCCAAATCATTCAATATTTCCTAAATCGATTTATGACTTTTTAAACATGTCATGTGATGAGATACATTTATCAGACAAACAAGTTCAGGATGTCACATCGGTCACATGTGGTGAACACTGTATCTACTTCTTAAATCACATGTGTAGAGGCATCACCTATGATATGTTGATATCTAAATATTCTTCTAATCTGTTTAAAAATGACACAATGGTAACACGTTTTGTGAAAAAGTTGCAACCGTGTGTGTGTGTGTTCATAATGTGTTTAGTTGTGTTCAACATGTTCAGACAATTGTGTAAGATTGTGCAAGTCAATAAAATGTTGGTCAAATAAATTATCAGAGTTCATGTATCATTACAATCATTTTTATTTAGTCAAGTAAGGGGTTTTAGTCAAACAATAACATAGTCTGTGGTGGTAGCGATGGTTGATAATGACTCTTTTACGGGCGACTATGGCAAGAACCCATTCAATTTTAAGAATTATAATCTAGAATATCTGGCAATATATGTTGACGGTGTCCAGTTCCCCACCGAACCATTACAACCGGACTTCCCTAATGGTTGCGTAACTCGTGAATTCTATCAACTGGTGTTATCAACAGGGAGACATTTAAAGAACAGTGCTATGGCCATTGATCGAAACGATTTCCTGAGAGGGTACACTCTTTATGCATTTAATCTGACACCTGACGAGGATAATAGTCAGCATCTATCATTGATCAAGAGTGGTAACATACGCCTGGAGACACGTTTCAGGAACCCGCTGCCTAATACCATCAATCTAATAATTTATGCGGTATATGATAGTATGATTGAAGTGTCCCATCGCAGACAGGTTTTAGTTGATTACTATTAAGCATCATGAATACTGTGGAACTGACAGCCAGGTGTTTTGGCTTGTGATAAACTGCCCCAGCAACCTCTACAAATAAGACCTAGTGCTATGATAATTAACACACACCCCTCTGACCAGCCTGGAGAGCATTGGCTGGCAGTTTATATATTGGAGAGAGTTGGGTGTTTTTTTGACAGTTTTGGAAATGCTCCAAATCATTCAATATTTCCTAAATCGATTTATGACTTTTTAAACATGTCATGTGATGAGATACATTTATCAGACAAACAAGTTCAGGATGTCACATCGGTCACATGTGGTGAACACTGTATCTACTTCTTAAATCACATGTGTAGAGGCATCACCTATGATATGTTGATATCTAAATATTCTTCTAATCTGTTTAAAAATGACACAATGGTAACACGTTTTGTGAAAAAGTTGCAACCGTGTGTGTGTGTGTTCATAATGTGTTTAGTTGTGTTCAACATGTTCAGACAATTGTGTAAGATTGTGCAAGTCAATAAAATGTTGGTCAAATAAATTATCAGAGTTCATGTATCATTACAATCATTTTTATTTAGTCAAGCAAGGGGTTTTAGTCAAACAATAACATAGTCTGTGGTGGTAGCGATGGTTGATAATGACTCTTTTACGGGCGACTATGGCAAGAACCCATTCAATTTTAAGAATTATAATCTAGAATATCTGGCAATATATGTTGACGGTGTCCAGTTCCCCACCGAACCATTACAACCGGACTTCCCTAATGGTTGCGTAACTCGTGAATTCTATCAACTGGTGTTATCAACAGGGAGACATTTAAAGAACAGTGCTATGGCCATTGATCGAAACGATTTCCTGAGAGGGTACACTCTTTATGCATTTAATCTGACACCTGACGAGGATAATAGTCAGCATCTATCATTGATCAAGAGTGGTAACATACGCCTGGAGACACGTTTCAGGAACCCGCTGCCTAATACCATCAATCTAATAATTTATGCGGTATATGATAGTATGATTGAAGTGTCCCATCGCAGACAGGTTTTAGTTGATTACTATTAAGCATCATGAATACTGTGGAACTGACAGCCAGGTGTTTTGGCTTGTGATAAACTGCCCCAGCAACCTCTACAAATAAGACCTAGTGCTATGATAATTAACACACACCCCTCTGACCAGCCTGGAGAGCACTGGCTGGCAGTTTATATATTGGAGAGAGTTGGGTGTTTTTTTGACAGTTTTGGAAATGCTCCAAATCATTCAATATTTCCTAAATCGATTTATGACTTTTTAAACATGTCATGTGATGAGATACATTTATCAGACAAACAAGTTCAGGATGTCACATCGGTCACATGTGGTGAACACTGTATCTACTTCTTAAATCACATGTGTAGAGGCATCACCTATGATATGTTGATATCTAAATATTCTTCTAATCTGTTTAAAAATGACACAATGGTAACACGTTTTGTGAAAAAGTTGCAACCGTGTGTGTGTGTTCATAATGTGTTTAGTTGTGTTCAACATGTTCAGACAATTGTGTAAGATTGTGCAAGTCAATAAAATGTTGGTCAAATAAATTATCAGAGTTCATGTATCATTACAATCATTTTTATTTAGTCAAGCAAGGGGTTTTAGTCAAACAATAACATAGTCTGTGGTGGTAGCGATGGTTGATAATGACTCTTTTACGGGCGACTATGGCAAGAACCCATTCAATTTTAAGAATTATAATCTAGAATATCTGGCAATATATGTTGACGGTGTCCAGTTCCCCACCAAACCATTACAACCGGACTTCCCTAATGGTTGCGTAACTCGTGAATTCTATCAACTGGTGTTATCAACAGGGAGACATTTAAAGAACAGTGCTATGGCCATTGATCGAAACGATTTCCTGAGAGGGTACACTCTTTATGCATTTAATCTGACACCTGACGAGGATAATAGTCAGCATCTATCATTGATCAAGAGTGGTAACATACGCCTGGAGACACGTTTCAGGAATCCGCTGCCTAATACCATCAATCTAATAATTTATGCGGTATATGATAGTATGATTGAAGTGTCCCATCGCAGACAGGTTTTAGTTGATTACTATTAAGCATCATGAATACTGTGGAACTGACAGCCAGGTGTTTTGGCTTGTGATAAACTGCCCCAGCAACCTCTACAAATAAGACCTAGTGCTATGATAATTAACACACACCCCTCTGACCAGCCTGGAGAGCACTGGCTGGCAGTTTATATATTGGAGAGAGTTGGGTGTTTTTTTGACAGTTTTGGAAATGCTCCAAATCATTCAATATTTCCTAAATCGATTTATGACTTTTTAAACATGTCATGTGATGAGATACATTTATCAGACAAACAAGTTCAGGATGTCACATCGGTCACATGTGGTGAACACTGTATCTACTTCTTAAATCACATGTGTAGAGGCATCACCTATGATATGTTGATATCTAAATATTCTTCTAATCTGTTTAAAAATGACACAATGGTAACACGTTTTGTGAAAAAGTTGCAACCGTGTGTGTGTGTTCATAATGTGTTTAGTTGTGTTCAACATGTTCAGACAATTGTGTAAGATTGTGCAAGTCAATAAAATGTTGGTCAAATAAATTATCAGAGTTCATGTATCATTACAATCATTTTTAGTTAGTCAAGCAAGGGGTTTTAGTCAAACAATAACATAGTCTGTGGTGGTAGCGATGGTTGATAATGACTCTTTTACGGGCGACTATGGCAAGAACCCATTCAATTTTAAGAATTATAATCTAGAATATCTGGCAATATATGTTGACGGTGTCCAGTTCCCCACCAAACCATTACAACCGGACTTCCCTAATGGTTGCGTAACTCGTGAATTCTATCAACTGGTGTTATCAACAGGGAGACATTTAAAGAACAGTGCTATGGCCATTGATCGAAACGATTTCCTGAGAGGGTACACTCTTTATGCATTTAATCTGACACCTGACGAGGATAATAGTCAGCATCTATCATTGATCAAGAGTGGTAACATACGCCTGGAGACACGTTTCAGGAACCCGCTGCCTAATACCATCAATCTAATAATTTATGCGGTATATGATAGTATGATTGAAGTGTCCCATCGCAGACAGGTTTTAGTTGATTACTATTAAGCATCATGAATACTGTGGAACTGACAGCCAGGTGTTTTGGCTTGTGATAAACTGCCCCAGCAACCTCTACAAATAAGACCTAGTGCTATGATAATTAACACACACCCCTCTGACCAGCCTGGAGAGCACTGGCTGGCAGTTTATATATTGGAGAGAGTTGGGTGTTTTTTTGACAGTTTTGGAAATGCTCCAAATCATTCAATATTTCCTAAATCGATTTATGACTTTTTAAACATGTCATGTGATGAGATACATTTATCAGACAAACAAGTTCAGGATGTCACATCGGTCACATGTGGTGAACACTGTATCTACTTCTTAAATCACATGTGTAGAGGCATCACCTATGATATGTTGATATCTAAATATTCTTCTAATCTGTTTAAAAATGACACAATGGTAACACGTTTTGTGAAAAAGTTGCAACCGTGTGTGTGTGTTCATAATGTGTTTAGTTGTGTTCAACATGTTCAGACAATTGTGTAAGATTGTGCAAGTCAATAAAATGTTGGTCAAATAAATTATCAGAGTTCATGTATCATTACAATCATTTTTAGTTAGTCAAGCAAGGGGTTTTAGTCAAACAATAACATAGTCTGTGGTGGTAGCGATGGTTGATAATGACTCTTTTACGGGCGACTATGGCAAGAACCCATTCAATTTTAAGAATTATAATCTAGAATATCTGGCAATATATGTTGACGGTGTCCAGTTCCCCACCAAACCATTACAACCGGACTTCCCTAATGGTTGCGTAACTCGTGAATTCTATCAACTGGTGTTATCAACAGGGAGACATTTAAAGAACAGTGCTATGGCCATTGATCGAAACGATTTCCTGAGAGGGTACACTCTTTATGCATTTAATCTGACACCTGACGAGGATAATAGTCAGCATCTATCATTGATCAAGAGTGGTAACATACGCCTGGAGACACGTTTCAGGAACCCGCTGCCTAATACCATCAATCTAATAATTTATGCGGTATATGATAGTATGATTGAAGTGTCCCATCGCAGACAGGTTTTAGTTGATTACTATTAAGCATCATGAATACTGTGGAACTGACAGCCAGGTGTTTTGGCTTGTGATAAACTGCCCCAGCAACCTCTACAAATAAGACCTAGTGCTATGATAATTAACACACACCCCTCTGACCAGCCTGGAGAGCATTGGCTGGCAGTTTATATATTGGAGAGAGTTGGGTGTTTTTTTGACAGTTTTGGAAATGCTCCAAATCATTCAATATTTCCTAAATCGATTTATGACTTTTTAAACATGTCATGTGATGAGATACATTTATCAGACAAACAAGTTCAGGATGTCACATCGGTCACATGTGGTGAACACTGTATCTACTTCTTAAATCACATGTGTAGAGGCATCACCTATGATATGTTGATATCTAAATATTCTTCTAATCTGTTTAAAAATGACACAATGGTAACACGTTTTGTGAAAAAGTTGCAACCGTGTGTGTGTGTGTTCATAATGTGTTTAGTTGTGTTCAACATGTTCAGACAATTGTGTAAGATTGTGCAAGTCAATAAAATGTTGGTCAAATAAATTATCAGAGTTCATGTATCATTACAATCATTTTTATTTAGTCAAGCAAGGGGTTTTAGTCAAACAATAACATAGTCTGTGGTGGTAGCGATGGTTGATAATGACTCTTTTACGGGCGACTATGGCAAGAACCCATTCAATTTTAAGAATTATAATCTAGAATATCTGGCAATATATGTTGACGGTGTCCAGTTCCCCACCAAACCATTACAACCGGACTTCCCTAATGGTTGCGTAACTCGTGAATTCTATCAACTGGTGTTATCAACAGGGAGACATTTAAAGAACAGTGCTATGGCCATTGATCGAAACGATTTCCTGAGAGAGGGTACACTCTTTATGCATTTAATCTGACACCTGACGAGGATAATAGTCAGCATCTATCATTGATCAAGAGTGGTAACATACGCCTGGAGACACGTTTCAGGAACCCGCTGCCTAATACCATCAATCTAATAATTTATGCGGTATATGATAGTATGATTGAAGTGTCCCATCGCAGACAGGTTTTAGTTGATTACTATTAAGCATCATGAATACTGTGGAACTGACAGCCAGGTGTTTTGGCTTGTGATAAACTGCCCCAGCAACCTCTACAAATAAGACCTAGTGCTATGATAATTAACACACACCCCTCTGACCAGCCTGGAGAGCATTGGCTGGCAGTTTATATATTGGAGAGAGTTGGGTGTTTTTTTGACAGTTTTGGAAATGCTCCAAATCATTCAATATTTCCTAAATCGATTTATGACTTTTTAAACATGTCATGTGATGAGATACATTTATCAGACAAACAAGTTCAGGATGTCACATCGGTCACATGTGGTGAACACTGTATCTACTTCTTAAATCACATGTGTAGAGGCATCACCTATGATATGTTGATATCTAAATATTCTTCTAATCTGTTTAAAAATGACACAATGGTAACACGTTTTGTGAAAAAGTTGCAACCGTGTGTGTGTGTGTGTTCATAATGTGTTTAGTTGTGTTCAACATGTTCAGACAATTGTGTAAGATTGTGCAAGTCAATAAAATGTTGGTCAAATAAATTATCAGAGTTCATGTATCATTACAATCATTTTTATTTAGTCAAGCAAGGGGTTTTAGTCAAACAATAACATAGTCTGTGGTGGTAGCGATGGTTGATAATGACTCTTTTACGGGCGACTATGGCAAGAACCCATTCAATTTTAAGAATTATAATCTAGAATATCTGGCAATATATGTTGACGGTGTCCAGTTCCCCACCGAACCATTACAACCGGACTTCCCTAATGGTTGCGTAACTCGTGAATTCTATCAACTGGTGTTATCAACAGGGAGACATTTAAAGAACAGTGCTATGGCCATTGATCGAAACGATTTCCTGAGAGGGTACACTCTTTATGCATTTAATCTGACACCTGACGAGGATAATAGTCAGCATCTATCATTGATCAAGAGTGGTAACATACGCCTGGAGACACGTTTCAGGAACCCGCTGCCTAATACCATCAATCTAATAATTTATGCGGTATATGATAGTATGATTGAAGTGTCCCATCGCAGACAGGTTTTAGTTGATTACTATTAAGCATCATGAATACTGTGGAACTGACAGCCAGGTGTTTTGGCTTGTGATAAACTGCCCCAGCAACCTCTACAAATAAGACCTAGTGCTATGATAATTAACACACACCCCTCTGACCAGCCTGGAGAGCATTGGCTGGCAGTTTATATATTGGAGAGAGTTGGGTGTTTTTTTGACAGTTTTGGAAATGCTCCAAATCATTCAATATTTCCTAAATCGATTTATGACTTTTTAAACATGTCATGTGATGAGATACATTTATCAGACAAACAAGTTCAGGATGTCACATCGGTCACATGTGGTGAACACTGTATCTACTTCTTAAATCACATGTGTAGAGGCATCACCTATGATATGTTGATATCTAAATATTCTTCTAATCTGTTTAAAAATGACACAATGGTAACACGTTTTGTGAAAAAGTTGCAACCGTGTGTGTGTGTGTTCATAATGTGTTTAGTTGTGTTCAACATGTTCAGACAATTGTGTAAGATTGTGCAAGTCAATAAAATGTTGGTCAAATAAATTATCAGAGTTCATGTATCATTACAATCATTTTTATTTAGTCAAGCAAGGGGTTTTAGTCAAACAATAACATAGTCTGTGGTGGTAGCGATGGTTGATAATGACTCTTTTACGGGCGACTATGGCAAGAACCCATTCAATTTTAAGAATTATAATCTAGAATATCTGGCAATATATGTTGACGGTGTCCAGTTCCCCACCAAACCATTACAACCGGACTTCCCTAATGGTTGCGTAACTCGTGAATTCTATCAACTGGTGTTATCAACAGGGAGACATTTAAAGAACAGTGCTATGGCCATTGATCGAAACGATTTCCTGAGAGAGGGTACACTCTTTATGCATTTAATCTGACACCTGACGAGGATAATAGTCAGCATCTATCATTGATCAAGAGTGGTAACATACGCCTGGAGACACGTTTCAGGAACCCGCTGCCTAATACCATCAATCTAATAATTTATGCGGTATATGATAGTATGATTGAAGTGTCCCATCGCAGACAGGTTTTAGTTGATTACTATTAAGCATCATGAATACTGTGGAACTGACAGCCAGGTGTTTTGGCTTGTGATAAACTGCCCCAGCAACCTCTACAAATAAGACCTAGTGCTATGATAATTAACACACACCCCTCTGACCAGCCTGGAGAGCATTGGCTGGCAGTTTATATATTGGAGAGAGTTGGGTGTTTTTTTGACAGTTTTGGAAATGCTCCAAATCATTCAATATTTCCTAAATCGATTTATGACTTTTTAAACATGTCATGTGATGAGATACATTTATCAGACAAACAAGTTCAGGATGTCACATCGGTCACATGTGGTGAACACTGTATCTACTTCTTAAATCACATGTGTAGAGGCATCACCTATGATATGTTGATATCTAAATATTCTTCTAATCTGTTTAAAAATGACACAATGGTAACACGTTTTGTGAAAAAGTTGCAACCGTGTGTGTGTGTGTGTTCATAATGTGTTTAGTTGTGTTCAACATGTTCAGACAATTGTGTAAGATTGTGCAAGTCAATAAAATGTTGGTCAAATAAATTATCAGAGTTCATGTATCATTACAATCATTTTTATTTAGTCAAGCAAGGGGTTTTAGTCAAACAATAACATAGTCTGTGGTGGTAGCGATGGTTGATAATGACTCTTTTACGGGCGACTATGGCAAGAACCCATTCAATTTTAAGAATTATAATCTAGAATATCTGGCAATATATGTTGACGGTGTCCAGTTCCCCACCGAACCATTACAACCGGACTTCCCTAATGGTTGCGTAACTCGTGAATTCTATCAACTGGTGTTATCAACAGGGAGACATTTAAAGAACAGTGCTATGGCCATTGATCGAAACGATTTCCTGAGAGGGTACACTCTTTATGCATTTAATCTGACACCTGACGAGGATAATAGTCAGCATCTATCATTGATCAAGAGTGGTAACATACGCCTGGAGACACGTTTCAGGAACCCGCTGCCTAATACCATCAATCTAATAATTTATGCGGTATATGATAGTATGATTGAAGTGTCCCATCGCAGACAGGTTTTAGTTGATTACTATTAAGCATCATGAATACTGTGGAACTGACAGCCAGGTGTTTTGGCTTGTGATAAACTGCCCCAGCAACCTCTACAAATAAGACCTAGTGCTATGATAATTAACACACACCCCTCTGACCAGCCTGGAGAGCATTGGCTGGCAGTTTATATATTGGAGAGAGTTGGGTGTTTTTTTGACAGTTTTGGAAATGCTCCAAATCATTCAATATTTCCTAAATCGATTTATGACTTTTTAAACATGTCATGTGATGAGATACATTTATCAGACAAACAAGTTCAGGATGTCACATCGGTCACATGTGGTGAACACTGTATCTACTTCTTAAATCACATGTGTAGAGGCATCACCTATGATATGTTGATATCTAAATATTCTTCTAATCTGTTTAAAAATGACACAATGGTAACACGTTTTGTGAAAAAGTTGCAACCGTGTGTGTGTGTGTGTTCATAATGTGTTTAGTTGTGTTCAACATGTTCAGACAATTGTGTAAGATTGTGCAAGTCAATAAAATGTTGGTCAAATAAATTATCAGAGTTCATGTATCATTACAATCATTTTTATTTAGTCAAGCAAGGGGTTTTAGTCAAACAATAACATAGTCTGTGGTGGTAGCGATGGTTGATAATGACTCTTTTACGGGCGACTATGGCAAGAACCCATTCAATTTTAAGAATTATAATCTAGAATATCTGGCAATATATGTTGACGGTGTCCAGTTCCCCACCGAACCATTACAACCGGACTTCCCTAATGGTTGCGTAACTCGTGAATTCTATCAACTGGTGTTATCAACAGGGAGACATTTAAAGAACAGTGCTATGGCCATTGATCGAAACGATTTCCTGAGAGGGTACACTCTTTATGCATTTAATCTGACACCTGACGAGGATAATAGTCAGCATCTATCATTGATCAAGAGTGGTAACATACGCCTGGAGACACGTTTCAGGAACCCGCTGCCTAATACCATCAATCTAATAATTTATGCGGTATATGATAGTATGATTGAAGTGTCCCATCGCAGACAGGTTTTAGTTGATTACTATTAAGCATCATGAATACTGTGGAACTGACAGCCAGGTGTTTTGGCTTGTGATAAACTGCCCCAGCAACCTCTACAAATAAGACCTAGTGCTATGATAATTAACACACACCCCTCTGACCAGCCTGGAGAGCATTGGCTGGCAGTTTATATATTGGAGAGAGTTGGGTGTTTTTTTGACAGTTTTGGAAATGCTCCAAATCATTCAATATTTCCTAAATCGATTTATGACTTTTTAAACATGTCATGTGATGAGATACATTTATCAGACAAACAAGTTCAGGATGTCACATCGGTCACATGTGGTGAACACTGTATCTACTTCTTAAATCACATGTGTAGAGGCATCACCTATGATATGTTGATATCTAAATATTCTTCTAATCTGTTTAAAAATGACACAATGGTAACACGTTTTGTGAAAAAGTTGCAACCGTGTGTGTGTGTGTTCATAATGTGTTTAGTTGTGTTCAACATGTTCAGACAATTGTGTAAGATTGTGCAAGTCAATAAAATGTTGGTCAAATAAATTATCAGAGTTCATGTATCATTACAATCATTTTTATTTAGTCAAGCAAGGGGTTTTAGTCAAACAATAACATAGTCTGTGGTGGTAGCGATGGTTGATAATGACTCTTTTACGGGCGACTATGGCAAGAACCCATTCAATTTTAAGAATTATAATCTAGAATATCTGGCAATATATGTTGACGGTGTCCAGTTCCCCACCAAACCATTACAACCGGACTTCCCTAATGGTTGCGTAACTCGTGAATTCTATCAACTGGTGTTATCAACAGGGAGACATTTAAAGAACAGTGCTATGGCCATTGATCGAAACGATTTCCTGAGAGGGTACACTCTTTATGCATTTAATCTGACACCTGACGAGGATAATAGTCAGCATCTATCATTGATCAAGAGTGGTAACATACGCCTGGAGACACGTTTCAGGAACCCGCTGCCTAATACCATCAATCTAATAATTTATGCGGTATATGATAGTATGATTGAAGTGTCCCATCGCAGACAGGTTTTAGTTGATTACTATTAAGCATCATGAATACTGTGGAACTGACAGCCAGGTGTTTTGGCTTGTGATAAACTGCCCCAGCAACCTCTACAAATAAGACCTAGTGCTATGATAATTAACACACACCCCTCTGACCAGCCTGGAGAGCACTGGCTGGCAGTTTATATATTGGAGAGAGTTGGGTGTTTTTTTGACAGTTTTGGAAATGCTCCAAATCATTCAATATTTCCTAAATCGATTTATGACTTTTTAAACATGTCATGTGATGAGATACATTTATCAGACAAACAAGTTCAGGATGTCACATCGGTCACATGTGGTGAACACTGTATCTACTTCTTAAATCACATGTGTAGAGGCATCACCTATGATATGTTGATATCTAAATATTCTTCTAATCTGTTTAAAAATGACACAATGGTAACACGTTTTGTGAAAAAGTTGCAACCGTGTGTGTGTGTTCATAATGTGTTTAGTTGTGTTCAACATGTTCAGACAATTGTGTAAGATTGTGCAAGTCAATAAAATGTTGGTCAAATAAATTATCAGAGTTCATGTATCATTACAATCATTTTTATTTAGTCAAGCAAGGGGTTTTAGTCAAACAATAACATAGTCTGTGGTGGTAGCGATGGTTGATAATGACTCTTTTACGGGCGACTATGGCAAGAACCCATTCAATTTTAAGAATTATAATCTAGAATATCTGGCAATATATGTTGACGGTGTCCAGTTCCCCACCAAACCATTACAACCGGACTTCCCTAATGGTTGCGTAACTCGTGAATTCTATCAACTGGTGTTATCAACAGGGAGACATTTAAAGAACAGTGCTATGGCCATTGATCGAAACGATTTCCTGAGAGGGTACACTCTTTATGCATTTAATCTGACACCTGACGAGGATAATAGTCAGCATCTATCATTGATCAAGAGTGGTAACATACGCCTGGAGACACGTTTCAGGAATCCGCTGCCTAATACCATCAATCTAATAATTTATGCGGTATATGATAGTATGATTGAAGTGTCCCATCGCAGACAGGTTTTAGTTGATTACTATTAAGCATCATGAATACTGTGGAACTGACAGCCAGGTGTTTTGGCTTGTGATAAACTGCCCCAGCAACCTCTACAAATAAAACCTAGTGCTATGATAATTAACACACACCCCTCTGACCAGCCTGGAGAGCATTGGCTGGCAGTTTATATATTGGAGAGAGTTGGGTGTTTTTTTGACAGTTTTGGAAATGCTCCAAATCATTCAATATTTCCTAAATCGATTTATGACTTTTTAAACATGTCATGTGATGAGATACATTTATCAGACAAACAAGTTCAGGATGTCACATCGGTCACATGTGGTGAACACTGTATCTACTTCTTAAATCACATGTGTAGAGGCATCACCTATGATATGTTGATATCTAAATATTCTTCTAATCTGTTTAAAAATGACACAATGGTAACACGTTTTGTGAAAAAGTTGCAACCGTGTGTGTGTGTGTTCATAATGTGTTTAGTTGTGTTCAACATGTTCAGACAATTGTGTAAGATTGTGCAAGTCAATAAAATGTTGGTCAAATAAATTATCAGAGTTCATGTATCATTACAATCATTTTTATTTAGTCAAGCAAGGGGTTTTAGTCAAACAATAACATAGTCTGTGGTGGTAGCGATGGTTGATAATGACTCTTTTACGGGCGACTATGGCAAGAACCAATTCAATTTTAAGAATTATAATCTAGAATATCTGGCAATATATGTTGACGGTGTCCAGTTCCCCACCAAACCATTACAACCGGACTTCCCTAATGGTTGCGTAACTCGTGAATTCTATCAACTGGTGTTATCAACAGGGAGACATTTAAAGAACAGTGCTATGGCCATTGATCGAAACGATTTCCTGAGAGGGTACACTCTTTATGCATTTAATCTGACACCTGACGAGGATAATAGTCAGCATCTATCATTGATCAAGTGTGGTAACATACGCCTGGAGACACGTTTCAGGAACCCGCTGCCTAATACCATCAATCTAATAATTTATGCGGTATATGATAGTATGATTGAAGTGTCCCATCGCAGACAGGTTTTAGTTGATTACTATTAAGCATCATGAATACTGTGGAACTGACAGCCAGGTGTTTTGGCTTGTGATAAACTGCCCCAGCAACCTCTACAAATAAGACCTAGTGCTATGATAATTAACACACACCCCTCTGACCAGCCTGGAGAGCATTGGCTGGCAGTTTATATATTGGAGAGAGTTGGGTGTTTTTTTGACAGTTTTGGAAATGCTCCAAATCATTCAATATTTCCTAAATCGATTTATGACTTTTTAAACATGTCATGTGATGAGATACATTTATCAGACAAACAAGTTCAGGATGTCACATCGGTCACATGTGGTGAACACTGTATCTACTTCTTAAATCACATGTGTAGAGGCATCACCTATGATATGTTGATATCTAAATATTCTTCTAATCTGTTTAAAAATGACACAATGGTAACACGTTTTGTGAAAAAGTTGCAACCGTGTGTGTGTGTGTGTTCATAATGTGTTTAGTTGTGTTCAACATGTTCAGACAATTGTGTAAGATTGTGCAAGTCAATAAAATGTTGGTCAAATAAATTATCAGAGTTCATGTATCATTACAATCATTTTTATTTAGTCAAGCAAGGGGTTTTAGTCAAACAATAACATAGTCTGTGGTGGTAGCGATGGTTGATAATGACTCTTTTACGGGCGACTATGGCAAGAACCCATTCAATTTTAAGAATTATAATCTAGAATATCTGGCAATATATGTTGACGGTGTCCAGTTCCCCACCGAACCATTACAACCGGACTTCCCTAATGGTTGCGTAACTCGTGAATTCTATCAACTGGTGTTATCAACAGGGAGACATTTAAAGAACAGTGCTATGGCCATTGATCGAAACGATTTCCTGAGAGGGTACACTCTTTATGCATTTAATCTGACACCTGACGAGGATAATAGTCAGCATCTATCATTGATCAAGAGTGGTAACATACGCCTGGAGACACGTTTCAGGAACCCGCTGCCTAATACCATCAATCTAATAATTTATGCGGTATATGATAGTATGATTGAAGTGTCCCATCGCAGACAGGTTTTAGTTGATTACTATTAAGCATCATGAATACTGTGGAACTGACAGCCAGGTGTTTTGGCTTGTGATAAACTGCCCCAGCAACCTCTACAAATAAGACCTAGTGCTATGATAATTAACACACACCCCTCTGACCAGCCTGGAGAGCATTGGCTGGCAGTTTATA
The DNA here is from genome assembly GCF_963989245.1 of Nansenia antarctica. Classification (NCBI taxonomy): domain Eukaryota; kingdom Metazoa; phylum Chordata; class Actinopteri; order Argentiniformes; family Microstomatidae; genus Nansenia; species Nansenia antarctica. Next base: position 53,911,351 of record NC_137688.1, on the reverse strand, counting down.
TATTGGAGAGAGTTGGGTGTTTTTTTGACAGTTTTGGAAATGCTCCAAATCATTCAATATTTCCTAAATCGATTTATGACTTTTTAAACATGTCATGTGATGAGATACATTTATCAGACAAACAAGTTCAGGATGTCACATCGGTCACATGTGGTGAACACTGTATCTACTTCTTAAATCACATGTGTAGAGGCATCACCTATGATATGTTGATATCTAAATATTCTTCTAATCTGTTTAAAAATGACACAATGGTAACACGTTTTGTGAAAAAGTTGCAACCGTGTGTGTGTGTGTTCATAATGTGTTTAGTTGTGTTCAACATGTTCAGACAATTGTGTAAGATTGTGCAAGTCAATAAAATGTTGGTCAAATAAATTATCAGAGTTCATGTATCATTACAATCATTTTTATTTAGTCAAGCAAGGGGTTTTAGTCAAACAATAACATAGTCTGTGGTGGTAGCGATGGTTGATAATGACTCTTTTACGGGCGACTATGGCAAGAACCCATTCAATTTTAAGAATTATAATCTAGAATATCTGGCAATATATGTTGACGGTGTCCAGTTCCCCACCAAACCATTACAACCGGACTTCCCTAATGGTTGCGTAACTCGTGAATTCTATCAACTGGTGTTATCAACAGGGAGACATTTAAAGAACAGTGCTATGGCCATTGATCGAAACGATTTCCTGAGAGGGTACACTCTTTATGCATTTAATCTGACACCTGACGAGGATAATAGTCAGCATCTATCATTGATCAAGAGTGGTAACATACGCCTGGAGACACGTTTCAGGAACCCGCTGCCTAATACCATCAATCTAATAATTTATGCGGTATATGATAGTATGATTGAAGTGTCCCATCGCAGACAGGTTTTAGTTGATTACTATTAAGCATCATGAATACTGTGGAACTGACAGCCAGGTGTTTTGGCTTGTGATAAACTGCCCCAGCAACCTCTACAAATAAGACCTAGTGCTATGATAATTAACACACACCCCTCTGACCAGCCTGGAGAGCACTGGCTGGCAGTTTATATATTGGAGAGAGTTGGGTGTTTTTTTGACAGTTTTGGAAATGCTCCAAATCATTCAATATTTCCTAAATCGATTTATGACTTTTTAAACATGTCATGTGATGAGATACATTTATCAGACAAACAAGTTCAGGATGTCACATCGGTCACATGTGGTGAACACTGTATCTACTTCTTAAATCACATGTGTAGAGGCATCACCTATGATATGTTGATATCTAAATATTCTTCTAATCTGTTTAAAAATGACACAATGGTAACACGTTTTGTGAAAAAGTTGCAACCGTGTGTGTGTGTTCATAATGTGTTTAGTTGTGTTCAACATGTTCAGACAATTGTGTAAGATTGTGCAAGTCAATAAAATGTTGGTCAAATAAATTATCAGAGTTCATGTATCATTACAATCATTTTTATTTAGTCAAGCAAGGGGTTTTAGTCAAACAATAACATAGTCTGTGGTGGTAGCGATGGTTGATAATGACTCTTTTACGGGCGACTATGGCAAGAACCCATTCAATTTTAAGAATTATAATCTAGAATATCTGGCAATATATGTTGACGGTGTCCAGTTCCCCACCAAACCATTACAACCGGACTTCCCTAATGGTTGCGTAACTCGTGAATTCTATCAACTGGTGTTATCAACAGGGAGACATTTAAAGAACAGTGCTATGGCCATTGATCGAAACGATTTCCTGAGAGGGTACACTCTTTATGCATTTAATCTGACACCTGACGAGGATAATAGTCAGCATCTATCATTGATCAAGAGTGGTAACATACGCCTGGAGACACGTTTCAGGAATCCGCTGCCTAATACCATCAATCTAATAATTTATGCGGTATATGATAGTATGATTGAAGTGTCCCATCGCAGACAGGTTTTAGTTGATTACTATTAAGCATCATGAATACTGTGGAACTGACAGCCAGGTGTTTTGGCTTGTGATAAACTTCCCCAGCAACCTCTACAAATAAGACCTAGTGCTATGATAATTAACACACACCCCTCTGACCAGCCTGGAGAGCATTGGCTGGCAGTTTATATATTGGAGAGAGTTGGGTGTTTTTTTGACAGTTTTGGAAATGCTCCAAATCATTCAATATTTCCTAAATCGATTTATGACTTTTTAAACATGTCATGTGATGAGATACATTTATCAGACAAACAAGTTCAGGATGTCACATCGGTCACATGTGGTGAACACTGTATCTACTTCTTAAATCACATGTGTAGAGGCATCACCTATGATATGTTGATATCTAAATATTCTTCTAATCTGTTTAAAAATGACACAATGGTAACACGTTTTGTGAAAAAGTTGCAACCGTGTGTGTGTGTGTTCATAATGTGTTTAGTTGTGTTCAACATGTTCAGACAATTGTGTAAGATTGTGCAAGTCAATAAAATGTTGGTCAAATAAATTATCAGAGTTCATGTATCATTACAATCATTTTTATTTAGTCAAGCAAGGGGTTTTAGTCAAACAATAACATAGTCTGTGGTGGTAGCGATGGTTGATAATGACTCTTTTACGGGCGACTATGGCAAGAACCCATTCAATTTTAAGAATTATAATCTAGAATATCTGGCAATATATGTTGACGGTGTCCAGTTCCCCACCAAACCATTACAACCGGACTTCCCTAATGGTTGCGTAACTCGTGAATTCTATCAACTGGTGTTATCAACAGGGAGACATTTAAAGAACAGTGCTATGGCCATTGATCGAAACGATTTCCTGAGAGGGTACACTCTTTATGCATTTAATCTGACACCTGACGAGGATAATAGTCAGCATCTATCATTGATCAAGAGTGGTAACATACGCCTGGAGACACGTTTCAGGAACCCGCTGCCTAATACCATCAATCTAATAATTTATGCGGTATATGATAGTATGATTGAAGTGTCCCATCGCAGACAGGTTTTAGTTGATTACTATTAAGCATCATGAATACTGTGGAACTGACAGCCAGGTGTTTTGGCTTGTGATAAACTGCCCCAGCAACCTCTACAAATAAGACCTAGTGCTATGATAATTAACACACACCCCTCTGACCAGCCTGGAGAGCATTGGCTGGCAGTTTATATATTGGAGAGAGTTGGGTGTTTTTTTGACAGTTTTGGAAATGCTCCAAATCATTCAATATTTCCTAAATCGATTTATGACTTTTTAAACATGTCATGTGATGAGATACATTTATCAGACAAACAAGTTCAGGATGTCACATCGGTCACATGTGGTGAACACTGTATCTACTTCTTAAATCACATGTGTAGAGGCATCACCTATGATATGTTGATATCTAAATATTCTTCTAATCTGTTTAAAAATGACACAATGGTAACACGTTTTGTGAAAAAGTTGCAACCGTGTGTGTGTGTGTTCATAATGTGTTTAGTTGTGTTCAACATGTTCAGACAATTGTGTAAGATTGTGCAAGTCAATAAAATGTTGGTCAAATAAATTATCAGAGTTCATGTATCATTACAATCATTTTTATTTAGTCAAGCAAGGGGTTTTAGTCAAACAATAACATAGTCTGTGGTGGTAGCGATGGTTGATAATGACTCTTTTACGGGCGACTATGGCAAGAACCCATTCAATTTTAAGAATTATAATCTAGAATATCTGGCAATATATGTTGACGGTGTCCAGTTCCCCACCAAACCATTACAACCGGACTTCCCTAATGGTTGCGTAACTCGTGAATTCTATCAACTGGTGTTATCAACAGGGAGACATTTAAAGAACAGTGCTATGGCCATTGATCGAAACGATTTCCTGAGAGGGTACACTCTTTATGCATTTAATCTGACACCTGACGAGGATAATAGTCAGCATCTATCATTGATCAAGTGTGGTAACATACGCCTGGAGACACGTTTCAGGAACCCGCTGCCTAATACCATCAATCTAATAATTTATGCGGTATATGATAGTATGATTGAAGTGTCCCATCGCAGACAGGTTTTAGTTGATTACTATTAAGCATCATGAATACTGTGGAACTGACAGCCAGGTGTTTTGGCTTGTGATAAACTGCCCCAGCAACCTCTACAAATAAGACCTAGTGCTATGATAATTAACACACACCCCTCTGACCAGCCTGGAGAGCATTGGCTGGCAGTTTATATATTGGAGAGAGTTGGGTGTTTTTTTGACAGTTTTGGAAATGCTCCAAATCATTCAATATTTCCTAAATCGATTTATGACTTTTTAAACATGTCATGTGATGAGATACATTTATCAGACAAACAAGTTCAGGATGTCACATCGGTCACATGTGGTGAACACTGTATCTACTTCTTAAATCACATGTGTAGAGGCATCACCTATGATATGTTGATATCTAAATATTCTTCTAATCTGTTTAAAAATGACACAATGGTAACACGTTTTGTGAAAAAGTTGCAACCGTGTGTGTGTGTGTGTTCATAATGTGTTTAGTTGTGTTCAACATGTTCAGACAATTGTGTAAGATTGTGCAAGTCAATAAAATATTGGTCAAATAAATTATCAGAGTTCATGTATCATTACAATCATTTTTATTTAGTCAAGCAAGGGGTTTTAGTCAAACAATAACATAGTCTGTGGTGGTAGCGATGGTTGATAATGACTCTTTTACGGGCGACTATGGCAAGAACCCATTCAATTTTAAGAATTATAATCTAGAATATCTGGCAATATATGTTGACGGTGTCCAGTTCCCCACCAAACCATTACAACCGGACTTCCCTAATGGTTGCGTAACTCGTGAATTCTATCAACTGGTGTTATCAACAGGGAGACATTTAAAGAACAGTGCTATGGCCATTGATCGAAACGATTTCCTGAGAGGGTACACTCTTTATGCATTTAATCTGACACCTGACGAGGATAATAGTCAGCATCTATCATTGATCAAGAGTGGTAACATACGCCTGGAGACACGTTTCAGGAACCCGCTGCCTAATACCATCAATCTAATAATTTATGCGGTATATGATAGTATGATTGAAGTGTCCCATCGCAGACAGGTTTTAGTTGATTACTATTAAGCATCATGAATACTGTGGAACTGACAGCCAGGTGTTTTGGCTTGTGATAAACTGCCCCAGCAACCTCTACAAATAAGACCTAGTGCTATGATAATTAACACACACCCCTCTGACCAGCCTGGAGAGCATTGGCTGGCAGTTTATATATTGGAGAGAGTTGGGTGTTTTTTTGACAGTTTTGGAAATGCTCCAAATCATTCAATATTTCCTAAATCGATTTATGACTTTTTAAACATGTCATGTGATGAGATACATTTATCAGACAAACAAGTTCAGGATGTCACATCGGTCACATGTGGTGAACACTGTATCTACTTCTTAAATCACATGTGTAGAGGCATCACCTATGATATGTTGATATCTAAATATTCTTCTAATCTGTTTAAAAATGACACAATGGTAACACGTTTTGTGAAAAAGTTGCAACCGTGTGTGTGTGTGTTCATAATGTGTTTAGTTGTGTTCAACATGTTCAGACAATTGTGTAAGATTGTGCAAGTCAATAAAATGTTGGTCAAATAAATTATCAGAGTTCATGTATCATTACAATCATTTTTATTTAGTCAAGCAAGGGGTTTTAGTCAAACAATAACATAGTCTGTGGTGGTAGCGATGGTTGATAATGACTCTTTTACGGGCGACTATGGCAAGAACCCATTCAATTTTAAGAATTATAATCTAGAATATCTGGCAATATATGTTGACGGTGTCCAGTTCCCCACCAAACCATTACAACCGGACTTCCCTAATGGTTGCGTAACTCGTGAATTCTATCAACTGGTGTTATCAACAGGGAGACATTTAAAGAACAGTGCTATGGCCATTGATCGAAACGATTTCCTGAGAGGGTACACTCTTTATGCATTTAATCTGACACCTGACGAGGATAATAGTCAGCATCTATCATTGATCAAGAGTGGTAACATACGCCTGGAGACACGTTTCAGGAACCCGCTGCCTAATACCATCAATCTAATAATTTATGCGGTATATGATAGTATGATTGAAGTGTCCCATCGCAGACAGGTTTTAGTTGATTACTATTAAGCATCATGAATACTGTGGAACTGACAGCCAGGTGTTTTGGCTTGTGATAAACTGCCCCAGCAACCTCTACAAATAAGACCTAGTGCTATGATAATTAACACACACCCCTCTGACCAGCCTGGAGAGCATTGGCTGGCAGTTTATATATTGGAGAGAGTTGGGTGTTTTTTTTGACAGTTTTGGAAATGCTCCAAATCATTCAATATTTCCTAAATCGATTTATGACTTTTTAAACATGTCATGTGATGAGATACATTTATCAGACAAACAAGTTCAGGATGTCACATCGGTCACATGTGGTGAACACTGTATCTACTTCTTAAATCACATGTGTAGAGGCATCACCTATGATATGTTGATATCTAAATATTCTTCTAATCTGTTTAAAAATGACACAATGGTAACACGTTTTGTGAAAAAGTTGCAACCGTGTGTGTGTGTTCATAATGTGTTTAGTTGTGTTCAACATGTTCAGACAATTGTGTAAGATTGTGCAAGTCAATAAAATGTTGGTCAAATAAATTATCAGAGTTCATGTATCATTACAATCATTTTTATTTAGTCAAGCAAGGGGTTTTAGTCAAACAATAACATAGTCTGTGGTGGTAGCGATGGTTGATAATGACTCTTTTACGGGCGACTATGGCAAGAACCCATTCAATTTTAAGAATTATAATCTAGAATATCTGGCAATATATGTTGACGGTGTCCAGTTCCCCACCAAACCATTACAACCGGACTTCCCTAATGGTTGCGTAACTCGTGAATTCTATCAACTGGTGTTATCAACAGGGAGACATTTAAAGAACAGTGCTATGGCCATTGATCGAAACGATTTCCTGAGAGGGTACACTCTTTATGCATTTAATCTGACACCTGACGAGGATAATAGTCAGCATCTATCATTGATCAAGAGTGGTAACATACGCCTGGAGACACGTTTCAGGAACCCGCTGCCTAATACCATCAATCTAATAATTTATGCGGTATATGATAGTATGATTGAAGTGTCCCATCGCAGACAGGTTTTAGTTGATTACTATTAAGCATCATGAATACTGTGGAACTGACAGCCAGGTGTTTTGGCTTGTGATAAACTGCCCCAGCAACCTCTACAAATAAGACCTAGTGCTATGATAATTAACACACACCCCTCTGACCAGCCTGGAGAGCATTGGCTGGCAGTTTATATATTGGAGAGAGTTGGGTGTTTTTTTGACAGTTTTGGAAATGCTCCAAATCATTCAATATTTCCTAAATCGATTTATGACTTTTTAAACATGTCATGTGATGAGATACATTTATCAGACAAACAAGTTCAGGATGTCACATCGGTCACATGTGGTGAACACTGTATCTACTTCTTAAATCACATGTGTAGAGGCATCACCTATGATATGTTGATATCTAAATATTCTTCTAATCTGTTTAAAAATGACACAATGGTAACACGTTTTGTGAAAAAGTTGCAACCGTGTGTGTGTGTGTTCATAATGTGTTTAGTTGTGTTCAACATGTTCAGACAATTGTGTAAGATTGTGCAAGTCAATAAAATGTTGGTCAAATAAATTATCAGAGTTCATGTATCATTACAATCATTTTTATTTAGTCAAGCAAGGGGTTTTAGTCAAACAATAACATAGTCTGTGGTGGTAGCGATGGTTGATAATGACTCTTTTACGGGCGACTATGGCAAGAACCCATTCAATTTTAAGAATTATAATCTAGAATATCTGGCAATATATGTTGACGGTGTCCAGTTCCCCACCAAACCATTACAACCGGACTTCCCTAATGGTTGCGTAACTCGTGAATTCTATCAACTGGTGTTATCAACAGGGAGACATTTAAAGAACAGTGCTATGGCCATTGATCGAAACGATTTCCTGAGAGGGTACACTCTTTATGCATTTAATCTGACACCTGACGAGGATAATAGTCAGCATCTATCATTGATCAAGAGTGGTAACATACGCCTGGAGACACGTTTCAGGAACCCGCTGCCTAATACCATCAATCTAATAATTTATGCGGTATATGATAGTATGATTGAAGTGTCCCATCGCAGACAGGTTTTAGTTGATTACTATTAAGCATCATGAATACTGTGGAACTGACAGCCAGGTGTTTTGGCTTGTGATAAACTGCCCCAGCAACCTCTACAAATAAGACCTAGTGCTATGATAATTAACACACACCCCTCTGACCAGCCTGGAGAGCATTGGCTGGCAGTTTATATATTGGAGAGAGTTGGGTGTTTTTTTTGACAGTTTTGGAAATGCTCCAAATCATTCAATATTTCCTAAATCGATTTATGACTTTTTAAACATGTCATGTGATGAGATACATTTATCAGACAAACAAGTTCAGGATGTCACATCGGTCACATGTGGTGAACACTGTATCTACTTCTTAAATCACATGTGTAGAGGCATCACCTATGATATGTTGATATCTAAATATTCTTCTAATCTGTTTAAAAATGACACAATGGTAACACGTTTTGTGAAAAAGTTGCAACCGTGTGTGTGTGTTCATAATGTGTTTAGTTGTGTTCAACATGTTCAGACAATTGTGTAAGATTGTGCAAGTCAATAAAATGTTGGTCAAATAAATTATCAGAGTTCATGTATCATTACAATCATTTTTATTTAGTCAAGCAAGGGGTTTTAGTCAAACAATAACATAGTCTGTGGTGGTAGCGATGGTTGATAATGACTCTTTTACGGGCGACTATGGCAAGAACCCATTCAATTTTAAGAATTATAATCTAGAATATCTGGCAATATATGTTGACGGTGTCCAGTTCCCCACCAAACCATTACAACCGGACTTCCCTAATGGTTGCGTAACTCGTGAATTCTATCAACTGGTGTTATCAACAGGGAGACATTTAAAGAACAGTGCTATGGCCATTGATCGAAACGATTTCCTGAGAGGGTACACTCTTTATGCATTTAATCTGACACCTGACGAGGATAATAGTCAGCATCTATCATTGATCAAGAGTGGTAACATACGCCTGGAGACACGTTTCAGGAACCCGCTGCCTAATACCATCAATCTAATAATTTATGCGGTATATGATAGTATGATTGAAGTGTCCCATCGCAGACAGGTTTTAGTTGATTACTATTAAGCATCATGAATACTGTGGAACTGACAGCCAGGTGTTTTGGCTTGTGATAAACTGCCCCAGCAACCTCTACAAATAAGACCTAGTGCTATGATAATTAACACACACCCCTCTGACCAGCCTGGAGAGCATTGGCTGGCAGTTTATATATTGGAGAGAGTTGGGTGTTTTTTTGACAGTTTTGGAAATGCTCCAAATCATTCAATATTTCCTAAATCGATTTATGACTTTTTAAACATGTCATGTGATGAGATACATTTATCAGACAAACAAGTTCAGGATGTCACATCGGTCACATGTGGTGAACACTGTATCTACTTCTTAAATCACATGTGTAGAGGCATCACCTATGATATGTTGATATCTAAATATTCTTCTAATCTGTTTAAAAATGACACAATGGTAACACGTTTTGTGAAAAAGTTGCAACCGTGTGTGTGTGTGTTCATAATGTGTTTAGTTGTGTTCAACATGTTCAGACAATTGTGTAAGATTGTGCAAGTCAATAAAATGTTGGTCAAATAAATTATCAGAGTTCATGTATCATTACAATCATTTTTATTTAGTCAAGCAAGGGGTTTTAGTCAAACAATAACATAGTCTGTGGTGGTAGCGATGGTTGATAATGACTCTTTTACGGGCGACTATGGCAAGAACCCATTCAATTTTAAGAATTATAATCTAGAATATCTGGCAATATATGTTGACGGTGTCCAGTTCCCCACCAAACCATTACAACCGGACTTCCCTAATGGTTGCGTAACTCGTGAATTCTATCAACTGGTGTTATCAACAGGGAGACATTTAAAGAACAGTGCTATGGCCATTGATCGAAACGATTTCCTGAGAGGGTACACTCTTTATGCATTTAATCTGACACCTGACGAGGATAATAGTCAGCATCTATCATTGATCAAGAGTGGTAACATACGCCTGGAGACACGTTTCAGGAACCCGCTGCCTAATACCATCAATCTAATAATTTATGCGGTATATGATAGTATGATTGAAGTGTCCCATCGCAGACAGGTTTTAGTTGATTACTATTAAGCATCATGAATACTGTGGAACTGACAGCCAGGTGTTTTGGCTTGTGATAAACTGCCCCAGCAACCTCTACAAATAAGACCTAGTGCTATGATAATTAACACACACCCCTCTGACCAGCCTGGAGAGCATTGGCTGGCAGTTTATATATTGGAGAGAGTTGGGTGTTTTTTTGACAGTTTTGGAAATGCTCCAAATCATTCAATATTTCCTAAATCGATTTATGACTTTTTAAACATGTCATGTGATGAGATACATTTATCAGACAAACAAGTTCAGGATGTCACATCGGTCACATGTGGTGAACACTGTATCTACTTCTTAAATCACATGTGTAGAGGCATCACCTATGATATGTTGATATCTAAATATTCTTCTAATCTGTTTAAAAATGACACAATGGTAACACGTTTTGTGAAAAAGTTGCAACCGTGTGTGTGTGTGTTCATAATGTGTTTAGTTGTGTTCAACATGTTCAGACAATTGTGTAAGATTGTGCAAGTCAATAAAATGTTGGTCAAATAAATTATCAGAGTTCATGTATCATTACAATCATTTTTATTTAGTCAAGCAAGGGGTTTTAGTCAAACAATAACATAGTCTGTGGTGGTAGCGATGGTTGATAATGACTCTTTTACGGGCGACTATGGCAAGAACCCATTCAATTTTAAGAATTATAATCTAGAATATCTGGCAATATATGTTGACGGTGTCCAGTTCCCCACCAAACCATTACAACCGGACTTCCCTAATGGTTGCGTAACTCGTGAATTCTATCAACTGGTGTTATCAACAGGGAGACATTTAAAGAACAGTGCTATGGCCATTGATCGAAACGATTTCCTGAGAGGGTACACTCTTTATGCATTTAATCTGACACCTGACGAGGATAATAGTCAGCATCTATCATTGATCAAGAGTGGTAACATACGCCTGGAGACACGTTTCAGGAACCCGCTGCCTAATACCATCAATCTAATAATTTATGCGGTATATGATAGTATGATTGAAGTGTCCCATCGCAGACAGGTTTTAGTTGATTACTATTAAGCATCATGAATACTGTGGAACTGACAGCCAGGTGTTTTGGCTTGTGATAAACTGCCCCAGCAACCTCTACAAATAAGACCTAGTGTTATGATAATTAACACACACCCCTCTGACCAGCCTGGAGAGCATTGGCTGGCAGTTTATATATTGGAGAGAGTTGGGTGTTTTTTTGACAGTTTTGGAAATGCTCCAAATCATTCAATATTTCCTAAATCGATTTATGACTTTTTAAACATGTCATGTGATGAGATACATTTATCAGACAAACAAGTTCAGGATGTCACATCGGTCACATGTGGTGAACACTGTATCTACTTCTTAAATCACATGTGTAGAGGCATCACCTATGATATGTTGATATCTAAATATTCTTCTAATCTGTTTAAAAATGACACAATGGTAACACGTTTTGTGAAAAAGTTGCAACCGTGTGTGTGTGTGTGTTCATAATGTGTTTAGTTGTGTTCAACATGTTCAGACAATTGTGTAAGATTGTGCAAGTCAATAAAATGTTGGTCAAATAAATTATCAGAGTTCATGTATCATTACAATCATTTTTATTTAGTCAAGCAAGGGGTTTTAGTCAAACAATAACATAGTCTGTGGTGGTAGCGATGGTTGATAATGACTCTTTTACGGGCGACTATGGCAAGAACCCATTCAATTTTAAGAATTATAATCTAGAATATCTGGCAATATATGTTGACGGTGTCCAGTTCCCCACCGAACCATTACAACCGGACTTCCCTAATGGTTGCGTAACTCGTGAATTCTATCAACTGGTGTTATCAACAGGGAGACATTTAAAGAACAGTGCTATGGCCATTGATCGAAACGATTTCCTGAGAGGGTACACTCTTTATGCATTTAATCTGACACCTGACGAGGATAATAGTCAGCATCTATCATTGATCAAGAGTGGTAACATACGCCTGGAGACACGTTTCAGGAACCCGCTGCCTAATACCATCAATCTAATAATTTATGCGGTATATGATAGTATGATTGAAGTGTCCCATCGCAGACAGGTTTTAGTTGATTACTATTAAGCATCATGAATACTGTGGAACTGACAGCCAGGTGTTTTGGCTTGTGATAAACTGCCCCAGCAACCTCTACAAATAAGACCTAGTGCTATGATAATTAACACACACCCCTCTGACCAGCCTGGAGAGCATTGGCTGGCAGTTTATATATTGGAGAGAGTTGGGTGTTTTTTTGACAGTTTTGGAAATGCTCCAAATCATTCAATATTTCCTAAATCGATTTATGACTTTTTAAACATGTCATGTGATGAGATACATTTATCAGACAAACAAGTTCAGGATGTCACATCGGTCACATGTGGTGAACACTGTATCTACTTCTTAAATCACATGTGTAGAGGCATCACCTATGATATGTTGATATCTAAATATTCTTCTAATCTGTTTAAAAATGACACAATGGTAACACGTTTTGTGAAAAAGTTGCAACCGTGTGTGTGTGTGTTCATAATGTGTTTAGTTGTGTTCAACATGTTCAGACAATTGTGTAAGATTGTGCAAGTCAATAAAATGTTGGTCAAATAAATTATCAGAGTTCATGTATCATTACAATCATTTTTATTTAGTCAAGCAAGGGGTTTTAGTCAAACAATAACATAGTCTGTGGTGGTAGCGATGGTTGATAATGACTCTTTTACGGGCGACTATGGCAAGAACCCATTCAATTTTAAGAATTATAATCTAGAATATCTGGCAATATATGTTGACGGTGTCCAGTTCCCCACCAAACCATTACAACCGGACTTCCCTAATGGTTGCGTAACTCGTGAATTCTATCAACTGGTGTTATCAACAGGGAGACATTTAAAGAACAGTGCTATGGCCATTGATCGAAACGATTTCCTGAGAGGGTACACTCTTTATGCATTTAATCTGACACCTGACGAGGATAATAGTCAGCATCTATCATTGATCAAGAGTGGTAACATACGCCTGGAGACACGTTTCAGGAACCCGCTGCCTAATACCATCAATCTAATCATTTATGCGGTATATGATAGTATGATTGAAGTGTCCCATCGCAGACAGGTTTTAGTTGATTACTATTAAGCATCATGAATACTGTGGAACTGACAGCCAGGTGTTTTGGCTTGTGATAAACTGCCCCAGCAACCTCTACAAATAAGACCTAGTGCTATGATAATTAACACACACCCCTCTGACCAGCCTGGAGAGCACTGGCTGGCAGTTTATATATTGGAGAGAGTTGGGTGTTTTTTTGACAGTTTTGGAAATGCTCCAAATCATTCAATATTTCCTAAATCGATTTATGACTTTTTAAACATGTCATGTGATGAGATACATTTATCAGACAAACAAGTTCAGGATGTCACATCGGTCACATGTGGTGAACACTGTATCTACTTCTTAAATAACATGTGTAGAGGCATCACCTATGATATGTTGATATCTAAATATTCTTCTAATCTGTTTAAAAATGACACAATGGTAACACGTTTTGTGAAAAAGTTGCAACCGTGTGTGTGTGTTCATAATGTGTTTAGTTGTGTTCAACATGTTCAGACAATTGTGTAAGATTGTGCAAGTCAATAAAATGTTGGTCAAATAAATTATCAGAGTTCATGTATCATTACAATCATTTTTATTTAGTCAAGCGAGGGGTTTTAGTCAAACAATAACATAGTCTGTGGTGGTAGCGATGGTTGATAATGACTCTTTTACGGGCGACTATGGCAAGAACCCATTCAATTTTAAGAATTATAATCTAGAATATCTGGCAATATATGTTGACGGTGTCCAGTTCCCCACCAAACCATTACAACCGGACTTCCCTAATGGTTGCGTAACTCGTGAATTCTATCAACTGGTGTTATCAACAGGGAGACATTTAAAGAACAGTGCTATGGCCATTGATCGACACGATTTCCTGAGAGGGTACACTCTTTATGCATTTAATCTGACACCTGACGAGGATAATAGTCAGCATCTATCATTGATCAAGAGTGGTAACATACGCCTGGAGACACGTTTCAGGAATCCGCTGCCTAATACCATCAATCTAATAATTTATGCGGTATATGATAGTATGATTGAAGTGTCCCATCGCAGACAGGTTTTAGTTGATTACTATTAAGCATCATGAATACTGTGGAACTGACAGCCAGGTGTTTTGGCTTGTGATAAACTGCCCCAGCAACCTCTACAAATAAGACCTAGTGCTATGATAATTAACACACACCCCTCTGACCAGCCTGGAGAGCACTGGCTGGCAGTTTATATATTGGAGAGAGTTGGGTGTTTTTTTGACAGTTTTGGAAATGCTCCAAATCATTCAATATTTCCTAAATCGATTTATGACTTTTTAAACATGTCATGTGATGAGATACATTTATCAGACAAACAAGTTCAGGATGTCACATCGGTCACATGTGGTGAACACTGTATCTACTTCTTAAATCACATGTGTAGAGGCATCACCTATGATATGTTGATATCTAAATATTCTTCTAATCTGTTTAAAAATGACACAATGGTAACACGTTTTGTGAAAAAGTTGCAACCGTGTGTGTGTGTTCATAATGTGTTTAGTTGTGTTCAACATGTTCAGACAATTGTGTAAGATTGTGCAAGTCAATAAAATGTTGGTCAAATAAATTATCAGAGTTCATGTATCATTACAATCATTTTTATTTAGTCAAGCAAGGGGTTTTAGTCAAACAATAACATAGTCTGTGGTGGTAGCGATGGTTGATAATGACTCTTTTACGGGAGACTATGGCAAGAACCCATTCAATTTTAAGAATTATAATCTAGAATATCTGGCAATATATGTTGACGGTGTCCAGTTCCCCACCAAACCATTACAACCGGACTTCCCTAATGGTTGCGTAACTCGTGAATTCTATCAACTGGTGTTATCAACAGGGAGACATTTAAAGAACAGTGCTATGGCCATTGATCGAAACGATTTCCTGAGAGGGTACACTCTTTATGCATTTAATCTGACACCTGACGAGGATAATAGTCAGCATCTATCATTGATCAAGAGTGGTAACATACGCCTGGAGACACGTTTCAGGAACCCGCTGCCTAATACCATCAATCTAATAATTTATGCGGTATATGATAGTATGATTGAAGTGTCCCATCGCAGACAGGTTTTAGTTGATTACTATTAAGCATCATGAATACTGTGGAACTGACAGCCAGGTGTTTTGGCTTGTGATAAACTGCCCCAGCAACCTCTACAAATAAGACCTAGTGCTATGATAATTAACACACACCCCTCTGACCAGCCTGGAGAGCATTGGCTGGCAGTTTATATATTGGAGAGAGTTGGGTGTTTTTTTGACAGTTTTGGAAATGCTCCAAATCATTCAATATTTCCTAAATCGATTTATGACTTTTTAAACATGTCATGTGATGAGATACATTTATCAGACAAACAAGTTCAGGATGTCACATCGGTCACATGTGGTGAACACTGTATCTACTTCTTAAATCACATGTGTAGAGGCATCACCTATGATATGTTGATATCTAAATATTCTTCTAATCTGTTTAAAAATGACACAATGGTAACACGTTTTGTGAAAAAGTTGCAACCGTGTGTGTGTGTGTTCATAATGTGTTTAGTTGTGTTCAACATGTTCAGACAATTGTGTAAGATTGTGCAAGTCAATAAAATGTTGGTCAAATAAATTATCAGAGTTCATGTATCATTACAATCATTTTTAGTTAGTCAAGCAAGGGGTTTTAGTCAAACAATAACATAGTCTGTGGTGGTAGCGATGGTTGATAATGACTCTTTTACGGGCGACTATGGCAAGAACCCATTCAATTTTAAGAATTATAATCTAGAATATCTGGCAATATATGTTGACGGTGTCCAGTTCCCCACCAAACCATTACAACCGGACTTCCCTAATGGTTGCGTAACTCGTGAATTCTATCAACTGGTGTTATCAACAGGGAGACATTTAAAGAACAGTGCTATGGCCATTGATCGAAACGATTTCCTGAGAGGGTACACTCTTTATGCATTTAATCTGACACCTGACGAGGATAATAGTCAGCATCTATCATTGATCAAGAGTGGTAACATACGCCTGGAGACACGTTTCAGGAACCCGCTGCCTAATACCATCAATCTAATAATTTATGCGGTATATGATAGTATGATTGAAGTGTCCCATCGCAGACAGGTTTTAGTTGATTACTATTAAGCATCATGAATACTGTGGAACTGACAGCCAGGTGTTTTGGCTTGTGATAAACTGCCCCAGCAACCTCTACAAATAAGACCTAGTGCTATGATAATTAACACACACCCCTCTGACCAGCCTGGAGAGCATTGGCTGGCAGTTTATATATTGGAGAGAGTTGGGAGTTTTTTTTGACAGTTTTGGAAATGCTCCAAATCATTCAATATTTCCTAAATCGATTTATGACTTTTTAAACATGTCATGTGATGAGATACATTTATCAGACAAACAAGTTCAGGATGTCACATCGGTCACATGTGGTGAACACTGTATCTACTTCTTAAATCACATGTGTAGAGGCATCACCTATGATATGTTGATATCTAAATATTCTTCTAATCTGTTTAAAAATGACACAATGGTAACACGTTTTGTGAAAAAGTTGCAACCGTGTGTGTGTGTGTTCATAATGTGTTTAGTTGTGTTCAACATGTTCAGACAATTGTGTAAGATTGTGCAAGTCAATAAAATGTTGGTCAAATAAATTATCAGAGTTCATGTATCATTACAATCATTTTTATTTAGTCAAGCAAGGGGTTTTAGTCAAACAATAACATAGTCTGTGGTGGTAGCGATGGTTGATAATGACTCTTTTACGGGCGACTATGGCAAGAACCCATTCAATTTTAAGAATTATAATCTAGAATATCTGGCAATATATGTTGACGGTGTCCAGTTCCCCACCGAACCATTACAACCGGACTTCCCTAATGGTTGCGTAACTCGTGAATTCTATCAACTGGTGTTATCAACAGGGAGACATTTAAAGAACAGTGCTATGGCCATTGATCGAAACGATTTCCTGAGAGGGTACACTCTTTATGCATTTAATCTGACACCTGACGAGGATAATAGTCAGCATCTATCATTGATCAAGAGTGGTAACATACGCCTGGAGACACGTTTCAGGAACCCGCTGCCTAATACCATCAATCTAATAATTTATGCGGTATATGATAGTATGATTGAAGTGTCCCATCGCAGACAGGTTTTAGTTGATTACTATTAAGCATCATGAATACTGTGGAACTGACAGCCAGGTGTTTTGGCTTGTGATAAACTGCCCCAGCAACCTCTACAAATAAGACCTAGTGCTATGATAATTAACACACACCCCTCTGACCAGCCTGGAGAGCATTGGCTGGCAGTTTATATATTGGAGAGAGTTGGGTGTTTTTTTGACAGTTTTGGAAATGCTCCAAATCATTCAATATTTCCTAAATCGATTTATGACTTTTTAAACATGTCATGTGATGAGATACATTTATCAGACAAACAAGTTCAGGATGTCACATCGGTCACATGTGGTGAACACTGTATCTACTTCTTAAATCACATGTGTAGAGGCATCACCTATGATATGTTGATATCTAAATATTCTTCTAATCTGTTTAAAAATGACACAATGGTAACACGTTTTGTGAAAAAGTTGCAACCGTGTGTGTGTGTGTTCATAATGTGTTTAGTTGTGTTCAACATGTTCAGACAATTGTGTAAGATTGTGCAAGTCAATAAAATGTTGGTCAAATAAATTATCAGAGTTCATGTATCATTACAATCATTTTTATTTAGTCAAGCAAGGGGTTTTAGTCAAACAATAACATAGTCTGTGGTGGTAGCGATGGTTGATAATGACTCTTTTACGGGCGACTATGGCAAGAACCCATTCAATTTTAAGAATTATAATCTAGAATATCTGGCAATATATGTTGACGGTGTCCAGTTCCCCACCGAACCATTACAACCGGACTTCCCTAATGGTTGCGTAACTCGTGAATTCTATCAACTGGTGTTATCAACAGGGAGACATTTAAAGAACAGTGCTATGGCCATTGATCGAAACGATTTCCTGAGAGGGTACACTCTTTATGCATTTAATCTGACACCTGACGAGGATAATAGTCAGCATCTATCATTGATCAAGAGTGGTAACATACGCCTGGAGACACGTTTCAGGAACCCGCTGCCTAATACCATCAATCTAATAATTTATGCGGTATATGATAGTATGATTGAAGTGTCCCATCGCAGACAGGTTTTAGTTGATTACTATTAAGCATCATGAATACTGTGGAACTGACAGCCAGGTGTTTTGGCTTGTGATAAACTGCCCCAGCAACCTCTACAAATAAGACCTAGTGCTATGATAATTAACACACACCCCTCTGACCAGCCTGGAGAGCATTGGCTGGCAGTTTATATATTGGAGAGAGTTGGGTGTTTTTTTGACAGTTTTGGAAATGCTCCAAATCATTCAATATTTCCTAAATCGATTTATGACTTTTTAAACATGTCATGTGATGAGATACATTTATCAGACAAACAAGTTCAGGATGTCACATCGGTCACATGTGGTGAACACTGTATCTACTTCTTAAATCACATGTGTAGAGGCATCACCTATGATATGTTGATATCTAAATATTCTTCTAATCTGTTTAAAAATGACACAATGGTAACACGTTTTGTGAAAAAGTTGCAACCGTGTGTGTGTGTGTTCATAATGTGTTTAGTTGTGTTCAACATGTTCAGACAATTGTGTAAGATTGTGCAAGTCAATAAAATGTTGGTCAAATAAATTATCAGAGTTCATGTATCATTACAATCATTTTTATTTAGTCAAGCAAGGGGTTTTAGTCAAACAATAACATAGTCTGTGGTGGTAGCGATGGTTGATAATGACTCTTTTACGGGCGACTATGGCAAGAACCCATTCAATTTTAAGAATTATAATCTAGAATATCTGGCAATATATGTTGACGGTGTCCAGTTCCCCACCGAACCATTACAACCGGACTTCCCTAATGGTTGCGTAACTCGTGAATTCTATCAACTGGTGTTATCAACAGGGAGACATTTAAAGAACAGTGCTATGGCCATTGATCGAAACGATTTCCTGAGAGGGTACACTCTTTATGCATTTAATCTGACACCTGACGAGGATAATAGTCAGCATCTATCATTGATCAAGAGTGGTAACATACGCCTGGAGACACGTTTCAGGAACCCGCTGCCTAATACCATCAATCTAATAATTTATGCGGTATATGATAGTATGATTGAAGTGTCCCATCGCAGACAGGTTTTAGTTGATTACTATTAAGCATCATGAATACTGTGGAACTGACAGCCAGGTGTTTTGGCTTGTGATAAACTGCCCCAGCAACCTCTACAAATAAGACCTAGTGCTATGATAATTAACACACACCCCTCTGACCAGCCTGGAGAGCATTGGCTGGCAGTTTATATATTGGAGAGAGTTGGGTGTTTTTTTGACAGTTTTGGAAATGCTCCAAATCATTCAATATTTCCTAAATCGATTTATGACTTTTTAAACATGTCATGTGATGAGATACATTTATCAGACAAACAAGTTCAGGATGTCACATCGGTCACATGTGGTGAACACTGTATCTACTTCTTAAATCACATGTGTAGAGGCATCACCTATGATATGTTGATATCTAAATATTCTTCTAATCTGTTTAAAAATGACACAATGGTAACACGTTTTGTGAAAAAGTTGCAACCGTGTGTGTGTGTGTTCATAATGTGTTTAGTTGTGTTCAACATGTTCAGACAATTGTGTAAGATTGTGCAAGTCAATAAAATGTTGGTCAAATAAATTATCAGAGTTCATGTATCATTACAATCATTTTTATTTAGTCAAGCAAGGGGTTTTAGTCAAACAATAACATAGTCTGTGGTGGTAGCGATGGTTGATAATGACTCTTTTACGGGCGACTATGGCAAGAACCCATTCAATTTTAAGAATTATAATCTAGAATATCTGGCAATATATGTTGACGGTGTCCAGTTCCCCACCGAACCATTACAACCGGACTTCCCTAATGGTTGCGTAACTCGTGAATTCTATCAACTGGTGTTATCAACAGGGAGACATTTAAAGAACAGTGCTATGGCCATTGATCGAAACGATTTCCTGAGAGGGTACACTCTTTATGCATTTAATCTGACACCTGACGAGGATAATAGTCAGCATCTATCATTGATCAAGAGTGGTAACATACGCCTGGAGACACGTTTCAGGAACCCGCTGCCTAATACCATCAATCTAATAATTTATGCGGTATATGATAGTATGATTGAAGTGTCCCATCGCAGACAGGTTTTAGTTGATTACTATTAAGCATCATGAATACTGTGGAACTGACAGCCAGGTGTTTTGGCTTGTGATAAACTGCCCCAGCAACCTCTACAAATAAGACCTAGTGCTATGATAATTAACACACACCCCTCTGACCAGCCTGGAGAGCATTGGCTGGCAGTTTATATATTGGAGAGAGTTGGGAGTTTTTTTTGACAGTTTTGGAAATGCTCCAAATCATTCAATATTTCCTAAATCGATTTATGACTTTTTAAACATGTCATGTGATGAGATACATTTATCAGACAAACAAGTTCAGGATGTCACATCGGTCACATGTGGTGAACACTGTATCTACTTCTTAAATCACATGTGTAGAGGCATCACCTATGATATGTTGATATCTAAATATTCTTCTAATCTGTTTAAAAATGACACAATGGTAACACGTTTTGTGAAAAAGTTGCAACCGTGTGTGTGTGTGTTCATAATGTGTTTAGTTGTGTTCAACATGTTCAGACAATTGTGTAAGATTGTGCAAGTCAATAAAATGTTGGTCAAATAAATTATCAGAGTTCATGTATCATTACAATCATTTTTATTTAGTCAAGCAAGGGGTTTTAGTCAAACAATAACATAGTCTGTGGTGGTAGCGATGGTTGATAATGACTCTTTTACGGGCGACTATGGCAAGAACCCATTCAATTTTAAGAATTATAATCTAGAATATCTGGCAATATATGTTGACGGTGTCCAGTTCCCCACCGAACCATTACAACCGGACTTCCCTAATGGTTGCGTAACTCGTGAATTCTATCAACTGGTGTTATCAACAGGGAGACATTTAAAGAACAGTGCTATGGCCATTGATCGAAACGATTTCCTGAGAGGGTACACTCTTTATGCATTTAATCTGACACCTGACGAGGATAATAGTCAGCATCTATCATTGATCAAGAGTGGTAACATACGCCTGGAGACACGTTTCAGGAACCCGCTGCCTAATACCATCAATCTAATAATTTATGCGGTATATGATAGTATGATTGAAGTGTCCCATCGCAGACAGGTTTTAGTTGATTACTATTAAGCATCATGAATACTGTGGAACTGACAGCCAGGTGTTTTGGCTTGTGATAAACTGCCCCAGCAACCTCTACAAATAAGACCTAGTGCTATGATAATTAACAGACACCCCTCTGACCAGCCTGGAGAGCATTGGCTGGCAGTTTATATATTGGAGAGAGTTGGGTGTTTTTTTGACAGTTTTGGAAATGCTCCAAATCATTCAATATTTCCTAAATCGATTTATGACTTTTTAAACATGTCATGTGATGAGATACATTTATCAGACAAACAAGTTCAGGATGTCACATCGGTCACATGTGGTGAACACTGTATCTACTTCTTAAATCACATGTGTAGAGGCATCACCTATGATATGTTGATATCTAAATATTCTTCTAATCTGTTTAAAAATGACACAATGGTAACACGTTTTGTGAAAAAGTTGCAACCGTGTGTGTGTGTGTTCATAATGTGTTTAGTTGTGTTCAACATGTTCAGACAATTGTGTAAGATTGTGCAAGTCAATAAAATGTTGGTCAAATAAATTATCAGAGTTCATGTATCATTACAATCATTTTTATTTAGTCAAGCAAGGGGTTTTAGTCAAACAATAACATAGTCTGTGGTGGTAGCGATGGTTGATAATGACTCTTTTACGGGCGACTATGGCAAGAACCCATTCAATTTTAAGAATTATAATCTAGAATATCTGGCAATATATGTTGACGGTGTCCAGTTCCCCACCGAACCATTACAACCGGACTTCCCTAATGGTTGCGTAACTCGTGAATTCTATCAACTGGTGTTATCAACAGGGAGACATTTAAAGAACAGTGCTATGGCCATTGATCGAAACGATTTCCTGAGAGGGTACACTCTTTATGCATTTAATCTGACACCTGACGAGGATAATAGTCAGCATCTATCATTGATCAAGAGTGGTAACATACGCCTGGAGACACGTTTCAGGAACCCGCTGCCTAATACCATCAATCTAATAATTTATGCGGTATATGATAGTATGATTGAAGTGTCCCATCGCAGACAGGTTTTAGTTGATTACTATTAAGCATCATGAATACTGTGGAACTGACAGCCAGGTGTTTTGGCTTGTGATAAACTGCCCCAGCAACCTCTACAAATAAGACCTAGTGCTATGATAATTAACACACACCCCTCTGACCAGCCTGGAGAGCATTGGCTGGCAGTTTATATATTGGAGAGAGTTGGGTGTTTTTTTGACAGTTTTGGAAATGCTCCAAATCATTCAATATTTCCTAAATCGATTTATGACTTTTTAAACATGTCATGTGATGAGATACATTTATCAGACAAACAAGTTCAGGATGTCACATCGGTCACATGTGGTGAACACTGTATCTACTTCTTAAATCACATGTGTAGAGGCATCACCTATGATATGTTGATATCTAAATATTCTTCTAATCTGTTTAAAAATGACACAATGGTAACACGTTTTGTGAAAAAGTTGCAACCGTGTGTGTGTGTGTTCATAATGTGTTTAGTTGTGTTCAACATGTTCAGACAATTGTGTAAGATTGTGCAAGTCAATAAAATGTTGGTCAAATAAATTATCAGAGTTCATGTATCATTACAATCATTTTTATTTAGTCAAGCAAGGGGTTTTAGTCAAACAATAACATAGTCTGTGGTGGTAGCGATGGTTGATAATGACTCTTTTACGGGCGACTATGGCAAGAACCCATTCAATTTTAAGAATTATAATCTAGAATATCTGGCAATATATGTTGACGGTGTCCAGTTCCCCACCGAACCATTACAACCGGACTTCCCTAATGGTTGCATAACTCGTGAATTCTATCAACTGGTGTTATCAACAGGGAGACATTTAAAGAACAGTGCTATGGCCATTGATCGAAACGATTTCCTGAGAGGGTACACTCTTTATGCATTTAATCTGACACCTGACGAGGATAATAGTCAGCATCTATCATTGATCAAGAGTGGTAACATACGCCTGGAGACACGTTTCAGGAACCCGCTGCCTAATACCATCAATCTAATAATTTATGCGGTATATGATAGTATGATTGAAGTGTCCCATCGCAGACAGGTTTTAGTTGATTACTATTAAGCATCATGAATACTGTGGAACTGACAGCCAGGTGTTTTGGCTTGTGATAAACTGCCCCAGCAACCTCTACAAATAAGACCTAGTGCTATGATAATTAACACACACCCCTCTGACCAGCCTGGAGAGCATTGGCTGGCAGTTTATATATTGGAGAGAGTTGGGAGTTTTTTTTGACAGTTTTGGAAATGCTCCAAATCATTCAATATTTCCTAAATCGATTTATGACTTTTTAAACATGTCATGTGATGAGATACATTTATCAGACAAACAAGTTCAGGATGTCACATCGGTCACATGTGGTGAACACTGTATCTACTTCTTAAATCACATGTGTAGAGGCATCACCTATGATATGTTGATATCTAAATATTCTTCTAATCTGTTTAAAAATGACACAATGGTAACACGTTTTGTGAAAAAGTTGCAACCGTGTGTGTGTGTGTTCATAATGTGTTTAGTTGTGTTCAACATGTTCAGACAATTGTGTAAGATTGTGCAAGTCAATAAAATGTTGGTCAAATAAATTATCAGAGTTCATGTATCATTACAATCATTTTTATTTAGTCAAGCAAGGGGTTTTAGTCAAACAATAACATAGTCTGTGGTGGTAGCGATGGTTGATAATGACTCTTTTACGGGCGACTATGGCAAGAACCCATTCAATTTTAAGAATTATAATCTAGAATATCTGGCAATATATGTTGACGGTGTCCAGTTCCCCACCGAACCATTACAACCGGACTTCCCTAATGGTTGCGTAACTCGTGAATTCTATCAACTGGTGTTATCAACAGGGAGACATTTAAAGAACAGTGCTATGGCCATTGATCGAAACGATTTCCTGAGAGGGTACACTCTTTATGCATTTAATCTGACACCTGACGAGGATAATAGTCAGCATCTATCATTGATCAAGAGTGGTAACATACGCCTGGAGACACGTTTCAGGAACCCGCTGCCTAATACCATCAATCTAATAATTTATGCGGTATATGATAGTATGATTGAAGTGTCCCATCGCAGACAGGTTTTAGTTGATTACTATTAAGCATCATGAATACTGTGGAACTGACAGCCAGGTGTTTTGGCTTGTGATAAACTGCCCCAGCAACCTCTACAAATAAGACCTAGTGCTATGATAATTAACACACACCCCTCTGACCAGCCTGGAGAGCATTGGCTGGCAGTTTATATATTGGAGAGAGTTGGGTGTTTTTTTGACAGTTTTGGAAATGCTCCAAATCATTCAATATTTCCTAAATCGATTTATGACTTTTTAAACATGTCATGTGATGAGATACATTTATCAGACAAACAAGTTCAGGATGTCACATCGGTCACATGTGGTGAACACTGTATCTACTTCTTAAATCACATGTGTAGAGGCATCACCTATGATATGTTGATATCTAAATATTCTTCTAATCTGTTTAAAAATGACACAATGGTAACACGTTTTGTGAAAAAGTTGCAACCGTGTGTGTGTGTGTTCATAATGTGTTTAGTTGTGTTCAACATGTTCAGACAATTGTGTAAGATTGTGCAAGTCAATAAAATGTTGGTCAAATAAATTATCAGAGTTCATGTATCATTACAATCATTTTTATTTAGTCAAGCAAGGGGTTTTAGTCAAACAATAACATAGTCTGTGGTGGTAGCGATGGTTGATAATGACTCTTTTACGGGCGACTATGGCAAGAACCCATTCAATTTTAAGAATTATAATCTAGAATATCTGGCAATATATGTTGACGGTGTCCAGTTCCCCACCGAACCATTACAACCGGACTTCCCTAATGGTTGCGTAACTCGTGAATTCTATCAACTGGTGTTATCAACAGGGAGACATTTAAAGAACAGTGCTATGGCCATTGATCGAAACGATTTCCTGAGAGGGTACACTCTTTATGCATTTAATCTGACACCTGACGAGGATAATAGTCAGCATCTATCATTGATCAAGAGTGGTAACATACGCCTGGAGACACGTTTCAGGAACCCGCTGCCTAATACCATCAATCTAATAATTTATGCGGTATATGATAGTATGATTGAAGTGTCCCATCGCAGACAGGTTTTAGTTGATTACTATTAAGCATCATGAATACTGTGGAACTGACAGCCAGGTGTTTTGGCTTGTGATAAACTGCCCCAGCAACCTCTACAAATAAGACCTAGTGCTATGATAATTAACACACACCCCTCTGACCAGCCTGGAGAGCATTGGCTGGCAGTTTATATATTGGAGAGAGTTGGGTGTTTTTTTGACAGTTTTGGAAATGCTCCAAATCATTCAATATTTCCTAAATCGATTTATGACTTTTTAAACATGTCATGTGATGAGATACATTTATCAGACAAACAAGTTCAGGATGTCACATCGGTCACATGTGGTGAACACTGTATCTACTTCTTAAATCACATGTGTAGAGGCATCACCTATGATATGTTGATATCTAAATATTCTTCTAATCTGTTTAAAAATGACACAATGGTAACACGTTTTGTGAAAAAGTTGCAACCGTGTGTGTGTGTGTTCATAATGTGTTTAGTTGTGTTCAACATGTTCAGACAATTGTGTAAGATTGTGCAAGTCAATAAAATGTTGGTCAAATAAATTATCAGAGTTCATGTATCATTACAATCATTTTTATTTAGTCAAGCAAGGGGTTTTAGTCAAACAATAACATAGTCTGTGGTGGTAGCGATGGTTGATAATGACTCTTTTACGGGCGACTATGGCAAGAACCCATTCAATTTTAAGAATTATAATCTAGAATATCTGGCAATATATGTTGACGGTGTCCAGTTCCCCACCGAACCATTACAACCGGACTTCCCTAATGGTTGCGTAACTCGTGAATTCTATCAACTGGTGTTATCAACAGGGAGACATTTAAAGAACAGTGCTATGGCCATTGATCGAAACGATTTCCTGAGAGGGTACACTCTTTATGCATTTAATCTGACACCTGACGAGGATAATAGTCAGCATCTATCATTGATCAAGAGTGGTAACATACGCCTGGAGACACGTTTCAGGAACCCGCTGCCTAATACCATCAATCTAATAATTTATGCGGTATATGATAGTATGATTGAAGTGTCCCATCGCAGACAGGTTTTAGTTGATTACTATTAAGCATCATGAATACTGTGGAACTGACAGCCAGGTGTTTTGGCTTGTGATAAACTGCCCCAGCAACCTCTACAAATAAGACCTAGTGCTATGATAATTAACACACACCCCTCTGACCAGCCTGGAGAGCACTGGCTGGCAGTTTATATATTGGAGAGAGTTGGGTGTTTTTTTGACAGTTTTGGAAATGCTCCAAATCATTCAATATTTCCTAAATCGATTTATGACTTTTTAAACATGTCATGTGATGAGATACATTTATCAGACAAACAAGTTCAGGATGTCACATCGGTCACATGTGGTGAACACTGTATCTACTTCTTAAATCACATGTGTAGAGGCATCACCTATGATATGTTGATATCTAAATATTCTTCTAATCTGTTTAAAAATGACACAATGGTAACACGTTTTGTGAAAAAGTTGCAACCGTGTGTGTGTGTTCATAATGTGTTTAGTTGTGTTCAACATGTTCAGACAATTGTGTAAGATTGTGCAAGTCAATAAAATGTTGGTCAAATAAATTATCAGAGTTCATGTATCATTACAATCATTTTTATTTAGTCAAGCAAGGGGTTTTAGTCAAACAATAACATAGTCTGTGGTGGTAGCGATGGTTGATAATGACTCTTTTACGGGCGACTATGGCAAGAACCCATTCAATTTTAAGAATTATAATCTAGAATATCTGGCAATATATGTTGACGGTGTCCAGTTCCCCACCAAACCATTACAACCGGACTTCCCTAATGGTTGCGTAACTCGTGAATTCTATCAACTGGTGTTATCAACAGGGAGACATTTAAAGAACAGTGCTATGGCCATTGATCGAAACGATTTCCTGAGAGGGTACACTCTTTATGCATTTAATCTGACACCTGACGAGGATAATAGTCAGCATCTATCATTGATCAAGAGTGGTAACATACGCCTGGAGACACGTTTCAGGAATCCGCTGCCTAATACCATCAATCTAATAATTTATGCGGTATATGATAGTATGATTGAAGTGTCCCATCGCAGACAGGTTTTAGTTGATTACTATTAAGCATCATGAATACTGTGGAACTGACAGCCAGGTGTTTTGGCTTGTGATAAACTGCCCCAGCAACCTCTACAAATAAGACCTAGTGCTATGATAATTAACACACACCCCTCTGACCAGCCTGGAGAGCACTGGCTGGCAGTTTATATATTGGAGAGAGTTGGGTGTTTTTTTGACAGTTTTGGAAATGCTCCAAATCATTCAATATTTCCTAAATCGATTTATGACTTTTTAAACATGTCATGTGATGAGATACATTTATCAGACAAACAAGTTCAGGATGTCACATCGGTCACATGTGGTGAACACTGTATCTACTTCTTAAATCACATGTGTAGAGGCATCACCTATGATATGTTGATATCTAAATATTCTTCTAATCTGTTTAAAAATGACACAATGGTAACACGTTTTGTGAAAAAGTTGCAACCGTGTGTGTGTGTTCATAATGTGTTTAGTTGTGTTCAACATGTTCAGACAATTGTGTAAGATTGTGCAAGTCAATAAAATGTTGGTCAAATAAATTATCAGAGTTCATGTATCATTACAATCATTTTTAGTTAGTCAAGCAAGGGGTTTTAGTCAAACAATAACATAGTCTGTGGTGGTAGCGATGGTTGATAATGACTCTTTTACGGGCGACTATGGCAAGAACCCATTCAATTTTAAGAATTATAATCTAGAATATCTGGCAATATATGTTGACGGTGTCCAGTTCCCCACCAAACCATTACAACCGGACTTCCCTAATGGTTGCGTAACTCGTGAATTCTATCAACTGGTGTTATCAACAGGGAGACATTTAAAGAACAGTGCTATGGCCATTGATCGAAACGAATTCCTGAGAGGGTACACTCTTTATGCATTTAATCTGACACCTGACGAGGATAATAGTCAGCATCTATCATTGATCAAGAGTGGTAACATACGCCTGGAGACACGTTTCAGGAACCCGCTGCCTAATACCATCAATCTAATAATTTATGCGGTATATGATAGTATGATTGAAGTGTCCCATCGCAGACAGGTTTTAGTTGATTACTATTAAGCATCATGAATACTGTGGAACTGACAGCCAGGTGTTTTGGCTTGTGATAAACTGCCCCAGCAACCTCTACAAATAAGACCTAGTGCTATGATAATTAACACACACCCCTCTGACCAGCCTGGAGAGCATTGGCTGGCAGTTTATATATTGGAGAGAGTTGGGTGTTTTTTTGACAGTTTTGGAAATGCTCCAAATCATTCAATATTTCCTAAATCGATTTATGACTTTTTAAACATGTCATGTGATGAGATACATTCATCAGACAAACAAGTTCAGGATGTCACATCGGTCACATGTGGTGAACACTGTATCTACTTCTTAAATCACATGTGTAGAGGCATCACCTATGATATGTTGATATCTAAATATTCTTCTAATCTGTTTAAAAATGACACAATGGTAACACGTTTTGTGAAAAAGTTGCAACCGTGTGTGTGTGTGTTCATAATGTGTTTAGTTGTGTTCAACATGTTCAGACAATTGTGTAAGATTGTGCAAGTCAATAAAATGTTGGTCAAATAAATTATCAGAGTTCATGTATCATTACAATCATTTTTATTTAGTCAAGCAAGGGGTTTTAGTCAAACAATAACATAGTCTGTGGTGGTAGCGATGGTTGATAATGACTCTTTTACGGGCGACTATGGCAAGAACCCATTCAATTTTAAGAATTATAATCTAGAATATCTGGCAATATATGTTGACGGTGTCCAGTTCCCCACCAAACCATTACAACCGGACTTCCCTAATGGTTGCGTAACTCGTGAATTCTATCAACTGGTGTTATCAACAGGGAGACATTTAAAGAACAGTGCTATGGCCATTGATCGAAACGATTTCCTGAGAGGGTACACTCTTTATGCATTTAATCTGACACCTGACGAGGATAATAGTCAGCATCTATCATTGATCAAGAGTGGTAACATACGCCTGGAGACACGTTTCAGGAACCCGCTGCCTAATACCATCAATCTAATAATTTATGCGGTATATGATAGTATGATTGAAGTGTCCCATCGCAGACAGGTTTTAGTTGATTACTATTAAGCATCATGAATACTGTGGAACTGACAGCCAGGTGTTTTGGCTTGTGATAAACTGCCCCAGCAACCTCTACAAATAAGACCTAGTGCTATGATAATTAACACACACCCCTCTGACCAGCCTGGAGAGCATTGGCTGGCAGTTTATATATTGGAGAGAGTTGGGTGTTTTTTTGACAGTTTTGGAAATGCTCCAAATCATTCAATATTTCCTAAATCGATTTATGACTTTTTAAACATGTCATGTGATGAGATACATTTATCAGACAAACAAGTTCAGGATGTCACATCGGTCACATGTGGTGAACACTGTATCTACTTCTTAAATCACATGTGTAGAGGCATCACCTATGATATGTTGATATCTAAATATTCTTCTAATCTGTTTAAAAATGACACAATGGTAACACGTTTTGTGAAAAAGTTGCAACCGTGTGTGTGTGTGTGTTCATAATGTGTTTAGTTGTGTTCAACATGTTCAGACAATTGTGTAAGATTGTGCAAGTCAATAAAATGTTGGTCAAATAAATTATCAGAGTTCATGTATCATTACAATCATTTTTATTTAGTCAAGCAAGGGGTTTTAGTCAAACAATAACATAGTCTGTGGTGGTAGCGATGGTTGATAATGACTCTTTTACGGGCGACTATGGCAAGAACCCATTCAATTTTAAGAATTATAATCTAGAATATCTGGCAATATATGTTGACGGTGTCCAGTTCCCCACCGAACCATTACAACCGGACTTCCCTAATGGTTGCGTAACTCGTGAATTCTATCAACTGGTGTTATCAACAGGGAGACATTTAAAGAACAGTGCTATGGCCATTGATCGAAACGATTTCCTGAGAGGGTACACTCTTTATGCATTTAATCTGACACCTGACGAGGATAATAGTCAGCATCTATCATTGATCAAGAGTGGTAACATACGCCTGGAGACACGTTTCAGGAACCCGCTGCCTAATACCATCAATCTAATAATTTATGCGGTATATGATAGTATGATTGAAGTGTCCCATCGCAGACAGGTTTTAGTTGATTACTATTAAGCATCATGAATACTGTGGAACTGACAGCCAGGTGTTTTGGCTTGTGATAAACTGCCCCAGCAACCTCTACAAATAAGACCTAGTGCTATGATAATTAACACACACCCCTCTGACCAGCCTGGAGAGCATTGGCTGGCAGTTTATATATTGGAGAGAGTTGGGTGTTTTTTTGACAGTTTTGGAAATGCTCCAAATCATTCAATATTTCCTAAATCGATTTATGACTTTTTAAACATGTCATGTGATGAGATACATTTATCAGACAAACAAGTTCAGGATGTCACATCGGTCACATGTGGTGAACACTGTATCTACTTCTTAAATCACATGTGTAGAGGCATCACCTATGATATGTTGATATCTAAATATTCTTCTAATCTGTTTAAAAATGACACAATGGTAACACGTTTTGTGAAAAAGTTGCAACCGTGTGTGTGTGTGTTCATAATGTGTTTAGTTGTGTTCAACATGTTCAGACAATTGTGTAAGATTGTGCAAGTCAATAAAATGTTGGTCAAATAAATTATCAGAGTTCATGTATCATTACAATCATTTTTATTTAGTCAAGCAAGGGGTTTTAGTCAAACAATAACATAGTCTGTGGTGGTAGCGATGGTTGATAATGACTCTTTTACGGGCGACTATGGCAAGAACCCATTCAATTTTAAGAATTATAATCTAGAATATCTGGCAATATATGTTGACGGTGTCCAGTTCCCCACCAAACCATTACAACCGGACTTCCCTAATGGTTGCGTAACTCGTGAATTCTATCAACTGGTGTTATCAACAGGGAGACATTTAAAGAACAGTGCTATGGCCATTGATCGAAACGATTTCCTGAGAGGGTACACTCTTTATGCATTTAATCTGACACCTGACGAGGATAATAGTCAGCATCTATCATTGATCAAGAGTGGTAACATACGCCTGGAGACACGTTTCAGGAACCCGCTGCCTAATACCATCAATCTAATAATTTATGCGGTATATGATAGTATGATTGAAGTGTCCCATCGCAGACAGGTTTTAGTTGATTACTATTAAGCATCATGAATACTGTGGAACTGACAGCCAGGTGTTTTGGCTTGTGATAAACTGCCCCAGCAACCTCTACAAATAAGACCTAGTGCTATGATAATTAACACACACCCCTCTGACCAGCCTGGAGAGCACTGGCTGGCAGTTTATATATTGGAGAGAGTTGGGTGTTTTTTTGACAGTTTTGGAAATGCTCCAAATCATTCAATATTTCCTAAATCGATTTATGACTTTTTAAACATGTCATGTGATGAGATACATTTATCAGACAAACAAGTTCAGGATGTCACATCGGTCACATGTGGTGAACACTGTATCTACTTCTTAAATCACATGTGTAGAGGCATCACCTATGATATGTTGATATCTAAATATTCTTCTAATCTGTTTAAAAATGACACAATGGTAACACGTTTTGTGAAAAAGTTGCAACCGTGTGTGTGTGTTCATAATGTGTTTAGTTGTGTTCAACATGTTCAGACAATTGTGTAAGATTGTGCAAGTCAATAAAATGTTGGTCAAATAAATTATCAGAGTTCATGTATCATTACAATCATTTTTATTTAGTCAAGCAAGGGGTTTTAGTCAAACAATAACATAGTCTGTGGTGGTAGCGATGGTTGATAATGACTCTTTTACGGGCGACTATGGCAAGAACCCATTCAATTTTAAGAATTATAATCTAGAATATCTGGCAATATATGTTGACGGTGTCCAGTTCCCCACCAAACCATTACAACCGGACTTCCCTAATGGTTGCGTAACTCGTGAATTCTATCAACTGGTGTTATCAACAGGGAGACATTTAAAGAACAGTGCTATGGCCATTGATCGAAACGATTTCCTGAGAGGGTACACTCTTTATGCATTTAATCTGACACCTGACGAGGATAATAGTCAGCATCTATCATTGATCAAGAGTGGTAACATACGCCTGGAGACACGTTTCAGGAATCCGCTGCCTAATACCATCAATCTAATAATTTATGCGGTATATGATAGTATGATTGAAGTGTCCCATCGCAGACAGGTTTTAGTTGATTACTATTAAGCATCATGAATACTGTGGAACTGACAGCCAGGTGTTTTGGCTTGTGATAAACTGCCCCAGCAACCTCTACAAATAAGACCTAGTGCTATGATAATTAACACACACCCCTCTGACCAGCCTGGAGAGCATTGGCTGGCAGTTTATATATTGGAGAGAGTTGGGTGTTTTTTTGACAGTTTTGGAAATGCTCCAAATCATTCAATATTTCCTAAATCGATTTATGACTTTTTAAACATGTCATGTGATGAGATACATTTATCAGACAAACAAGTTCAGGATGTCACATCGGTCACATGTGGTGAACACTGTATCTACTTCTTAAATCACATGTGTAGAGGCATCACCTATGATATGTTGATATCTAAATATTCTTCTAATCTGTTTAAAAATGACACAATGGTAACACGTTTTGTGAAAAAGTTGCAACCGTGTGTGTGTGTGTTCATAATGTGTTTAGTTGTGTTCAACATGTTCAGACAATTGTGTAAGATTGTGCAAGTCAATAAAATGTTGGTCAAATAAATTATCAGAGTTCATGTATCATTACAATCATTTTTATTTAGTCAAGCAAGGGGTTTTAGTCAAACAATAACATAGTCTGTGGTGGTAGCGATGGTTGATAATGACTCTTTTACGGGCGACTATGGCAAGAACCCATTCAATTTTAAGAATTATAATCTAGAATATCTGGCAATATATGTTCACGGTGTCCAGTTCCCCACCAAACCATTACAACCGGACTTCCCTAATGGTTGCGTAACTCGTGAATTCTATCAACTGGTGTTATCAACAGGGAGACATTTAAAGAACAGTGCTATGGCCATTGATCGAAACGATTTCCTGAGAGGGTACACTCTTTATGCATTTAATCTGACACCTGACGAGGATAATAGTCAGCATCTATCATTGATCAAGAGTGGTAACATACGCCTGGAGACACGTTTCAGGAACCCGCTGCCTAATACCATCAATCTAATAATTTATGCGGTATATGATAGTATGATTGAAGTGTCCCATCGCAGACAGGTTTTAGTTGATTACTATTAAGCATCATGAATACTGTGGAACTGACAGCCAGGTGTTTTGGCTTGTGATAAACTGCCCCAGCAACCTCTACAAATAAGACCTAGTGCTATGATAATTAACACACACCCCTCTGACCAGCCTGGAGAGCATTGGCTGGCAGTTTATATATTGGAGAGAGTTGGGTGTTTTTTTGACAGTTTTGGAAATGCTCCAAATCATTCAATATTTCCTAAATCGATGTATGACTTTTTAAACATGTCATGTGATGAGATACATTTATCAGACAAACAAGTTCAGGATGTCACATCGGTCACATGTGGTGAACACTGTATCTACTTCTTAAATCACATGTGTAGAGGCATCACCTATGATATGTTGATATCTAAATATTCTTCTAATCTGTTTAAAAATGACACAATGGTAACACGTTTTGTGAAAAAGTTGCAACCGTGTGTGTGTGTTCATAATGTGTTTAGTTGTGTTCAACATGTTCAGACAATTGTGTAAGATTGTGCAAGTCAATAAAATGTTGGTCAAATAAATTATCAGAGTTCATGTATCATTACAATCATTTTTATTTAGTCAAGCAAGGGGTTTTAGTCAAACAATAACATAGTCTGTGGTGGTAGCGATGGTTGATAATGACTCTTTTACGGGCGACTATGGCAAGAACCCATTCAATTTTAAGAATTATAATCTAGAATATCTGGCAATATATGTTGACGGTGTCCAGTTCCCCACCAAACCATTACAACCGGACTTCCCTAATGGTTGCGTAACTCGTGAATTCTATCAACTGGTGTTATCAACAGGGAGACATTTAAAGAACAGTGCTATGGCCATTGATCGAAACGATTTCCTGAGAGGGTACACTCTTTATGCATTTAATCTGACACCTGACGAGGATAATAGTCAGCATCTATCATTGATCAAGAGTGGTAACATACGCCTGGAGACACGTTTCAGGAACCCGCTGCCTAATACCATCAATCTAATAATTTATGCGGTATATGATAGTATGATTGAAGTGTCCCATCGCAGACAGGTTTTAGTTGATTACTATTAAGCATCATGAATACTGTGGAACTGACAGCCAGGTGTTTTGGCTTGTGATAAACTGCCCCAGCAACCTCTACAAATAAGACCTAGTGCTATGATAATTAACACACACCCCTCTGACCAGCCTGGAGAGCATTGGCTGGCAGTTTATATATTGGAGAGAGTTGGGTGTTTTTTTGACAGTTTTGGAAATGCTCCAAATCATTCAATATTTCCTAAATCGATTTATGACTTTTTAAACATGTCATGTGATGAGATACATTTATCAGACAAACAAGTTCAGGATGTCACATCGGTCACATGTGGTGAACACTGTATCTACTTCTTAAATCACATGTGTAGAGGCATCACCTATGATATGTTGATATCTAAATATTCTTCTAATCTGTTTAAAAATGACACAATGGTAACACGTTTTGTGAAAAAGTTGCAACCGTGTGTGTGTGTTCATAATGTGTTTAGTTGTGTTCAACATGTTCAGACAATTGTGTAAGATTGTGCAAGTCAATAAAATGTTGGTCAAATAAATTATCAGAGTTCATGTATCATTACAATCATTTTTATTTAGTCAAGCAAGGGGTTTTAGTCAAACAATAACATAGTCTGTGGTGGTAGCGATGGTTGATAATGACTCTTTTACGGGCGACTATGGCAAGAACCCATTCAATTTTAAGAATTATAATCTAGAATATCTGGCAATATATGTTGACGGTGTCCAGTTCCCCACCAAACCATTACAACCGGACTTCCCTAATGGTTGCGTAACTCGTGAATTCTATCAACTGGTGTTATCAACAGGGAGACATTTAAAGAACAGTGCTATGGCCATTGATCGAAACGATTTCCTGAGAGGGTACACTCTTTATGCATTTAATCTGACACCTGACGAGGATAATAGTCAGCATCTATCATTGATCAAGAGTGGTAACATACGCCTGGAGACACGTTTCAGGAACCCGCTGCCTAATACCATCAATCTAATAATTTATGCGGTATATGATAGTATGATTGAAGTGTCCCATCGCAGACAGGTTTTAGTTGATTACTATTAAGCATCATGAATACTGTGGAACTGACAGCCAGGTGTTTTGGCTTGTGATAAACTGCCCCAGCAACCTCTACAAATAAGACCTAGTGCTATGATAATTAACACACACCCCTCTGACCAGCCTGGAGAGCATTGGCTGGCAGTTTATATATTGGAGAGAGTTGGGTGTTTTTTTGACAGTTTTGGAAATGCTCCAAATCATTCAATATTTCCTAAATCGATGTATGACTTTTTAAACATGTCATGTGATGAGATACATTTATCAGACAAACAAGTTCAGGATGTCACATCGGTCACATGTGGTGAACACTGTATCTACTTCTTAAATCACATGTGTAGAGGCATCACCTATGATATGTTGATATCTAAATATTCTTCTAATCTGTTTAAAAATGACACAATGGTAACACGTTTTGTGAAAAAGTTGCAACCGTGTGTGTGTGTTCATAATGTGTTTAGTTGTGTTCAACATGTTCAGACAATTGTGTAAGATTGTGCAAGTCAATAAAATGTTGGTCAAATAAATTATCAGAGTTCATGTATCATTACAATCATTTTTATTTAGTCAAGCAAGGGGTTTTAGTCAAACAATAACATAGTCTGTGGTGGTAGCGATGGTTGATAATGACTCTTTTACGGGCGACTATGGCAAGAACCCATTCAATTTTAAGAATTATAATCTAGAATATCTGGCAATATATGTTGACGGTGTCCAGTTCCCCACCAAACCATTACAACCGGACTTCCCTAATGGTTGCGTAACTCGTGAATTCTATCAACTGGTGTTATCAACAGGGAGACATTTAAAGAACAGTGCTATGGCCATTGATCGAAACGATTTCCTGAGAGGGTACACTCTTTATGCATTTAATCTGACACCTGACGAGGATAATAGTCAGCATCTATCATTGATCAAGAGTGGTAACATACGCCTGGAGACACGTTTCAGGAACCCGCTGCCTAATACCATCAATCTAATAATTTATGCGGTATATGATAGTATGATTGAAGTGTCCCATCGCAGACAGGTTTTAGTTGATTACTATTAAGCATCATGAATACTGTGGAACTGACAGCCAGGTGTTTTGGCTTGTGATAAACTGCCCCAGCAACCTCTACAAATAAGACCTAGTGCTATGATAATTAACACACACCCCTCTGACCAGCCTGGAGAGCATTTGCTGGCAGTTTATATATTGGAGAGAGTTGGGTGTTTTTTTGACAGTTTTGGAAATGCTCCAAATCATTCAATATTTCCTAAATCGATTTATGACTTTTTAAACATGTCATGTGATGAGTTACATTTATCAGACAAACAAGTTCAGGATGTCACATCGGTCACATGTGGTGAACACTGTATCTACTTCTTAAATCACATGTGTAGAGGCATCACCTATGATATGTTGATATCTAAATATTCTTCTAATCTGTTTAAAAATGACACAATGGTAACACGTTTTGTGAAAAAGTTGCAACCGTGTGTGTGTGTTCATAATGTGTTTAGTTGTGTTCAACATGTTCAGACAATTGTGTAAGATTGTGCAAGTCAATAAAATGTTGGTCAAATAAATTATCAGAGTTCATGTATCATTACAATCATTTTTATTTAGTCAAGCAAGGGGTTTTAGTCAAACAATAACATAGTCTGTGGTGGTAGCGATGGTTGATAATGACTCTTTTACGGGCGACTATGGCAAGAACCCATTCAATTTTAAGAATTATAATCTAGAATATCTGGCAATATATGTTGACGGTGTCCAGTTCCCCACCAAACCATTACAACCGGACTTCCCTAATGGTTGCGTAACTCGTGAATTCTATCAACTGGTGTTATCAACAGGGAGACATTTAAAGAACAGTGCTATGGCCATTGATCGAAACGATTTCCTGAGAGGGTACACTCTTTATGCATTTAATCTGACACCTGACGAGGATAATAGTCAGCATCTATCATTGATCAAGAGTGGTAACATACGCCTGGAGACACGTTTCAGGAACCCGCTGCCTAATACCATCAATCTAATAATTTATGCGGTATATGATAGTATGATTGAAGTGTCCCATCGCAGACAGGTTTTAGTTGATTACTATTAAGCATCATGAATACTGTGGAACTGACAGCCAGGTGTTTTGGCTTGTGATAAACTGCCCCAGCAACCTCTACAAATAAGACCTAGTGCTATGATAATTAACACACACCCCTCTGACCAGCCTGGAGAGCATTGGCTGGCAGTTTATATATTGGAGAGAGTTGGGTGTTTTTTTGACAGTTTTGGAAATGCTCCAAATCATTCAATATTTCCTAAATCGATTTATGACTTTTTAAACATGTCATGTGATGAGTTACATTTATCAGACAAACAAGTTCAGGATGTCACATCGGTCACATGTGGTGAACACTGTATCTACTTCTTAAATCACATGTGTAGAGGCATCACCTATGATATGTTGATATCTAAATATTCTTCTAATCTGTTTAAAAATGACACAATGGTAACACGTTTTGTGAAAAAGTTGCAACCGTGTGTGTGTGTTCATAATGTGTTTAGTTGTGTTCAACATGTTCAGACAATTGTGTAAGATTGTGCAAGTCAATAAAATGTTGGTCAAATAAATTATCAGAGTTCATGTATCATTACAATCATTTTTATTTAGTCAAGCAAGGGGTTTTAGTCAAACAATAACATAGTCTGTGGTGGTAGCGATGGTTGATAATGACTCTTTTACGGGCGACTATGGCAAGAACCCATTCAATTTTAAGAATTATAATCTAGAATATCTGGCAATATATGTTGACGGTGTCCAGTTCCCCACCAAACCATTACAACCGGACTTCCCTAATGGTTGCGTAACTCGTGAATTCTATCAACTGGTGTTATCAACAGGGAGACATTTAAAGAACAGTGCTATGGCCATTGATCGAAACGATTTCCTGAGAGGGTACACTCTTTATGCATTTAATCTGACACCTGACGAGGATAATAGTCAGCATCTATCATTGATCAAGAGTGGTAACATACGCCTGGAGACACGTTTCAGGAACCCGCTGCCTAATACCATCAATCTAATAATTTATGCGGTATATGATAGTATGATTGAAGTGTCCCATCGCAGACAGGTTTTAGTTGATTACTATTAAGCATCATGAATACTGTGGAACTGACAGCCAGGTGTTTTGGCTTGTGATAAACTGCCCCAGCAACCTCTACAAATAAGACCTAGTGCTATGATAATTAACACACACCCCTCTGACCAGCCTGGAGAGCATTGGCTGGCAGTTTATATATTGGAGAGAGTTGGGTGTTTTTTTGACAGTTTTGGAAATGCTCCAAATCATTCAATATTTCCTAAATCGATTTATGACTTTTTAAACATGTCATGTGATGAGATACATTTATCAGACAAACAAGTTCAGGATGTCACATCGGT
The DNA here is from genome assembly GCF_963989245.1 of Nansenia antarctica. Classification (NCBI taxonomy): domain Eukaryota; kingdom Metazoa; phylum Chordata; class Actinopteri; order Argentiniformes; family Microstomatidae; genus Nansenia; species Nansenia antarctica. Next base: position 53,871,435 of record NC_137688.1, on the reverse strand, counting down.
CACATGTGGTGAACACTGTATCTACTTCTTAAATCACATGTGTAGAGGCATCACCTATGATATGTTGATATCTAAATATTCTTCTAATCTGTTTAAAAATGACACAATGGTAACACGTTTTGTGAAAAAGTTGCAACCGTGTGTGTGTGTTGATAATGTGTTTAGTTGTGTTCAACATGTTCAGACAATTGTGTAAGATTGTGCAAGTCAATAAAATGTTGGTCAAATAAATTATCAGAGTTCATGTATCATTACAATCATTTTTATTTAGTCAAGCAAGGGGTTTTAGTCAAACAATAACATAGTCTGTGGTGGTAGCGATGGTTGATAATGACTCTTTTACGGGCGACTATGGCAAGAACCCATTCAATTTTAAGAATTATAATCTAGAATATCTGGCAATATATGTTGACGGTGTCCAGTTCCCCACCAAACCATTACAACCGGACTTCCCTAATGGTTGCGTAACTCGTGAATTCTATCAACTGGTGTTATCAACAGGGAGACATTTAAAGAACAGTGCTATGGCCATTGATCGAAACGATTTCCTGAGAGGGTACACTCTTTATGCATTTAATCTGACACCTGACGAGGATAATAGTCAGCATCTATCATTGATCAAGAGTGGTAACATACGCCTGGAGACACGTTTCAGGAACCCGCTGCCTAATACCATCAATCTAATAATTTATGCGGTATATGATAGTATGATTGAAGTGTCCCATCGCAGACAGGTTTTAGTTGATTACTATTAAGCATCATGAATACTGTGGAACTGACAGCCAGGTGTTTTGGCTTGTGATAAACTGCCCCAGCAACCTCTACAAATAAGACCTAGTGCTATGATAATTAACACACACCCCTCTGACCAGCCTGGAGAGCATTGGCTGGCAGTTTATATATTGGAGAGAGTTGGGTGTTTTTTTGACAGTTTTGGAAATGCTCCAAATCATTCAATATTTCCTAAATCGATTTATGACTTTTTAAACATGTCATGTGATGAGATACATTTATCAGACAAACAAGTTCAGGATGTCACATCGGTCACATGTGGTGAACACTGTATCTACTTCTTAAATCACATGTGTAGAGGCATCACCTATGATATGTTGATATCTAAATATTCTTCTAATCTGTTTAAAAATGACACAATGGTAACACGTTTTGTGAAAAAGTTGCAACCGTGTGTGTGTGTGTTCATAATGTGTTTAGTTGTGTTCAACATGTTCAGACAATTGTGTAAGATTGTGCAAGTCAATAAAATGTTGGTCAAATAAATTATCAGAGTTCATGTATCATTACAATCATTTTTATTTAGTCAAGCAAGGGGTTTTAGTCAAACAATAACATAGTCTGTGGTGGTAGCGATGGTTGATAATGACTCTTTTACGGGCGACTATGGCAAGAACCCATTCAATTTTAAGAATTATAATCTAGAATATCTGGCAATATATGTTGACGGTGTCCAGTTCCCCACCAAACCATTACAACCGGACTTCCCTAATGGTTGCGTAACTCGTGAATTCTATCAACTGGTGTTATCAACAGGGAGACATTTAAAGAACAGTGCTATGGCCATTGATCGAAACGATTTCCTGAGAGGGTACACTCTTTATGCATTTAATCTGACACCTGACGAGGATAATAGTCAGCATCTATCATTGATCAAGAGTGGTAACATACGCCTGGAGACACGTTTCAGGAACCCGCTGCCTAATACCATCAATCTAATAATTTATGCGGTATATGATAGTATGATTGAAGTGTCCCATCGCAGACAGGTTTTAGTTGATTACTATTAAGCATCATGAATACTGTGGAACTGACAGCCAGGTGTTTTGGCTTGTGATAAACTGCCCCAGCAACCTCTACAAATAAGACCTAGTGCTATGATAATTAACACACACCCCTCTGACCAGCCTGGAGAGCATTGGCTGGCAGTTTATATATTGGAGAGAGTTGGGTGTTTTTTTGACAGTTTTGGAAATGCTCCAAATCATTCAATATTTCCTAAATCGATTTATGACTTTTTAAACATGTCATGTGATGAGATACATTTATCAGACAAACAAGTTCAGGATGTCACATCGGTCACATGTGGTGAACACTGTATCTACTTCTTAAATCACATGTGTAGAGGCATCACCTATGATATGTTGATATCTAAATATTCTTCTAATCTGTTTAAAAATGACACAATGGTAACACGTTTTGTGAAAAAGTTGCAACCGTGTGTGTGTGTTGATAATGTGTTTAGTTGTGTTCAACATGTTCAGACAATTGTGTAAGATTGTGCAAGTCAATAAAATGTTGGTCAAATAAATTATCAGAGTTCATGTATCATTACAATCATTTTTATTTAGTCAAGCAAGGGGTTTTAGTCAAACAATAACATAGTCTGTGGTGGTAGCGATGGTTGATAATGACTCTTTTACGGGCGACTATGGCAAGAACCCATTCAATTTTAAGAATCATAATCTAGAATATCTGGCAATATATGTTGACGGTGTCCAGTTCCCCACCAAACCATTACAACCGGACTTCCCTAATGGTTGCGTAACTCGTGAATTCTATCAACTGGTGTTATCAACAGGGAGACATTTAAAGAACAGTGCTATGGCCATTGATCGAAACGATTTCCTGAGAGGGTACACTCTTTATGCATTTAATCTGACACCTGACGAGGATAATAGTCAGCATCTATCATTGATCAAGAGTGGTAACATACGCCTGGAGACACGTTTCAGGAACCCGCTGCCTAATACCATCAATCTAATAATTTATGCGGTATATGATAGTATGATTGAAGTGTCCCATCGCAGACAGGTTTTAGTTGATTACTATTAAGCATCATGAATACTGTGGAACTGACAGCCAGGTGTTTTGGCTTGTGATAAACTGCCCCAGCAACCTCTACAAATAAGACCTAGTGCTATGATAATTAACACACACCCCTCTGACCAGCCTGGAGAGCATTGGCTGGCAGTTTATATATTGGAGAGAGTTGGGTGTTTTTTTGACAGTTTTGGAAATGCTCCAAATCATTCAATATTTCCTAAATCGATTTATGACTTTTTAAACATGTCATGTGATGAGATACATTTATCAGACAAACAAGTTCAGGATGTCACATCGGTCACATGTGGTGAACACTGTATCTACTTCTTAAATCACATGTGTAGAGGCATCACCTATGATATGTTGATATCTAAATATTCTTCTAATCTGTTTAAAAATGACACAATGGTAACACGTTTTGTGAAAAAGTTGCAACCGTGTGTGTGTGTGTTCATAATGTGTTTAGTTGTGTTCAACATGTTCAGACAATTGTGTAAGATTGTGCAAGTCAATAAAATGTTGGTCAAATAAATTATCAGAGTTCATGTATCATTACAATCATTTTTATTTAGTCAAGCAAGGGGTTTTAGTCAAACAATAACATAGTCTGTGGTGGTAGCGATGGTTGATAATGACTCTTTTACGGGCGACTATGGCAAGAACCCATTCAATTTTAAGAATTATAATCTAGAATATCTGGCAATATATGTTGACGGTGTCCAGTTCCCCACCAAACCATTACAACCGGACTTCCCTAATGGTTGCGTAACTCGTGAATTCTATCAACTGGTGTTATCAACAGGGAGACATTTAAAGAACAGTGCTATGGCCATTGATCGAAACGATTTCCTGAGAGGGTACACTCTTTATGCATTTAATCTGACACCTGACGAGGATAATAGTCAGCATCTATCATTGATCAAGAGTGGTAACATACGCCTGGAGACACGTTTCAGGAACCCGCTGCCTAATACCATCAATCTAATAATTTATGCGGTATATGATAGTATGATTGAAGTGTCCCATCGCAGACAGGTTTTAGTTGATTACTATTAAGCATCATGAATACTGTGGAACTGACAGCCAGGTGTTTTGGCTTGTGATAAACTGCCCCAGCAACCTCTACAAATAAGACCTAGTGCTATGATAATTAACACACACCCCTCTGACCAGCCTGGAGAGCATTGGCTGGCAGTTTATATATTGGAGAGAGTTGGGTGTTTTTTTGACAGTTTTGGAAATGCTCCAAATCATTCAATATTTCCTAAATCGATTTATGACTTTTTAAACATGTCATGTGATGAGATACATTTATCAGACAAACAAGTTCAGGATGTCACATCGGTCACATGTGGTGAACACTGTATCTACTTCTTAAATCACATGTGTAGAGGCATCACCTATGATATGTTGATATCTAAATATTCTTCTAATCTGTTTAAAAATGACACAATGGTAACACGTTTTGTGAAAAAGTTGCAACCGTGTGTGTGTGTTGATAATGTGTTTAGTTGTGTTCAACATGTTCAGACAATTGTGTAAGATTGTGCAAGTCAATAAAATGTTGGTCAAATAAATTATCAGAGTTCATGTATCATTACAATCATTTTTATTTAGTCAAGCAAGGGGTTTTAGTCAAACAATAACATAGTCTGTGGTGGTAGCGATGGTTGATAATGACTCTTTTACGGGCGACTATGGCAAGAACCCATTCAATTTTAAGAATTATAATCTAGAATATCTGGCAATATATGTTGACGGTGTCCAGTTCCCCACCAAACCATTACAACCGGACTTCCCTAATGGTTGCGTAACTCGTGAATTCTATCAACTGGTGTTATCAACAGGGAGACATTTAAAGAACAGTGCTATGGCCATTGATCGAAACGATTTCCTGAGAGGGTACACTCTTTATGCATTTAATCTGACACCTGACGAGGATAATAGTCAGCATCTATCATTGATCAAGAGTGGTAACATACGCCTGGAGACACGTTTCAGGAACCCGCTGCCTAATACCATCAATCTAATAATTTATGCGGTATATGATAGTATGATTGAAGTGTCCCATCGCAGACAGGTTTTAGTTGATTACTATTAAGCATCATGAATACTGTGGAACTGACAGCCAGGTGTTTTGGCTTGTGATAAACTGCCCCAGCAACCTCTACAAATAAGACCTAGTGCTATGATAATTAACACACACCCCTCTGACCAGCCTGGAGAGCATTGGCTGGCAGTTTATATATTGGAGAGAGTTGGGTGTTTTTTTGACAGTTTTGGAAATGCTCCAAATCATTCAATATTTCCTAAATCGATTTATGACTTTTTAAACATGTCATGTGATGAGATACATTTATCAGACAAACAAGTTCAGGATGTCACATCGGTCACATGTGGTGAACACTGTATCTACTTCTTAAATCACATGTGTAGAGGCATCACCTATGATATGTTGATATCTAAATATTCTTCTAATCTGTTTAAAAATGACACAATGGTAACACGTTTTGTGAAAAAGTTGCAACCGTGTGTGTGTGTTGATAATGTGTTTAGTTGTGTTCAACATGTTCAGACAATTGTGTAAGATTGTGCAAGTCAATAAAATGTTGGTCAAATAAATTATCAGAGTTCATGTATCATTACAATCATTTTTATTTAGTCAAGCAAGGGGTTTTAGTCAAACAATAACATAGTCTGTGGTGGTAGCGATGGTTGATAATGACTCTTTTACGGGCGACTATGGCAAGAACCCATTCAATTTTAAGAATTATAATCTAGAATATCTGGCAATATATGTTGACGGTGTCCAGTTCCCCACCAAACCATTACAACCGGACTTCCCTAATGGTTGCGTAACTCGTGAATTCTATCAACTGGTGTTATCAACAGGGAGACATTTAAAGAACAGTGCTATGGCCATTGATCGAAACGATTTCCTGAGAGGGTACACTCTTTATGCATTTAATCTGACACCTGACGAGGATAATAGTCAGCATCTATCATTGATCAAGAGTGGTAACATACGCCTGGAGACACGTTTCAGGAACCCGCTGCCTAATACCATCAATCTAATAATTTATGCGGTATATGATAGTATGATTGAAGTGTCCCATCGCAGACAGGTTTTAGTTGATTACTATTAAGCATCATGAATACTGTGGAACTGACAGCCAGGTGTTTTGGCTTGTGATAAACTGCCCCAGCAACCTCTACAAATAAGACCTAGTGCTATGATAATTAACACACACCCCTCTGACCAGCCTGGAGAGCATTGGCTGGCAGTTTATATATTGGAGAGAGTTGGGTGTTTTTTTGACAGTTTTGGAAATGCTCCAAATCATTCAATATTTCCTAAATCGATTTATGACTTTTTAAACATGTCATGTGATGAGATACATTTATCAGACAAACAAGTTCAGGATGTCACATCGGTCACATGTGGTGAACACTGTATCTACTTCTTAAATCACATGTGTAGAGGCATCACCTATGATATGTTGATATCTAAATATTCTTCTAATCTGTTTAAAAATGACACAATGGTAACACGTTTTGTGAAAAAGTTGCAACCGTGTGTGTGTGTGTGTTCATAATGTGTTTAGTTGTGTTCAACATGTTCAGACAATTGTGTAAGATTGTGCAAGTCAATAAAATGTTGGTCAAATAAATTATCAGAGTTCATGTATCATTACAATCATTTTTATTTAGTCAAGCAAGGGGTTTTAGTCAAACAATAACATAGTCTGTGGTGGTAGCGATGGTTGATAATGACTCTTTTACGGGCGACTATGGCAAGAACCCATTCAATTTTAAGAATTATAATCTAGAATATCTGGCAATATATGTTGACGGTGTCCAGTTCCCCACCAAACCATTACAACCGGACTTCCCTAATGGTTGCGTAACTCGTGAATTCTATCAACTGGTGTTATCAACAGGGAGACATTTAAAGAACAGTGCTATGGCCATTGATCGAAACGATTTCCTGAGAGGGTACACTCTTTATGCATTTAATCTGACACCTGACGAGGATAATAGTCAGCATCTATCATTGATCAAGAGTGGTAACATACGCCTGGAGACACGTTTCAGGAACCCGCTGCCTAATACCATCAATCTAATAATGTATGCGGTATATGATAGTATGATTGAAGTGTCCCATCGCAGACAGGTTTTAGTTGATTACTATTAAGCATCATGAATACTGTGGAACTGACAGCCAGGTGTTTTGGCTTGTGATAAACTGCCCCAGCAACCTCTACAAATAAGACCTAGTGCTATGATAATTAACACACACCCCTCTGACCAGCCTGGAGAGCATTGGCTGGCAGTTTATATATTGGAGAGAGTTGGGTGTTTTTTTGACAGTTTTGGAAATGCTCCAAATCATTCAATATTTCCTAAATCGATTTATGACTTTTTAAACATGTCATGTGATGAGATACATTTATCAGACAAACAAGTTCAGGATGTCACATCGGTCACATGTGGTGAACACTGTATCTACTTCTTAAATCACATGTGTAGAGGCATCACCTATGATATGTTGATATCTAAATATTCTTCTAATCTGTTTAAAAATGACACAATGGTAACACGTTTTGTGAAAAAGTTGCAACCGTGTGTGTGTGTGTTCATAATGTGTTTAGTTGTGTTCAACATGTTCAGACAATTGTGTAAGATTGTGCAAGTCAATAAAATGTTGGTCAAATAAATTATCAGAGTTCATGTATCATTACAATCATTTTTATTTAGTCAAGCAAGGGGTTTTAGTCAAACAATAACATAGTCTGTGGTGTAGCGATGGTTGATAATGACTCTTTTACGGGCGACTATGGCAAGAACCCATTCAATTTTAAGAATTATAATCTAGAATATCTGGCAATATATGTTGACGGTGTCCAGTTCCCCACCAAACCATTACAACCGGACTTCCCTAATGGTTGCGTAACTCGTGAATTCTATCAACTGGTGTTATCAACAGGGAGACATTTAAAGAACAGTGCTATGGCCATTGATCGAAACGATTTCCTGAGAGGGTACACTCTTTATGCATTTAATCTGACACCTGACGAGGATAATAGTCAGCATCTATCATTGATCAAGAGTGGTAACATACGCCTGGAGACACGTTTCAGGAACCCGCTGCCTAATACCATCAATCTAATAATTTATGCGGTATATGATAGTATGATTGAAGTGTCCCATCGCAGACAGGTTTTAGTTGATTACTATTAAGCATCATGAATACTGTGGAACTGACAGCCAGGTGTTTTGGCTTGTGATAAACTGGCCCAGCAACCTCTACAAATAAGACCTAGTGCTATGATAATTAACACACACCCCTCTGACCAGCCTGGAGAGCATTGGCTGGCAGTTTATATATTGGAGAGAGTTGGGTGTTTTTTTGACAGTTTTGGAAATGCTCCAAATCATTCAATATTTCCTAAATCGATTTATGACTTTTTAAACATGTCATGTGATGAGATACATTTATCAGACAAACAAGTTCAGGATGTCACATCGGTAACATGTGGTGAACACTGTATCTACTTCTTAAATCACATGTGTAGAGGCATCACCTATGATATGTTGATATCTAAATATTCTTCTAATCTGTTTAAAAATGACACAATGGTAACACGTTTTGTGAAAAAGTTGCAACCGTGTGTGTGTGTGTTCATAATGTGTTTAGTTGTGTTCAACATGTTCAGACAATTGTGTAAGATTGTGCAAGTCAATAAAATGTTGGTCAAATAAATTATCAGAGTTCATGTATCATTACAATCATTTTTATTTAGTCAAGCAAGGGGTTTTAGTCAAACAATAACATAGTCTGTGGTGGTAGCGATGGTTGATAATGACTCTTTTACGGGCGACTATGGCAAGAACCCATTCAATTTTAAGAATTATAATCTAGAATATCTGGCAATATATGTTGACGGTGTCCAGTTCCCCACCAAACCATTACAACCGGACTTCCCTAATGGTTGCGTAACTCGTGAATTCTATCAACTGGTGTTATCAACAGGGAGACATTTAAAGAACAGTGCTATGGCCATTGATCGAAACGATTTCCTGAGAGGGTACACTCTTTATGCATTTAATCTGACACCTGACGAGGATAATAGTCAGCATCTATCATTGATCAAGAGTGGTAACATACGCCTGGAGACACGTTTCAGGAACCCGCTGCCTAATACCATCAATCTAATAATGTATGCGGTATATGATAGTATGATTGAAGTGTCCCATCGCAGACAGGTTTTAGTTGATTACTATTAAGCATCATGAATACTGTGGAACTGACAGCCAGGTGTTTTGGCTTGTGATAAACTGCCCCAGCAACCTCTACAAATAAGACCTAGTGCTATGATAATTAACACACACCCCTCTGACCAGCCTGGAGAGCATTGGCTGGCAGTTTATATATTGGAGAGAGTTGGGTGTTTTTTTGACAGTTTTGGAAATGCTCCAAATCATTCAATATTTCCTAAATCGATTTATGACTTTTTAAACATGTCATGTGATGAGATACATTTATCAGACAAACAAGTTCAGGATGTCACATCGGTCACATGTGGTGAACACTGTATCTACTTCTTAAATCACATGTGTAGAGGCATCACCTATGATATGTTGATATCTAAATATTCTTCTAATCTGTTTAAAAATGACACAATGGTAACACGTTTTGTGAAAAAGTTGCAACCGTGTGTGTGTGTGTTCATAATGTGTTTAGTTGTGTTCAACATGTTCAGACAATTGTGTAAGATTGTGCAAGTCAATAAAATGTTGGTCAAATAAATTATCAGAGTTCATGTATCATTACAATCATTTTTATTTAGTCAAGCAAGGGGTTTTAGTCAAACAATAACATAGTCTGTGGTGGTAGCGATGGTTGATAATGACTCTTTTACGGGCGACTATGGCAAGAACCCATTCAATTTTAAGAATTATAATCTAGAATATCTGGCAATATATGTTGACGGTGTCCAGTTCCCCACCAAACCATTACAACCGGACTTCCCTAATGGTTGCGTAACTCGTGAATTCTATCAACTGGTGTTATCAACAGGGAGACATTTAAAGAACAGTGCTATGGCCATTGATCGAAACGATTTCCTGAGAGGGTACACTCTTTATGCATTTAATCTGACACCTGACGAGGATAATAGTCAGCATCTATCATTGATCAAGAGTGGTAACATACGCCTGGAGACACGTTTCAGGAACCCGCTGCCTAATACCATCAATCTAATAATTTATGCGGTATATGATAGTATGATTGAAGTGTCCCATCGCAGACAGGTTTTAGTTGATTACTATTAAGCATCATGAATACTGTGGAACTGACAGCCAGGTGTTTTGGCTTGTGATAAACTGCCCCAGCAACCTCTACAAATAAGACCTAGTGCTATGATAATTAACACACACCCCTCTGACCAGCCTGGAGAGCATTGGCTGGCAGTTTATATATTGGAGAGAGTTGGGTGTTTTTTTTGACAGTTTTGGAAATGCTCCAAATCATTCAATATTTCCTAAATCGATTTATGACTTTTTAAACATGTCATGTGATGAGATACATTTATCAGACAAACAAGTTCAGGATGTCACATCGGTCACATGTGGTGAACACTGTATCTACTTCTTAAATCACATGTGTAGAGGCATCACCTATGATATGTTGATATCTAAATATTCTTCTAATCTGTTTAAAAATGACACAATGGTAACACGTTTTGTGAAAAAGTTGCAACCGTGTGTGTGTGTGTGTGTTCATAATGTGTTTAGTTGTGTTCAACATGTTCAGACAATTGTGTAAGATTGTGCAAGTCAATAAAATGTTGGTCAAATAAATTATCAGAGTTCATGTATCATTACAATCATTTTTATTTAGTCAAGCAAGGGGTTTTAGTCAAACAATAACATAGTCTGTGGTGGTAGCGATGGTTGATAATGACTCTTTTACGGGCGACTATGGCAAGAACCCATTCAATTTTAAGAATTATAATCTAGAATATCTGGCAATATATGTTGACGGTGTCCAGTTCCCCACCAAACCATTACAACCGGACTTCCCTAATGGTTGCGTAACTCGTGAATTCTATCAACTGGTGTTATCAACAGGGAGACATTTAAAGAACAGTGCTATGGCCATTGATCGAAACGATTTCCTGAGAGGGTACACTCTTTATGCATTTAATCTGACACCTGACGAGGATAATAGTCAGCATCTATCATTGATCAAGAGTGGTAACATACGCCTGGAGACACGTTTCAGGAACCCGCTGCCTAATACCATCAATCTAATAATTTATGCGGTATATGATAGTATGATTGAAGTGTCCCATCGCAGACAGGTTTTAGTTGATTACTATTAAGCATCATGAATACTGTGGAACTGACAGCCAGGTGTTTTGGCTTGTGATAAACTGCCCCAGCAACCTCTACAAATAAGACCTAGTGCTATGATAATTAACACACACCCCTCTGACCAGCCTGGAGAGCATTGGCTGGCAGTTTATATATTGGAGAGAGTTGGGTGTTTTTTTGACAGTTTTGGAAATGCTCCAAATCATTCAATATTTCCTAAATCGATTTATGACTTTTTAAACATGTCATGTGATGAGATACATTTATCAGACAAACAAGTTCAGGATGTCACATCGGTCACATGTGGTGAACACTGTATCTACTTCTTAAATCACATGTGTAGAGGCATCACCTATGATATGTTGATATCTAAATATTCTTCTAATCTGTTTAAAAATGACACAATGGTAACACATTTTGTGAAAAAGTTGCAACCGTGTGTGTGTGTTCATAATGTGTTTAGTTGTGTTCAACATGTTCAGACAATTGTGTAAGATTGTGCAAGTCAATAAAATGTTGGTCAAATAAATTATCAGAGTTCATGTATCATTACAATCATTTTTATTTAGTCAAGCAAGGGGTTTTAGTCAAACAATAACATAGTCTGTGGTGGTAGCGATGGTTGATAATGACTCTTTTACGGGCGACTATGGCAAGAACCCATTCAATTTTAAGAATTATAATCTAGAATATCTGGCAATATATGTTGACGGTGTCCAGTTCCCCACCAAACCATTACAACCGGACTTCCCTAATGGTTGCGTAACTCGTGAATTCTATCAACTGGTGTTATCAACAGGGAGACATTTAAAGAACAGTGCTATGGCCATTGATCGAAACGATTTCCTGAGAGGGTACACTCTTTATGCATTTAATCTGACACCTGACGAGGATAATAGTCAGCATCTATCATTGATCAAGAGTGGTAACATACGCCTGGAGACACGTTTCAGGAACCCGCTGCCTAATACCATCAATCTAATAATTTATGCGGTATATGATAGTATGATTGAAGTGTCCCATCGCAGACAGGTTTTAGTTGATTACTATTAAGCATCATGAATACTGTGGAACTGACAGCCAGGTGTTTTGGCTTGTGATAAACTGCCCCAGCAACCTCTACAAATAAGACCTAGTGCTATGATAATTAACACACACCCCTCTGACCAGCCTGGAGAGCATTGGCTGGCAGTTTATATATTGGAGAGAGTTGGGTGTTTTTTTGACAGTTTTGGAAATGCTCCAAATCATTCAATATTTCCTAAATCGATTTATGACTTTTTAAACATGTCATGTGATGAGATACATTTATCAGACAAACAAGTTCAGGATGTCACATCGGTCACATGTGGTGAACACTGTATCTACTTCTTAAATCACATGTGTAGAGGCATCACCTATGATATGTTGATATCTAAATATTCTTCTAATCTGTTTAAAAATGACACAATGGTAACACGTTTTGTGAAAAAGTTGCAACCGTGTGTGTGTGTGTTCATAATGTGTTTAGTTGTGTTCAACATGTTCAGACAATTGTGTAAGATTGTGCAAGTCAATAAAATGTTGGTCAAATAAATTATCAGAGTTCATGTATCATTACAATAATTTTTATTTAGTCAAGCAAGGGGTTTTAGTCAAACAATAACATAGTCTGTGGTGGTAGCGATGGTTGATAATGACTCTTTTACGGGCGACTATGGCAAGAACCCATTCAATTTTAAGAATTATAATCTAGAATATCTGGCAATATATGTTGACGGTGTCCAGTTCCCCACCAAACCATTACAACCGGACTTCCCTAATGGTTGCGTAACTCGTGAATTCTATCAACTGGTGTTATCAACAGGGAGACATTTAAAGAACAGTGCTATGGCCATTGATCGAAACGATTTCCTGAGAGGGTACACTCTTTATGCATTTAATCTGACACCTGACGAGGATAATAGTCAGCATCTATCATTGATCAAGAGTGGTAACATACGCCTGGAGACACGTTTCAGGAACCCGCTGCCTAATACCATCAATCTAATAATTTATGCGGTATATGATAGTATGATTGAAGTGTCCCATCGCAGACAGGTTTTAGTTGATTACTATTAAGCATCATGAATACTGTGGAACTGACAGCCAGGTGTTTTGGCTTGTGATAAACTGCCCCAGCAACCTCTACAAATAAGACCTAGTGCTATGATAATTAACACACACCCCTCTGACCAGCCTGGAGAGCATTGGCTGGCAGTTTATATATTGGAGAGAGTTGGGTGTTTTTTTGACAGTTTTGGAAATGCTCCAAATCATTCAATATTTCCTAAATCGATTTATGACTTTTTAAACATGTCATGTGATGAGATACATTTATCAGACAAACAAGTTCAGGATGTCACATCGGTCACATGTGGTGAACACTGTATCTACTTCTTAAATCACATGTGTAGAGGCATCACCTATGATATGTTGATATCTAAATATTCTTCTAATCTGTTTAAAAATGACACAATGGTAACACGTTTTGTGAAAAAGTTGCAACCGTGTGTGTGTGTGTTCATAATGTGTTTAGTTGTGTTCAACATGTTCAGACAATTGTGTAAGATTGTGCAAGTCAATAAAATGTTGGTCAAATAAATTATCAGAGTTCATGTATCATTACAATCATTTTTATTTAGTCAAGCAAGGGGTTTTAGTCAAACAATAACATAGTCTGTGGTGGTAGCGATGGTTGATAATGACTCTTTTACGGGCGACTATGGCAAGAACCCATTCAATTTTAAGAATTATAATCTAGAATATCTGGCAATATATGTTGACGGTGTCCAGTTCCCCACCAAACCATTACAACCGGACTTCCCTAATGGTTGCGTAACTCGTGAATTCTATCAACTGGTGTTATCAACAGGGAGACATTTAAAGAACAGTGCTATGGCCATTGATCGAAACGATTTCCTGAGAGGGTACACTCTTTATGCATTTAATCTGACACCTGACGAGGATAATAGTCAGCATCTATCATTGATCAAGAGTGGTAACATACGCCTGGAGACACGTTTCAGGAACCCGCTGCCTAATACCATCAATCTAATAATTTATGCGGTATATGATAGTATGATTGAAGTGTCCCATCGCAGACAGGTTTTAGTTGATTACTATTAAGCATCATGAATACTGTGGAACTGACAGCCAGGTGTTTTGGCTTGTGATCAACTGCCCCAGCAACCTCTACAAATAAGACCTAGTGCTATGATAATTAACACACACCCCTCTGACCAGCCTGGAGAGCATTGGCTGGCAGTTTATATATTGGAGAGAGTTGGGTGTTTTTTTGACAGTTTTGGAAATGCTCCAAATCATTCAATATTTCCTAAATCGATTTATGACTTTTTAAACATGTCATGTGATGAGATACATTTATCAGACAAACAAGTTCAGGATGTCACATCGGTCACATGTGGTGAACACTGTATCTACTTCTTAAATCACATGTGTAGAGGCATCACCTATGATATGTTGATATCTAAATATTCTTCTAATCTGTTTAAAAATGACACAATGGTAACACGTTTTGTGAAAAAGTTGCAACCGTGTGTGTGTGTGTTCATAATGTGTTTAGTTGTGTTCAACATGTTCAGACAATTGTGTAAGATTGTGCAAGTCAATAAAATGTTGGTCAAATAAATTATCAGAGTTCATGTATCATTACAATCATTTTTATTTAGTCAAGCAAGGGGTTTTAGTCAAACAATAACATAGTCTGTGGTGGTAGCGATGGTTGATAATGACTCTTTTACGGGCGACTATGGCAAGAACCCATTCAATTTTAAGAATTATAATCTAGAATATCTGGCAATATATGTTGACGGTGTCCAGTTCCCCACCAAACCATTACAACCGGACTTCCCTAATGGTTGCGTAACTCGTGAATTCTATCAACTGGTGTTATCAACAGGGAGACATTTAAAGAACAGTGCTATGGCCATTGATCGAAACGATTTCCTGAGAGGGTACACTCTTTATGCATTTAATCTGACACCTGACGAGGATAATAGTCAGCATCTATCATTGATCAAGAGTGGTAACATACGCCTGGAGACACGTTTCAGGAACCCGCTGCCTAATACCATCAATCTAATAATTTATGCGGTATATGATAGTATGATTGAAGTGTCCCATCGCAGACAGGTTTTAGTTGATTACTATTAAGCATCATGAATACTGTGGAACTGACAGCCAGGTGTTTTGGCTTGTGATAAACTGCCCCAGCAACCTCTACAAATAAGACCTAGTGCTATGATAATTAACACACACCCCTCTGACCAGCCTGGAGAGCATTGGCTGGCAGTTTATATATTGGAGAGAGTTGGGTGTTTTTTTGACAGTTTTGGAAATGCTCCAAATCATTCAATATTTCCTAAATCGATTTATGACTTTTTAAACATGTCATGTGATGAGATACATTTATCAGACAAACAAGTTCAGGATGTCACATCGGTCACATGTGGTGAACACTGTATCTACTTCTTAAATCACATGTGTAGAGGCATCACCTATGATATGTTGATATCTAAATATTCTTCTAATCTGTTTAAAAATGACACAATGGTAACACGTTTTGTGAAAAAGTTGCAACCGTGTGTGTGTGTGTTCATAATGTGTTTAGTTGTGTTCAACATGTTCAGACAATTGTGTAAGATTGTGCAAGTCAATAAAATGTTGGTCAAATAAATTATCAGAGTTCATGTATCATTACAATCATTTTTATTTAGTCAAGCAAGGGGTTTTAGTCAAACAATAACATAGTCTGTGGTGGTAGCGATGGTTGATAATGACTCTTTTACGGGCGACTATGGCAAGAACCCATTCAATTTTAAGAATTATAATCTAGAATATCTGGCAATATATGTTGACGGTGTCCAGTTCCCCACCAAACCATTACAACCGGACTTCCCTAATGGTTGCGTAACTCGTGAATTCTATCAACTGGTGTTATCAACAGGGAGACATTTAAAGAACAGTGCTATGGCCATTGATCGAAACGATTTCCTGAGAGGGTACACTCTTTATGCATTTAATCTGACACCTGACGAGGATAATAGTCAGCATCTATCATTGATCAAGAGTGGTAACATACGCCTGGAGACACGTTTCAGGAACCCGCTGCCTAATACCATCAATCTAATAATTTATGCGGTATATGATAGTATGATTGAAGTGTCCCATCGCAGACAGGTTTTAGTTGATTACTATTAAGCATCATGAATACTGTGGAACTGACAGCCAGGTGTTTTGGCTTGTGATCAACTGCCCCAGCAACCTCTACAAATAAGACCTAGTGCTATGATAATTAACACACACCCCTCTGACCAGCCTGGAGAGCATTGGCTGGCAGTTTATATATTGGAGAGAGTTGGGTGTTTTTTTGACAGTTTTGGAAATGCTCCAAATCATTCAATATTTCCTAAATCGATTTATGACTTTTTAAACATGTCATGTGATGAGATACATTTATCAGACAAACAAGTTCAGGATGTCACATCGGTCACATGTGGTGAACACTGTATCTACTTCTTAAATCACATGTGTAGAGGCATCACCTATGATATGTTGATATCTAAATATTCTTCTAATCTGTTTAAAAATGACACAATGGTAACACGTTTTGTGAAAAAGTTGCAACCGTGTGTGTGTGTGTTCATAATGTGTTTAGTTGTGTTCAACATGTTCAGACAATTGTGTAAGATTGTGCAAGTCAATAAAATGTTGCTCAAATAAATTATCAGAGTTCATGTATCATTACAATCATTTTTATTTAGTCAAGCAAGGGGTTTTAGTCAAACAATAACATAGTCTGTGGTGGTAGCGATGGTTGATAATGACTCTTTTACGGGCGACTATGGCAAGAACCCATTCAATTTTAAGAATTATAATCTAGAATATCTGGCAATATATGTTGACGGTGTCCAGTTCCCCACCAAACCATTACAACCGGACTTCCCTAATGGTTGCGTAACTCGTGAATTCTATCAACTGGTGTTATCAACAGGGAGACATTTAAAGAACAGTGCTATGGCCATTGATCGAAACGATTTCCTGAGAGGGTACACTCTTTATGCATTTAATCTGACACCTGACGAGGATAATAGTCAGCATCTATCATTGATCAAGAGTGGTAACATACGCCTGGAGACACGTTTCAGGAACCCGCTGCCTAATACCATCAATCTAATAATTTATGCGGTATATGATAGTATGATTGAAGTGTCCCATCGCAGACAGGTTTTAGTTGATTACTATTAAGCATCATGAATACTGTGGAACTGACAGCCAGGTGTTTTGGCTTGTGATAAACTGCCCCAGCAACCTCTACAAATAAGACCTAGTGCTATGATAATTAACACACACCCCTCTGACCAGCCTGGAGAGCATTGGCTGGCAGTTTATATATTGGAGAGAGTTGGGTGTTTTTTTGACAGTTTTGGAAATGCTCCAAATCATTCAATATTTCCTAAATCGATTTATGACTTTTTAAACATGTCATGTGATGAGATACATTTATCAGACAAACAAGTTCAGGATGTCACATCGGTCACATGTGGTGAACACTGTATCTACTTCTTAAATCACATGTGTAGAGGCATCACCTATGATATGTTGATATCTAAATATTCTTCTAATCTGTTTAAAAATGACACAATGGTAACACGTTTTGTGAAAAAGTTGCAACCGTGTGTGTGTGTGTTCATAATGTGTTTAGTTGTGTTCAACATGTTCAGACAATTGTGTAAGATTGTGCAAGTCAATAAAATGTTGGTCAAATAAATTATCAGAGTTCATGTATCATTACAATCATTTTTATTTAGTCAAGCAAGGGGTTTTAGTCAAACAATAACATAGTCTGTGGTGGTAGCGATGGTTGATAATGACTCTTTTACGGGCGACTATGGCAAGAACCCATTCAATTTTAAGAATTATAATCTAGAATATCTGGCAATATATGTTGACGGTGTCCAGTTCCCCACCAAACCATTACAACCGGACTTCCCTAATGGTTGCGTAACTCGTGAATTCTATCAACTGGTGTTATCAACAGGGAGACATTTAAAGAACAGTGCTATGGCCATTGATCGAAACGATTTCCTGAGAGGGTACACTCTTTATGCATTTAATCTGACACCTGACGAGGATAATAGTCAGCATCTATCATTGATCAAGAGTGGTAACATACGCCTGGAGACACGTTTCAGGAACCCGCTGCCTAATACCATCAATCTAATAATTTATGCGGTATATGATAGTATGATTGAAGTGTCCCATCGCAGACAGGTTTTAGTTGATTACTATTAAGCATCATGAATACTGTGGAACTGACAGCCAGGTGTTTTGGCTTGTGATAAACTGCCCCAGCAACCTCTACAAATAAGACCTAGTGCTATGATAATTAAC
The DNA here is from genome assembly GCF_963989245.1 of Nansenia antarctica. Taxonomy (NCBI): domain Eukaryota; kingdom Metazoa; phylum Chordata; class Actinopteri; order Argentiniformes; family Microstomatidae; genus Nansenia; species Nansenia antarctica. The sequence goes on along the minus strand of NC_137688.1, from coordinate 53,852,784 downwards.
ACACACCCCTCTGACCAGCCTGGAGAGCATTGGCTGGCAGTTTATATATTGGAGAGAGTTGGGTGTTTTTTTGACAGTTTTGGAAATGCTCCAAATCATTCAATATTTCCTAAATCGATTTATGACTTTTTAAACATGTCATGTGATGAGATACATTTATCAGACAAACAAGTTCAGGATGTCACATCGGTCACATGTGGTGAACACTGTATCTACTTCTTAAATCACATGTGTAGAGGCATCACCTATGATATGTTGATATCTAAATATTCTTCTAATCTGTTTAAAAATGACACAATGGTAACACGTTTTGTGAAAAAGTTGCAACCGTGTGTGTGTGTTCATAATGTGTTTAGTTGTGTTCAACATGTTCAGACAATTGTGTAAGATTGTGCAAGTCAATAAAATGTTGGTCAAATAAATTATCAGAGTTCATGTATCATTACAATCATTTTTATTTAGTCAAGCAAGGGGTTTTAGTCAAACAATAACATAGTCTGTGGTGGTAGCGATGGTTGATAATGACTCTTTTACGGGCGACTATGGCAAGAACCCATTCAATTTTAAGAATTATAATCTAGAATATCTGGCAATATATGTTGACGGTGTCCAGTTCCCCACCAAACCATTACAACCGGACTTCCCTAATGGTTGCGTAACTCGTGAATTCTATCAACTGGTGTTATCAACAGGGAGACATTTAAAGAACAGTGCTATGGCCATTGATCGAAACGATTTCCTGAGAGGGTACACTCTTTATGCATTTAATCTGACACCTGACGAGGATAATAGTCAGCATCTATCATTGATCATGAGTGGTAACATACGCCTGGAGACACGTTTCAGGAACCCGCTGCCTAATACCATCAATCTAATAATTTATGCGGTATATGATAGTATGATTGAAGTGTCCCATCGCAGACAGGTTTTAGTTGATTACTATTAAGCATCATGAATACTGTGGAACTGACAGCCAGGTGTTTTGGCTTGTGATAAACTGGCCCAGCAACCTCTACAAATAAGACCTAGTGCTATGATAATTAACACACACCCCTCTGACCAGCCTGGAGAGCATTGGCTGGCAGTTTATATATTGGAGAGAGTTGGGTGTTTTTTTGACAGTTTTGGAAATGCTCCAAATCATTCAATATTTCCTAAATCGATTTATGACTTTTTAAACATGTCATGTGATGAGATACATTTATCAGACAAACAAGTTCAGGATGTCACATCGGTCACATGTGGTGAACACTGTATCTACTTCTTAAATCACATGTGTAGAGGCATCACCTATGATATGTTGATATCTAAATATTCTTCTAATCTGTTTAAAAATGACACAATGGTAACACGTTTTGTGAAAAAGTTGCAACCGTGTGTGTGTGTGTGTTCATAATGTGTTTAGTTGTGTTCAACATGTTCAGACAATTGTGTAAGATTGTGCAAGTCAATAAAATGTTGGTCAAATAAATTATCAGAGTTCATGTATCATTACAATCATTTTTATTTAGTCAAGCAAGGGGTTTTAGTCAAACAATAACATAGTCTGTGGTGGTAGCGATGGTTGATAATGACTCTTTTACGGGCGACTATGGCAAGAACCCATTCAATTTTAAGAATTATAATCTAGAATATCTGGCAATATATGTTGACGGTGTCCAGTTCCCCACCAAACCATTACAACCGGACTTCCCTAATGGTTGCGTAACTCGTGAATTCTATCAACTGGTGTTATCAACAGGGAGACATTTAAAGAACAGTGCTATGGCCATTGATCGAAACGATTTCCTGAGAGGGTACACTCTTTATGCATTTAATCTGACACCTGACGAGGATAATAGTCAGCATCTATCATTGATCAAGAGTGGTAACATACGCCTGGAGACACGTTTCAGGAACCCGCTGCCTAATACCATCAATCTAATAATGTATGCGGTATATGATAGTATGATTGAAGTGTCCCATCGCAGACAGGTTTTAGTTGATTACTATTAAGCATCATGAATACTGTGGAACTGACAGCCAGGTGTTTTGGCTTGTGATAAACTGCCCCAGCAACCTCTACAAATAAGACCTAGTGCTATGATAATTAACACACACCCCTCTGACCAGCCTGGAGAGCATTGGCTGGCAGTTTATATATTGGAGAGAGTTGGGTGTTTTTTTGACAGTTTTGGAAATGCTCCAAATCATTCAATATTTCCTAAATCGATTTATGACTTTTTAAACATGTCATGTGATGAGATACATTTATCAGACAAACAAGTTCAGGATGTCACATCGGTCACATGTGGTGAACACTGTATCTACTTCTTAAATCACATGTGTAGAGGCATCACCTATGATATGTTGATATCTAAATATTCTTCTAATCTGTTTAAAAATGACACAATGGTAACACGTTTTGTGAAAAAGTTGCAACCGTGTGTGTGTGTGTTCATAATGTGTTTAGTTGTGTTCAACATGTTCAGACAATTGTGTAAGATTGTGCAAGTCAATAAAATGTTGGTCAAATAAATTATCAGAGTTCATGTATCATTACAATCATTTTTATTTAGTCAAGCAAGGGGTTTTAGTCAAACAATAACATAGTCTGTGGTGTAGCGATGGTTGATAATGACTCTTTTACGGGCGACTATGGCAAGAACCCATTCAATTTTAAGAATTATAATCTAGAATATCTGGCAATATATGTTGACGGTGTCCAGTTCCCCACCAAACCATTACAACCGGACTTCCCTAATGGTTGCGTAACTCGTGAATTCTATCAACTGGTGTTATCAACAGGGAGACATTTAAAGAACAGTGCTATGGCCATTGATCGAAACGATTTCCTGAGAGGGTACACTCTTTATGCATTTAATCTGACACCTGACGAGGATAATAGTCAGCATCTATCATTGATCAAGAGTGGTAACATACGCCTGGAGACACGTTTCAGGAACCCGCTGCCTAATACCATCAATCTAATAATTTATGCGGTATATGATAGTATGATTGAAGTGTCCCATCGCAGACAGGTTTTAGTTGATTACTATTAAGCATCATGAATACTGTGGAACTGACAGCCAGGTGTTTTGGCTTGTGATAAACTGGCCCAGCAACCTCTACAAATAAGACCTAGTGCTATGATAATTAACACACACCCCTCTGACCAGCCTGGAGAGCATTGGCTGGCAGTTTATATATTGGAGAGAGTTGGGTGTTTTTTTGACAGTTTTGGAAATGCTCCAAATCATTCAATATTTCCTAAATCGATTTATGACTTTTTAAACATGTCATGTGATGAGATACATTTATCAGACAAACAAGTTCAGGATGTCACATCGGTCACATGTGGTGAACACTGTATCTACTTCTTAAATCACATGTGTAGAGGCATCACCTATGATATGTTGATATCTAAATATTCTTCTAATCTGTTTAAAAATGACACAATGGTAACACGTTTTGTGAAAAAGTTGCAACCGTGTGTGTGTGTGTTCATAATGTGTTTAGTTGTGTTCAACATGTTCAGACAATTGTGTAAGATTGTGCAAGTCAATAAAATGTTGGTCAAATAAATTATCAGAGTTCATGTATCATTACAATCATTTTTATTTAGTCAAGCAAGGGGTTTTAGTCAAACAATAACATAGTCTGTGGTGGTAGCGATGGTTGATAATGACTCTTTTACGGGCGACTATGGCAAGAACCCATTCAATTTTAAGAATTATAATCTAGAATATCTGGCAATATATGTTGACGGTGTCCAGTTCCCCACCAAACCATTACAACCGGACTTCCCTAATGGTTGCGTAACTCGTGAATTCTATCAACTGGTGTTATCAACAGGGAGACATTTAAAGAACAGTGCTATGGCCATTGATCGAAACGATTTCCTGAGAGGGTACACTCTTTATGCATTTAATCTGACACCTGACGAGGATAATAGTCAGCATCTATCATTGATCAAGAGTGGTAACATACGCCTGGAGACACGTTTCAGGAACCCGCTGCCTAATACCATCAATCTAATAATTTATGCGGTATATGATAGTATGATTGAAGTGTCCCATCGCAGACAGGTTTTAGTTGATTACTATTAAGCATCATGAATACTGTGGAACTGACAGCCAGGTGTTTTGGCTTGTGATAAACTGCCCCAGCAACCTCTACAAATAAGACCTAGTGCTATGATAATTAACACACACCCCTCTGACCAGCCTGGAGAGCATTGGCTGGCAGTTTATATATTGGAGAGAGTTGGGTGTTTTTTTTGACAGTTTTGGAAATGCTCCAAATCATTCAATATTTCCTAAATCGATTTATGACTTTTTAAACATGTCATGTGATGAGATACATTTATCAGACAAACAAGTTCAGGATGTCACATCGGTCACATGTGGTGAACACTGTATCTACTTCTTAAATCACATGTGTAGAGGCATCACCTATGATATGTTGATATCTAAATATTCTTCTAATCTGTTTAAAAATGACACAACGGTAACACGTTTTGTGAAAAAGTTGCAACCGTGTGTGTGTGTGTGTGTTCATAATGTGTTTAGTTGTGTTCAACATGTTCAGACAATTGTGTAAGATTGTGCAAGTCAATAAAATGTTGGTCAAATAAATTATCAGAGTTCATGTATCATTACAATCATTTTTATTTAGTCAAGCAAGGGGTTTTAGTCAAACAATAACATAGTCTGTGGTGGTAGCGATGGTTGATAATGACTCTTTTACGGGCGACTATGGCAAGAACCCATTCAATTTTAAGAATTATAATCTAGAATATCTGGCAATATATGTTGACGGTGTCCAGTTCCCCACCAAACCATTACAACCGGACTTCCCTAATGGTTGCGTAACTCGTGAATTCTATCAACTGGTGTTATCAACAGGGAGACATTTAAAGAACAGTGCTATGGCCATTGATCGAAACGATTTCCTGAGAGGGTACACTCTTTATGCATTTAATCTGACACCTGACGAGGATAATAGTCAGCATCTATCATTGATCAAGAGTGGTAACATACGCCTGGAGACACGTTTCAGGAACCCGCTGCCTAATACCATCAATCTAATAATTTATGCGGTATATGATAGTATGATTGAAGTGTCCCATCGCAGACAGGTTTTAGTTGATTACTATTAAGCATCATGAATACTGTGGAACTGACAGCCAGGTGTTTTGGCTTGTGATAAACTGCCCCAGCAACCTCTACAAATAAGACCTAGTGCTATGATAATTAACACACACCCCTCTGACCAGCCTGGAGAGCATTGGCTGGCAGTTTATATATTGGAGAGAGTTGGGTGTTTTTTTGACAGTTTTGGAAATGCTCCAAATCATTCAATATTTCCTAAATCGATTTATGACTTTTTAAACATGTCATGTGATGAGATACATTTATCAGACAAACAAGTTCAGGATGTCACATCGGTCACATGTGGTGAACACTGTATCTACTTCTTAAATCACATGTGTAGAGGCATCACCTATGATATGTTGATATCTAAATATTCTTCTAATCTGTTTAAAAATGACACAATGGTAACACATTTTGTGAAAAAGTTGCAACCGTGTGTGTGTGTTCATAATGTGTTTAGTTGTGTTCAACATGTTCAGACAATTGTGTAAGATTGTGCAAGTCAATAAAATGTTGGTCAAATAAATTATCAGAGTTCATGTATCATTACAATCATTTTTATTTAGTCAAGCAAGGGGTTTTAGTCAAACAATAACATAGTCTGTGGTGGTAGCGATGGTTGATAATGACTCTTTTACGGGCGACTATGGCAAGAACCCATTCAATTTTAAGAATTATAATCTAGAATATCTGGCAATATATGTTGACGGTGTCCAGTTCCCCACCAAACCATTACAACCGGACTTCCCTAATGGTTGCGTAACTCGTGAATTCTATCAACTGGTGTTATCAACAGGGAGACATTTAAAGAACAGTGCTATGGCCATTGATCGAAACGATTTCCTGAGAGGGTACACTCTTTATGCATTTAATCTGACACCTGACGAGGATAATAGTCAGCATCTATCATTGATCAAGAGTGGTAACATACGCCTGGAGACACGTTTCAGGAACCCGCTGCCTAATACCATCAATCTAATAATTTATGCGGTATATGATAGTATGATTGAAGTGTCCCATCGCAGACAGGTTTTAGTTGATTACTATTAAGCATCATGAATACTGTGGAACTGACAGCCAGGTGTTTTGGCTTGTGATAAACTGCCCCAGCAACCTCTACAAATAAGACCTAGTGCTATGATAATTAACACACACCCCTCTGACCAGCCTGGAGAGCATTGGCTGGCAGTTTATATATTGGAGAGAGTTGGGTGTTTTTTTGACAGTTTTGGAAATGCTCCAAATCATTCAATATTTCCTAAATCGATTTATGACTTTTTAAACATGTCATGTGATGAGATACATTTATCAGACAAACAAGTTCAGGATGTCACATCGGTCACATGTGGTGAACACTGTATCTACTTCTTAAATCACATGTGTAGAGGCATCACCTATGATATGTTGATATCTAAATATTCTTCTAATCTGTTTAAAAATGACACAATGGTAACACGTTTTGTGAAAAAGTTGCAACCGTGTGTGTGTGTGTTCATAATGTGTTTAGTTGTGTTCAACATGTTCAGACAATTGTGTAAGATTGTGCAAGTCAATAAAATGTTGGTCAAATAAATTATCAGAGTTCATGTATCATTACAATAATTTTTATTTAGTCAAGCAAGGGGTTTTAGTCAAACAATAACATAGTCTGTGGTGGTAGCGATGGTTGATAATGACTCTTTTACGGGCGACTATGGCAAGAACCCATTCAATTTTAAGAATTATAATCTAGAATATCTGGCAATATATGTTGACGGTGTCCAGTTCCCCACCAAACCATTACAACCGGACTTCCCTAATGGTTGCGTAACTCGTGAATTCTATCAACTGGTGTTATCAACAGGGAGACATTTAAAGAACAGTGCTATGGCCATTGATCGAAACGATTTCCTGAGAGGGTACACTCTTTATGCATTTAATCTGACACCTGACGAGGATAATAGTCAGCATCTATCATTGATCAAGAGTGGTAACATACGCCTGGAGACACGTTTCAGGAACCCGCTGCCTAATACCATCAATCTAATAATTTATGCGGTATATGATAGTATGATTGAAGTGTCCCATCGCAGACAGGTTTTAGTTGATTACTATTAAGCATCATGAATACTGTGGAACTGACAGCCAGGTGTTTTGGCTTGTGATAAACTGCCCCAGCAACCTCTACAAATAAGACCTAGTGCTATGATAATTAACACACACCCCTCTGACCAGCCTGGAGAGCATTGGCTGGCAGTTTATATATTGGAGAGAGTTGGGTGTTTTTTTGACAGTTTTGGAAATGCTCCAAATCATTCAATATTTCCTAAATCGATTTATGACTTTTTAAACATGTCATGTGATGAGATACATTTATCAGACAAACAAGTTCAGGATGTCACATCGGTCACATGTGGTGAACACTGTATCTACTTCTTAAATCACATGTGTAGAGGCATCACCTATGATATGTTGATATCTAAATATTCTTCTAATCTGTTTAAAAATGACACAATGGTAACACGTTTTGTGAAAAAGTTGCAACCGTGTGTGTGTGTGTTCATAATGTGTTTAGTTGTGTTCAACATGTTCAGACAATTGTGTAAGATTGTGCAAGTCAATAAAATGTTGGTCAAATAAATTATCAGAGTTCATGTATCATTACAATCATTTTTATTTAGTCAAGCAAGGGGTTTTAGTCAAACAATAACATAGTCTGTGGTGGTAGCGATGGTTGATAATGACTCTTTTACGGGCGACTATGGCAAGAACCCATTCAATTTTAAGAATTATAATCTAGAATATCTGGCAATATATGTTGACGGTGTCCAGTTCCCCACCAAACCATTACAACCGGACTTCCCTAATGGTTGCGTAACTCGTGAATTCTATCAACTGGTGTTATCAACAGGGAGACATTTAAAGAACAGTGCTATGGCCATTGATCGAAACGATTTCCTGAGAGGGTACACTCTTTATGCATTTAATCTGACACCTGACGAGGATAATAGTCAGCATCTATCATTGATCAAGAGTGGTAACATACGCCTGGAGACACGTTTCAGGAACCCGCTGCCTAATACCATCAATCTAATAATTTATGCGGTATATGATAGTATGATTGAAGTGTCCCATCGCAGACAGGTTTTAGTTGATTACTATTAAGCATCATGAATACTGTGGAACTGACAGCCAGGTGTTTTGGCTTGTGATAAACTGCCCCAGCAACCTCTACAAATAAGACCTAGTGCTATGATAATTAACACACACCCCTCTGACCAGCCTGGAGAGCATTGGCTGGCAGTTTATATATTGGAGAGAGTTGGGTGTTTTTTTGACAGTTTTGGAAATGCTCCAAATCATTCAATATTTCCTAAATCGATTTATGACTTTTTAAACATGTCATGTGATGAGATACATTTATCAGACAAACAAGTTCAGGATGTCACATCGGTCACATGTGGTGAACACTGTATCTACTTCTTAAATCACATGTGTAGAGGCATCACCTATGATATGTTGATATCTAAATATTCTTCTAATCTGTTTAAAAATGACACAATGGTAACACGTTTTGTGAAAAAGTTGCAACCGTGTGTGTGTGTGTTCATAATGTGTTTAGTTGTGTTCAACATGTTCAGACAATTGTGTAAGATTGTGCAAGTCAATAAAATGTTGGTCAAATAAATTATCAGAGTTCATGTATCATTACAATCATTTTTATTTAGTCAAGCAAGGGGTTTTAGTCAAACAATAACATAGTCTGTGGTGGTAGCGATGGTTGATAATGACTCTTTTACGGGCGACTATGGCAAGAACCCATTCAATTTTAAGAATTATAATCTAGAATATCTGGCAATATATGTTGACGGTGTCCAGTTCCCCACCAAACCATTACAACCGGACTTCCCTAATGGTTGCGTAACTCGTGAATTCTATCAACTGGTGTTATCAACAGGGAGACATTTAAAGAACAGTGCTATGGCCATTGATCGAAACGATTTCCTGAGAGGGTACACTCTTTATGCATTTAATCTGACACCTGACGAGGATAATAGTCAGCATCTATCATTGATCAAGAGTGGTAACATACGCCTGGAGACACGTTTCAGGAACCCGCTGCCTAATACCATCAATCTAATAATTTATGCGGTATATGATAGTATGATTGAAGTGTCCCATCGCAGACAGGTTTTAGTTGATTACTATTAAGCATCATGAATACTGTGGAACTGACAGCCAGGTGTTTTGGCTTGTGATCAACTGCCCCAGCAACCTCTACAAATAAGACCTAGTGCTATGATAATTAACACACACCCCTCTGACCAGCCTGGAGAGCATTGGCTGGCAGTTTATATATTGGAGAGAGTTGGGTGTTTTTTTGACAGTTTTGGAAATGCTCCAAATCATTCAATATTTCCTAAATCGATTTATGACTTTTTAAACATGTCATGTGATGAGATACATTTATCAGACAAACAAGTTCAGGATGTCACATCGGTCACATGTGGTGAACACTGTATCTACTTCTTAAATCACATGTGTAGAGGCATCACCTATGATATGTTGATATCTAAATATTCTTCTAATCTGTTTAAAAATGACACAATGGTAACACGTTTTGTGAAAAAGTTGCAACCGTGTGTGTGTGTGTTCATAATGTGTTTAGTTGTGTTCAACATGTTCAGACAATTGTGTAAGATTGTGCAAGTCAATAAAATGTTGGTCAAATAAATTATCAGAGTTCATGTATCATTACAATCATTTTTATTTAGTCAAGCAAGGGGTTTTAGTCAAACAATAACATAGTCTGTGGTGGTAGCGATGGTTGATAATGACTCTTTTACGGGCGACTATGGCAAGAACCCATTCAATTTTAAGAATTATAATCTAGAATATCTGGCAATATATGTTGACGGTGTCCAGTTCCCCACCAAACCATTACAACCGGACTTCCCTAATGGTTGCGTAACTCGTGAATTCTATCAACTGGTGTTATCAACAGGGAGACATTTAAAGAACAGTGCTATGGCCATTGATCGAAACGATTTCCTGAGAGGGTACACTCTTTATGCATTTAATCTGACACCTGACGAGGATAATAGTCAGCATCTATCATTGATCAAGAGTGGTAACATACGCCTGGAGACACGTTTCAGGAACCCGCTGCCTAATACCATCAATCTAATAATTTATGCGGTATATGATAGTATGATTGAAGTGTCCCATCGCAGACAGGTTTTAGTTGATTACTATTAAGCATCATGAATACTGTGGAACTGACAGCCAGGTGTTTTGGCTTGTGATAAACTGCCCCAGCAACCTCTACAAATAAGACCTAGTGCTATGATAATTAACACACACCCCTCTGACCAGCCTGGAGAGCATTGGCTGGCAGTTTATATATTGGAGAGAGTTGGGTGTTTTTTTGACAGTTTTGGAAATGCTCCAAATCATTCAATATTTCCTAAATCGATTTATGACTTTTTAAACATGTCATGTGATGAGATACATTTATCAGACAAACAAGTTCAGGATGTCACATCGGTCACATGTGGTGAACACTGTATCTACTTCTTAAATCACATGTGTAGAGGCATCACCTATGATATGTTGATATCTAAATATTCTTCTAATCTGTTTAAAAATGACACAATGGTAACACGTTTTGTGAAAAAGTTGCAACCGTGTGTGTGTGTGTTCATAATGTGTTTAGTTGTGTTCAACATGTTCAGACAATTGTGTAAGATTGTGCAAGTCAATAAAATGTTGGTCAAATAAATTATCAGAGTTCATGTATCATTACAATCATTTTTATTTAGTCAAGCAAGGGGTTTTAGTCAAACAATAACATAGTCTGTGGTGGTAGCGATGGTTGATAATGACTCTTTTACGGGCGACTATGGCAAGAACCCATTCAATTTTAAGAATTATAATCTAGAATATCTGGCAATATATGTTGACGGTGTCCAGTTCCCCACCAAACCATTACAACCGGACTTCCCTAATGGTTGCGTAACTCGTGAATTCTATCAACTGGTGTTATCAACAGGGAGACATTTAAAGAACAGTGCTATGGCCATTGATCGAAACGATTTCCTGAGAGGGTACACTCTTTATGCATTTAATCTGACACCTGACGAGGATAATAGTCAGCATCTATCATTGATCAAGAGTGGTAACATACGCCTGGAGACACGTTTCAGGAACCCGCTGCCTAATACCATCAATCTAATAATTTATGCGGTATATGATAGTATGATTGAAGTGTCCCATCGCAGACAGGTTTTAGTTGATTACTATTAAGCATCATGAATACTGTGGAACTGACAGCCAGGTGTTTTGGCTTGTGATCAACTGCCCCAGCAACCTCTACAAATAAGACCTAGTGCTATGATAATTAACACACACCCCTCTGACCAGCCTGGAGAGCATTGGCTGGCAGTTTATATATTGGAGAGAGTTGGGTGTTTTTTTGACAGTTTTGGAAATGCTCCAAATCATTCAATATTTCCTAAATCGATTTATGACTTTTTAAACATGTCATGTGATGAGATACATTTATCAGACAAACAAGTTCAGGATGTCACATCGGTCACATGTGGTGAACACTGTATCTACTTCTTAAATCACATGTGTAGAGGCATCACCTATGATATGTTGATATCTAAATATTCTTCTAATCTGTTTAAAAATGACACAATGGTAACACGTTTTGTGAAAAAGTTGCAACCGTGTGTGTGTGTGTTCATAATGTGTTTAGTTGTGTTCAACATGTTCAGACAATTGTGTAAGATTGTGCAAGTCAATAAAATGTTGGTCAAATAAATTATCAGAGTTCATGTATCATTACAATCATTTTTATTTAGTCAAGCAAGGGGTTTTAGTCAAACAATAACATAGTCTGTGGTGGTAGCGATGGTTGATAATGACTCTTTTACGGGCGACTATGGCAAGAACCCATTCAATTTTAAGAATTATAATCTAGAATATCTGGCAATATATGTTGACGGTGTCCAGTTCCCCACCAAACCATTACAACCGGACTTCCCTAATGGTTGCGTAACTCGTGAATTCTATCAACTGGTGTTATCAACAGGGAGACATTTAAAGAACAGTGCTATGGCCATTGATCGAAACGATTTCCTGAGAGGGTACACTCTTTATGCATTTAATCTGACACCTGACGAGGATAATAGTCAGCATCTATCATTGATCAAGAGTGGTAACATACGCCTGGAGACACGTTTCAGGAACCCGCTGCCTAATACCATCAATCTAATAATTTATGCGGTATATGATAGTATGATTGAAGTGTCCCATCGCAGACAGGTTTTAGTTGATTACTATTAAGCATCATGAATACTGTGGAACTGACAGCCAGGTGTTTTGGCTTGTGATCAACTGCCCCAGCAACCTCTACAAATAAGACCTAGTGCTATGATAATTAACACACACCCCTCTGACCAGCCTGGAGAGCATTGGCTGGCAGTTTATATATTGGAGAGAGTTGGGTGTTTTTTTGACAGTTTTGGAAATGCTCCAAATCATTCAATATTTCCTAAATCGATTTATGACTTTTTAAACATGTCATGTGATGAGATACATTTATCAGACAAACAAGTTCAGGATGTCACATCGGTCACATGTGGTGAACACTGTATCTACTTCTTAAATCACATGTGTAGAGGCATCACCTATGATATGTTGATATCTAAATATTCTTCTAATCTGTTTAAAAATGACACAATGGTAACACGTTTTGTGAAAAAGTTGCAACCGTGTGTGTGTGTGTTCATAATGTGTTTAGTTGTGTTCAACATGTTCAGACAATTGTGTAAGATTGTGCAAGTCAATAAAATGTTGGTCAAATAAATTTTCAGAGTTCATGTATCATTACAATCATTTTTATTTAGTCAAGCAAGGGGTTTTAGTCAAACAATAACATAGTCTGTGGTGGTAGCGATGGTTGATAATGACTCTTTTACGGGCGACTATGGCAAGAACCCATTCAATTTTAAGAATTATAATCTAGAATATCTGGCAATATATGTTGACGGTGTCCAGTTCCCCACCAAACCATTACAACCGGACTTCCCTAATGGTTGCGTAACTCGTGAATTCTATCAACTGGTGTTATCAACAGGGAGACATTTAAAGAACAGTGCTATGGCCATTGATCGAAACGATTTCCTGAGAGGGTACACTCTTTATGCATTTAATCTGACACCTGACGAGGATAATAGTCAGCATCTATCATTGATCAAGAGTGGTAACATACGCCTGGAGACACGTTTCAGGAACCCGCTGCCTAATACCATCAATCTAATAATTTATGCGGTATATGATAGTATGATTGAAGTGTCCCATCGCAGACAGGTTTTAGTTGATTACTATTAAGCATCATGAATACTGTGGAACTGACAGCCAGGTGTTTTGGCTTGTGATAAACTGCCCCAGCAACCTCTACAAATAAGACCTAGTGCTATGATAATTAACACACACCCCTCTGACCAGCCTGGAGAGCACTGGCTGGCAGTTTATATATTGGAGAGAGTTGGGTGTTTTTTTGACAGTTTTGGAAATGCTCCAAATCATTCAATATTTCCTAAATCGATTTATGACTTTTTAAACATGTCATGTGATGAGATACATTTATCAGACAAACAAGTTCAGGATGTCACATCGGTCACATGTGGTGAACACTGTATCTACTTCTTAAATCACATGTGTAGAGGCATCACCTATGATATGTTGATATCTAAATATTCTTCTAATCTGTTTAAAAATGACACAATGGTAACACGTTTTGTGAAAAAGTTGCAACCGTGTGTGTGTGTGTGTTCATAATGTGTTTAGTTGTGTTCAACATGTTCAGACAATTGTGTAAGATTGTGCAAGTCAATAAAATGTTGGTCAAATAAATTATCAGAGTTCATGTATCATTACAATCATTTTTATTTAGTCAAGCAAGGGGTTTTAGTCAAACAATAACATAGTCTGTGGTGGTAGCGATGGTTGATAATGACTCTTTTACGGGCGACTATGGCAAGAACCCATTCAATTTTAAGAATTATAATCTAGAATATCTGGCAATATATGTTGACGGTGTCCAGTTCCCCACCAAACCATTACAACCGGACTTCCCTAATGGTTGCGTAACTCGTGAATTCTATCAACTGGTGTTATCAACAGGGAGACATTTAAAGAACAGTGCTATGGCCATTGATCGAAACGATTTCCTGAGAGGGTACACTCTTTATGCATTTAATCTGACACCTGACGAGGATAATAGTCAGCATCTATCATTGATCAAGAGTGGTAACATACGCCTGGAGACACGTTTCAGGAACCCGCTGCCTAATACCATCAATCTAATAATTTATGCGGTATATGATAGTATGATTGAAGTGTCCCATCGCAGACAGGTTTTAGTTGATTACTATTAAGCATCATGAATACTGTGGAACTGACAGCCAGGTGTTTTGGCTTGTGATCAACTGCCCCAGCAACCTCTACAAATAAGACCTAGTGCTATGATAATTAACACACACCCCTCTGACCAGCCTGGAGAGCATTGGCTGGCAGTTTATATATTGGAGAGAGTTGGGTGTTTTTTTGACAGTTTTGGAAATGCTCCAAATCATTCAATATTTCCTAAATCGATTTATGACTTTTTAAACATGTCATGTGATGAGATACATTTATCAGACAAACAAGTTCAGGATGTCACATCGGTCACATGTGGTGAACACTGTATCTACTTCTTAAATCACATGTGTAGAGGCATCACCTATGATATGTTGATATCTAAATATTCTTCTAATCTGTTTAAAAATGACACAATGGTAACACGTTTTGTGAAAAAGTTGCAACCGTGTGTGTGTGTGTGTTCATAATGTGTTTAGTTGTGTTCAACATGTTCAGACAATTGTGTAAGATTGTGCAAGTCAATAAAATGTTGGTCAAATAAATTATCAGAGTTCATGTATCATTACAATCATTTTTATTTAGTCAAGCAAGGGGTTTTAGTCAAACAATAACATAGTCTGTGGTGGTAGCGATGGTTGATAATGACTCTTTTACGGGCGACTATGGCAAGAACCCATTCAATTTTAAGAATTATAATCTAGAATATCTGGCAATATATGTTGACGGTGTCCAGTTCCCCACCAAACCATTACAACCGGACTTCCCTAATGGTTGCGTAACTCGTGAATTCTATCAACTGGTGTTATCAACAGGGAGACATTTAAAGAACAGTGCTATGGCCATTGATCGAAACGATTTCCTGAGAGGGTACACTCTTTATGCATTTAATCTGACACCTGACGAGGATAATAGTCAGCATCTATCATTGATCAAGAGTGGTAACATACGCCTGGAGACACGTTTCAGGAACCCGCTGCCTAATACCATCAATCTAATAATTTATGCGGTATATGATAGTATGATTGAAGTGTCCCATCGCAGACAGGTTTTAGTTGATTACTATTAAGCATCATGAATACTGTGGAACTGACAGCCAGGTGTTTTGGCTTGTGATCAACTGCCCCAGCAACCTCTACAAATAAGACCTAGTGCTATGATAATTAACACACACCCCTCTGACCAGCCTGGAGAGCATTGGCTGGCAGTTTATATATTGGAGAGAGTTGGGTGTTTTTTTGACAGTTTTGGAAATGCTCCAAATCATTCAATATTTCCTAAATCGATTTATGACTTTTTAAACATGTCATGTGATGAGATACATTTATCAGACAAACAAGTTCAGGATGTCACATCGGTCACATGTGGTGAACACTGTATCTACTTCTTAAATCACATGTGTAGAGGCATCACCTATGATATGTTGATATCTAAATATTCTTCTAATCTGTTTAAAAATGACACAATGGTAACACGTTTTGTGAAAAAGTTGCAACCGTGTGTGTGTGTGTTCATAATGTGTTTAGTTGTGTTCAACATGTTCAGACAATTGTGTAAGATTGTGCAAGTCAATAAAATGTTGGTCAAATAAATTATCAGAGTTCATGTATCATTACAATCATTTTTATTTAGTCAAGCAAGGGGTTTTAGTCAAACAATAACATAGTCTGTGGTGGTAGCGATGGTTGATAATGACTCTTTTACGGGCGACTATGGCAAGAACCCATTCAATTTTAAGAATTATAATCTAGAATATCTGGCAATATATGTTGACGGTGTCCAGTTCCCCACCAAACCATTACAACCGGACTTCCCTAATGGTTGCGTAACTCGTGAATTCTATCAACTGGTGTTATCAACAGGGAGACATTTAAAGAACAGTGCTATGGCCATTGATCGAAACGATTTCCTGAGAGGGTACACTCTTTATGCATTTAATCTGACACCTGACGAGGATAATAGTCAGCATCTATCATTGATCAAGAGTGGTAACATACGCCTGGAGACACGTTTCAGGAACCCGCTGCCTAATACCATCAATCTAATAATTTATGCGGTATATGATAGTATGATTGAAGTGTCCCATCGCAGACAGGTTTTAGTTGATTACTATTAAGCATCATGAATACTGTGGAACTGACAGCCAGGTGTTTTGGCTTGTGATCAACTGCCCCAGCAACCTCTACAAATAAGACCTAGTGCTATGATAATTAACACACACCCCTCTGACCAGCCTGGAGAGCATTGGCTGGCAGTTTATATATTGGAGAGAGTTGGGTGTTTTTTTGACAGTTTTGGAAATGCTCCAAATCATTCAATATTTCCTAAATCGATTTATGACTTTTTAAACATGTCATGTGATGAGATACATTTATCAGACAAACAAGTTCAGGATGTCACATCGGTCACATGTGGTGAACACTGTATCTACTTCTTAAATCACATGTGTAGAGGCATCACCTATGATATGTTGATATCTAAATATTCTTCTAATCTGTTTAAAAATGACACAATGGTAACACGTTTTGTGAAAAAGTTGCAACCGTGTGTGTGTGTGTTCATAATGTGTTTAGTTGTGTTCAACATGTTCAGACAATTGTGTAAGATTGTGCAAGTCAATAAAATGTTGGTCAAATAAATTATCAGAGTTCATGTATCATTACAATCATTTTTATTTAGTCAAGCAAGGGGTTTTAGTCAAACAATAACATAGTCTGTGGTGGTAGCGATGGTTGATAATGACTCTTTTACGGGCGACTATGGCAAGAACCCATTCAATTTTAAGAATTATAATCTAGAATATCTGGCAATATATGTTGACGGTGTCCAGTTCCCCACCAAACCATTACAACCGGACTTCCCTAATGGTTGCGTAACTCGTGAATTCTATCAACTGGTGTTATCAACAGGGAGACATTTAAAGAACAGTGCTATGGCCATTGATCGAAACGATTTCCTGAGAGGGTACACTCTTTATGCATTTAATCTGACACCTGACGAGGATAATAGTCAGCATCTATCATTGATCAAGAGTGGTAACATACGCCTGGAGACACGTTTCAGGAACCCGCTGCCTAATACCATCAATCTAATAATTTATGCGGTATATGATAGTATGATTGAAGTGTCCCATCGCAGACAGGTTTTAGTTGATTACTATTAAGCATCATGAATACTGTGGAACTGACAGCCAGGTGTTTTGGCTTGTGATAAACTGCCCCAGCAACCTCTACAAATAAGACCTAGTGCTATGATAATTAACACACACCCCTCTGACCAGCCTGGAGAGCACTGGCTGGCAGTTTATATATTGGAGAGAGTTGGGTGTTTTTTTGACAGTTTTGGAAATGCTCCAAATCATTCAATATTTCCTAAATCGATTTATGACTTTTTAAACATGTCATGTGATGAGATACATTTATCAGACAAACAAGTTCAGGATGTCACATCGGTCACATGTGGTGAACACTGTATCTACTTCTTAAATCACATGTGTAGAGGCATCACCTATGATATGTTGATATCTAAATATTCTTCTAATCTGTTTAAAAATGACACAATGGTAACACGTTTTGTGAAAAAGTTGCAACCGTGTGTGTGTGTGTTCATAATGTGTTTAGTTGTGTTCAACATGTTCAGACAATTGTGTAAGATTGTGCAAGTCAATAAAATGTTGGTCAAATAAATTATCAGAGTTCATGTATCATTACAATCATTTTTATTTAGTCAAGCAAGGGGTTTTAGTCAAACAATAACATAGTCTGTGGTGGTAGCGATGGTTGATAATGACTCTTTTACGGGCGACTATGGCAAGAACCCATTCAATTTTAAGAATTATAATCTAGAATATCTGGCAATATATGTTGACGGTGTCCAGTTCCCCACCAAACCATTACAACCGGACTTCCCTAATGGTTGCGTAACTCGTGAATTCTATCAACTGGTGTTATCAACAGGGAGACATTTAAAGAACAGTGCTATGGCCATTGATCGAAACGATTTCCTGAGAGGGTACACTCTTTATGCATTTAATCTGACACCTGACGAGGATAATAGTCAGCATCTATCATTGATCAAGAGTGGTAACATACGCCTGGAGACACGTTTCAGGAACCCGCTGCCTAATACCATCAATCTAATAATTTATGCGGTATATGATAGTATGATTGAAGTGTCCCATCGCAGACAGGTTTTAGTTGATTACTATTAAGCATCATGAATACTGTGGAACTGACAGCCAGGTGTTTTGGCTTGTGATAAACTGCCCCAGCAACCTCTACAAATAAGACCTAGTGCTATGATAATTAACACACACCCCTCTGACCAGCCTGGAGAGCATTGGCTGGCAGTTTATATATTGGAGAGAGTTGGGTGTTTTTTTGACAGTTTTGGAAATGCTCCAAATCATTCAATATTTCCTAAATCGATTTATGACTTTTTAAACATGTCATGTGATGAGATACATTTATCAGACAAACAAGTTCAGGATGTCACATCGGTCACATGTGGTGAACACTGTATCTACTTCTTAAATCACATGTGTAGAGGCATCACCTATGATATGTTGATATCTAAATATTCTTCTAATCTGTTTAAAAATGACACAATGGTAACACGTTTTGTGAAAAAGTTGCAACCGTGTGTGTGTGTGTTCATAATGTGTTTAGTTGTGTTCAACATGTTCAGACAATTGTGTAAGATTGTGCAAGTCAATAAAATGTTGGTCAAATAAATTATCAGAGTTCATGTATCATTACAATCATTTTTATTTAGTCAAGCAAGGGGTTTTAGTCAAACAATAACATAGTCTGTGGTGGTAGCGATGGTTGATAATGACTCTTTTACGGGCGACTATGGCAAGAACCCATTCAATTTTAAGAATTATAATCTAGAATATCTGGCAATATATGTTGACGGTGTCCAGTTCCCCACCAAACCATTACAACCGGACTTCCCTAATGGTTGCGTAACTCGTGAATTCTATCAACTGGTGTTATCAACAGGGAGACATTTAAAGAACAGTGCTATGGCCATTGATCGAAACGATTTCCTGAGAGGGTACACTCTTTATGCATTTAATCTGACACCTGACGAGGATAATAGTCAGCATCTATCATTGATCAAGAGTGGTAACATACGCCTGGAGACACGTTTCAGGAACCCGCTGCCTAATACCATCAATCTAATAATTTATGCGGTATATGATAGTATGATTGAAGTGTCCCATCGCAGACAGGTTTTAGTTGATTACTATTAAGCATCATGAATACTGTGGAACTGACAGCCAGGTGTTTTGGCTTGTGATAAACTGCCCCAGCAACCTCTACAAATAAGACCTAGTGCTATGATAATTAACACACACCCCTCTGACCAGCCTGGAGAGCATTGGCTGGCAGTTTATATATTGGAGAGAGTTGGGTGTTTTTTTGACAGTTTTGGAAATGCTCCAAATCATTCAATATTTCCTAAATCGATTTATGACTTTTTAAACATGTCATGTGATGAGATACATTTATCAGACAAACAAGTTCAGGATGTCACATCGGTCACATGTGGTGAACACTGTATCTACTTCTTAAATCACATGTGTAGAGGCATCACCTATGATATGTTGATATCTAAATATTCTTCTAATCTGTTTAAAAATGACACAATGGTAACACGTTTTGTGAAAAAGTTGCAACCGTGTGTGTGTGTGTTCATAATGTGTTTAGTTGTGTTCAACATGTTCAGACAATTGTGTAAGATTGTGCAAGTCAATAAAATGTTGGTCAAATAAATTATCAGAGTTCATGTATCATTACAATCATTTTTATTTAGTCAAGCAAGGGGTTTTAGTCAAACAATAACATAGTCTGTGGTGGTAGCGGTGGTTGATAATGACTCTTTTACGGGCGACTATGGCAAGAACCCATTCAATTTTAAGAATTATAATCTAGAATATCTGGCAATATATGTTGACGGTGTCCAGTTCCCCACCAAACCATTACAACCGGACTTCCCTAATGGTTGCGTAACTCGTGAATTCTATCAACTGGTGTTATCAACAGGGAGACATTTAAAGAACAGTGCTATGGCCATTGATCGAAACGATTTCCTGAGAGGGTACACTCTTTATGCATTTAATCTGACACCTGACGAGGATAATAGTCAGCATCTATCATTGATCAAGAGTGGTAACATACGCCTGGAGACACGTTTCAGGAACCCGCTGCCTAATACCATCAATCTAATAATTTATGCGGTATATGATAGTATGATTGAAGTGTCCCATCGCAGACAGGTTTTAGTTGATTACTATTAAGCATCATGAATACTGTGGAACTGACAGCCAGGTGTTTTGGCTTGTGATCAACTGCCCCAGCAACCTCTACAAATAAGACCTAGTGCTATGATAATTAACACACACCCCTCTGACCAGCCTGGAGAGCATTGGCTGGCAGTTTATATATTGGAGAGAGTTGGGTGTTTTTTTGACAGTTTTGGAAATGCTCCAAATCATTCAATATTTCCTAAATCGATTTATGACTTTTTAAACATGTCATGTGATGAGATACATTTATCAGACAAACAAGTTCAGGATGTCACATCGGTCACATGTGGTGAACACTGTATCTACTTCTTAAATCACATGTGTAGAGGCATCACCTATGATATGTTGATATCTAAATATTCTTCTAATCTGTTTAAAAATGACACAATGGTAACACGTTTTGTGAAAAAGTTGCAACCGTGTGTGTGTGTGTTCATAATGTGTTTAGTTGTGTTCAACATGTTCAGACAATTGTGTAAGATTGTGCAAGTCAATAAAATGTTGGTCAAATAAATTATCAGAGTTCATGTATCATTACAATCATTTTTATTTAGTCAAGCAAGGGGTTTTAGTCAAACAATAACATAGTCTGTGGTGGTAGCGATGGTTGATAATGACTCTTTTACGGGCGACTATGGCAAGAACCCATTCAATTTTAAGAATTATAATCTAGAATATCTGGCAATATATGTTGACGGTGTCCAGTTCCCCACCAAACCATTACAACCGGACTTCCCTAATGGTTGCGTAACTCGTGAATTCTATCAACTGGTGTTATCAACAGGGAGACATTTAAAGAACAGTGCTATGGCCATTGATCGAAACGATTTCCTGAGAGGGTACACTCTTTATGCATTTAATCTGACACCTGACGAGGATAATAGTCAGCATCTATCATTGATCAAGAGTGGTAACATACGCCTGGAGACACGTTTCAGGAACCCGCTGCCTAATACCATCAATCTAATAATTTATGCGGTATATGATAGTATGATTGAAGTGTCCCATCGCAGACAGGTTTTAGTTGATTACTATTAAGCATCATGAATACTGTGGAACTGACAGCCAGGTGTTTTGGTTTGTGATCAACTGCCCCAGCAACCTCTACAAATAAGACCTAGTGCTATGATAATTAACACACACCCCTCTGACCAGCCTGGAGAGCATTGGCTGGCAGTTTATATATTGGAGAGAGTTGGGTGTTTTTTTGACAGTTTTGGAAATGCTCCAAATCATTCAATATTTCCTAAATCGATTTATGACTTTTTAAACATGTCATGTGATGAGATACATTTATCAGACAAACAAGTTCAGGATGTCACATCGGTCACATGTGGTGAACACTGTATCTACTTCTTAAATCACATGTGTAGAGGCATCACCTATGATATGTTGATATCTAAATATTCTTCTAATCTGTTTAAAAATGACACAATGGTAACACGTTTTGTGAAAAAGTTGCAACCGTGTGTGTGTGTGTTCATAATGTGTTTAGTTGTGTTCAACATGTTCAGACAATTGTGTAAGATTGTGCAAGTCAATAAAATGTTGGTCAAATAAATTATCAGAGTTCATGTATCATTACAATCATTTTTATTTAGTCAAGCAAGGGGTTTTAGTCAAACAATAACATAGTCTGTGGTGGTAGCGATGGTTGATAATGACTCTTTTACGGGCGACTATGGCAAGAACCCATTCAATTTTAAGAATTATAATCTAGAATATCTGGCAATATATGTTGACGGTGTCCAGTTCCCCACCAAACCATTACAACCGGACTTCCCTAATGGTTGCGTAACTCGTGAATTCTATCAACTGGTGTTATCAACAGGGAGACATTTAAAGAACAGTGCTATGGCCATTGATCGAAACGATTTCCTGAGAGGGTACACTCTTTATGCATTTAATCTGACACCTGACGAGGATAATAGTCAGCATCTATCATTGATCAAGAGTGGTAACATACGCCTGGAGACACGTTTCAGGAACCCGCTGCCTAATACCATCAATCTAATAATTTATGCGGTATATGATAGTATGATTGAAGTGTCCCATCGCAGACAGGTTTTAGTTGATTACTATTAAGCATCATGAATACTGTGGAACTGACAGCCAGGTGTTTTGGCTTGTGATCAACTGCCCCAGCAACCTCTACAAATAAGACCTAGTGCTATGATAATTAACACACACCCCTCTGACCAGCCTGGAGAGCATTGGCTGGCAGTTTATATATTGGAGAGAGTTGGGTGTTTTTTTGACAGTTTTGGAAATGCTCCAAATCATTCAATATTTCCTAAATCGATTTATGACTTTTTAAACATGTCATGTGATGAGATACATTTATCAGACAAACAAGTTCAGGATGTCACATCGGTCACATGTGGTGAACACTGTATCTACTTCTTAAATCACATGTGTAGAGGCATCACCTATGATATGTTGATATCTAAATATTCTTCTAATCTGTTTAAAAATGACACAATGGTAACACGTTTTGTGAAAAAGTTGCAACCGTGTGTGTGTGTGTTCATAATGTGTTTAGTTGTGTTCAACATGTTCAGACAATTGTGTAAGATTGTGCAAGTCAATAAAATGTTGGTCAAATAAATTATCAGAGTTCATGTATCATTACAATCATTTTTATTTAGTCAAGCAAGGGGTTTTAGTCAAACAATAACATAGTCTGTGGTGGTAGCGATGGTTGATAATGACTCTTTTACGGGCGACTATGGCAAGAACCCATTCAATTTTAAGAATTATAATCTAGAATATCTGGCAATATATGTTGACGGTGTCCAGTTCCCCACCAAACCATTACAACCGGACTTCCCTAATGGTTGCGTAACTCGTGAATTCTATCAACTGGTGTTATCAACAGGGAGACATTTAAAGAACAGTGCTATGGCCATTGATCGAAACGATTTCCTGAGAGGGTACACTCTTTATGCATTTAATCTGACACCTGACGAGGATAATAGTCAGCATCTATCATTGATCAAGAGTGGTAACATACGCCTGGAGACACGTTTCAGGAACCCGCTGCCTAATACCATCAATCTAATAATTTATGCGGTATATGATAGTATGATTGAAGTGTCCCATCGCAGACAGGTTTTAGTTGATTACTATTAAGCATCATGAATACTGTGGAACTGACAGCCAGGTGTTTTGGCTTGTGATAAACTGCCCCAGCAACCTCTACAAATAAGACCTAGTGCTATGATAATTAACACACACCCCTCTGACCAGCCTGGAGAGCACTGGCTGGCAGTTTATATATTGGAGAGAGTTGGGTGTTTTTTTGACAGTTTTGGAAATGCTCCAAATCATTCAATATTTCCTAAATCGATTTATGACTTTTTAAACATGTCATGTGATGAGATACATTTATCAGACAAACAAGTTCAGGATGTCACATCGGTCACATGTGGTGAACACTGTATCTACTTCTTAAATCACATGTGTAGAGGCATCACCTATGATATGTTGATA
Source organism: Nansenia antarctica (assembly GCF_963989245.1). NCBI lineage: Eukaryota > Metazoa > Chordata > Actinopteri > Argentiniformes > Microstomatidae > Nansenia > Nansenia antarctica. The sequence goes on along the minus strand of NC_137688.1, from coordinate 53,828,436 downwards.
TCTAAATATTCTTCTAATCTGTTTAAAAATGACACAATGGTAACACGTTTTGTGAAAAAGTTGCAACCGTGTGTGTGTGTTCATAATGTGTTTAGTTGTGTTCAACATGTTCAGACAATTGTGTAAGATTGTGCAAGTCAATAAAATGTTGGTCAAATAAATTATCAGAGTTCATGTATCATTACAATCATTTTTATTTAGTCAAGCAAGGGGTTTTAGTCAAACAATAACATAGTCTGTGGTGGTAGCGATGGTTGATAATGACTCTTTTACGGGCGACTATGGCAAGAACCCATTCAATTTTAAGAATTATAATCTAGAATATCTGGCAATATATGTTGACGGTGTCCAGTTCCCCACCAAACCATTACAACCGGACTTCCCTAATGGTTGCGTAACTCGTGAATTCTATCAACTGGTGTTATCAACAGGGAGACATTTAAAGAACAGTGCTATGGCCATTGATCGAAACGATTTCCTGAGAGGGTACACTCTTTATGCATTTAATCTGACACCTGACGAGGATAATAGTCAGCATCTATCATTGATCAAGAGTGGTAACATACGCCTGGAGACACGTTTCAGGAACCCGCTGCCTAATACCATCAATCTAATAATTTATGCGGTATATGATAGTATGATTGAAGTGTCCCATCGCAGACAGGTTTTAGTTGATTACTATTAAGCATCATGAATACTGTGGAACTGACAGCCAGGTGTTTTGGCTTGTGATAAACTGCCCCAGCAACCTCTACAAATAAGACCTAGTGCTATGATAATTAACACACACCCCTCTGACCAGCCTGGAGAGCACTGGCTGGCAGTTTATATATTGGAGAGAGTTGGGTGTTTTTTTGACAGTTTTGGAAATGCTCCAAATCATTCAATATTTCCTAAATCGATTTATGACTTTTTAAACATGTCATGTGATGAGATACATTTATCAGACAAACAAGTTCAGGATGTCACATCGGTCACATGTGGTGAACACTGTATCTACTTCTTAAATCACATGTGTAGAGGCATCACCTATGATATGTTGATATCTAAATATTCTTCTAATCTGTTTAAAAATGACACAATGGTAACACGTTTTGTGAAAAAGTTGCAACCGTGTGTGTGTGTTCATAATGTGTTTAGTTGTGTTCAACATGTTCAGACAATTGTGTAAGATTGTGCAAGTCAATAAAATGTTGGTCAAATAAATTATCAGAGTTCATGTATCATTACAATCATTTTTATTTAGTCAAGCAAGGGGTTTTAGTCAAACAATAACATAGTCTGTGGTGGTAGCGATGGTTGATAATGACTCTTTTACGGGCGACTATGGCAAGAACCCATTCAATTTTAAGAATTATAATCTAGAATATCTGGCAATATATGTTGACGGTGTCCAGTTCCCCACCAAACCATTACAACCGGACTTCCCTAATGGTTGCGTAACTCGTGAATTCTATCAACTGGTGTTATCAACAGGGAGACATTTAAAGAACAGTGCTATGGCCATTGATCGAAACGATTTCCTGAGAGGGTACACTCTTTATGCATTTAATCTGACACCTGACGAGGATAATAGTCAGCATCTATCATTGATCAAGAGTGGTAACATACGCCTGGAGACACGTTTCAGGAACCCGCTGCCTAATACCATCAATCTAATAATTTATGCGGTATATGATAGTATGATTGAAGTGTCCCATCGCAGACAGGTTTTAGTTGATTACTATTAAGCATCATGAATACTGTGGAACTGACAGCCAGGTGTTTTGGCTTGTGATAAACTGGCCCAGCAACCTCTACAAATAAGACCTAGTGCTATGATAATTAACACACACCCCTCTGACCAGCCTGGAGAGCATTGGCTGGCAGTTTATATATTGGAGAGAGTTGGGTGTTTTTTTGACAGTTTTGGAAATGCTCCAAATCATTCAATATTTCCTAAATCGATTTATGACTTTTTAAACATGTCATGTGATGAGATACATTTATCAGACAAACAAGTTCAGGATGTCACATCGGTCACATGTGGTGAACACTGTATCTACTTCTTAAATCACATGTGTAGAGGCATCACCTATGATATGTTGATATCTAAATATTCTTCTAATCTGTTTAAAAATGACACAATGGTAACACGTTTTGTGAAAAAGTTGCAACCGTGTGTGTGTGTGTGTTCATAATGTGTTTAGTTGTGTTCAACATGTTCAGACAATTGTGTAAGATTGTGCAAGTCAATAAAATGTTGGTCAAATAAATTATCAGAGTTCATGTATCATTACAATCATTTTTATTTAGTCAAGCAAGGGGTTTTAGTCAAACAATAACATAGTCTGTGGTGGTAGCGATGGTTGATAATGACTCTTTTACGGGCGACTATGGCAAGAACCCATTCAATTTTAAGAATTATAATCTAGAATATCTGGCAATATATGTTGACGGTGTCCAGTTCCCCACCAAACCATTACAACCGGACTTCCCTAATGGTTGCGTAACTCGTGAATTCTATCAACTGGTGTTATCAACAGGGAGACATTTAAAGAACAGTGCTATGGCCATTGATCGAAACGATTTCCTGAGAGGGTACACTCTTTATGCATTTAATCTGACACCTGACGAGGATAATAGTCAGCATCTATCATTGATCAAGAGTGGTAACATACGCCTGGAGACACGTTTCAGGAACCCGCTGCCTAATACCATCAATCTAATAATGTATGCGGTATATGATAGTATGATTGAAGTGTCCCATCGCAGACAGGTTTTAGTTGATTACTATTAAGCATCATGAATACTGTGGAACTGACAGCCAGGTGTTTTGGCTTGTGATAAACTGCCCCAGCAACCTCTACAAATAAGACCTAGTGCTATGATAATTAACACACACCCCTCTGACCAGCCTGGAGAGCATTGGCTGGCAGTTTATATATTGGAGAGAGTTGGGTGTTTTTTTGACAGTTTTGGAAATGCTCCAAATCATTCAATATTTCCTAAATCGATTTATGACTTTTTAAACATGTCATGTGATGAGATACATTTATCAGACAAACAAGTTCAGGATGTCACATCGGTCACATGTGGTGAACACTGTATCTACTTCTTAAATCACATGTGTAGAGGCATCACCTATGATATGTTGATATCTAAATATTCTTCTAATCTGTTTAAAAATGACACAATGGTAACACGTTTTGTGAAAAAGTTGCAACCGTGTGTGTGTGTGTTCATAATGTGTTTAGTTGTGTTCAACATGTTCAGACAATTGTGTAAGATTGTGCAAGTCAATAAAATGTTGGTCAAATAAATTATCAGAGTTCATGTATCATTACAATCATTTTTATTTAGTCAAGCAAGGGGTTTTAGTCAAACAATAACATAGTCTGTGGTGGTAGCGATGGTTGATAATGACTCTTTTACGGGCGACTATGGCAAGAACCCATTCAATTTTAAGAATTATAATCTAGAATATCTGGCAATATATGTTGACGGTGTCCAGTTCCCCACCAAACCATTACAACCGGACTTCCCTAATGGTTGCGTAACTCGTGAATTCTATCAACTGGTGTTATCAACAGGGAGACATTTAAAGAACAGTGCTATGGCCATTGATCGAAACGATTTCCTGAGAGGGTACACTCTTTATGCATTTAATCTGACACCTGACGAGGATAATAGTCAGCATCTATCATTGATCAAGAGTGGTAACATACGCCTGGAGACACGTTTCAGGAACCCGCTGCCTAATACCATCAATCTAATAATGTATGCGGTATATGATAGTATGATTGAAGTGTCCCATCGCAGACAGGTTTTAGTTGATTACTATTAAGCATCATGAATACTGTGGAACTGACAGCCAGGTGTTTTGGCTTGTGATAAACTGCCCCAGCAACCTCTACAAATAAGACCTAGTGCTATGATAATTAACACACACCCCTCTGACCAGCCTGGAGAGCATTGGCTGGCAGTTTATATATTGGAGAGAGTTGGGTGTTTTTTTGACAGTTTTGGAAATGCTCCAAATCATTCAATATTTCCTAAATCGATTTATGACTTTTTAAACATGTCATGTGATGAGATACATTTATCAGACAAACAAGTTCAGGATGTCACATCGGTCACATGTGGTGAACACTGTATCTACTTCTTAAATCACATGTGTAGAGGCATCACCTATGATATGTTGATATCTAAATATTCTTCTAATCTGTTTAAAAATGACACAATGGTAACACGTTTTGTGAAAAAGTTGCAACCGTGTGTGTGTGTGTTCATAATGTGTTTAGTTGTGTTCAACATGTTCAGACAATTGTGTAAGATTGTGCAAGTCAATAAAATGTTGGTCAAATAAATTATCAGAGTTCATGTATCATTACAATCATTTTTATTTAGTCAAGCAAGGGGTTTTAGTCAAACAATAACATAGTCTGTGGTGGTAGCGATGGTTGATAATGACTCTTTTACGGGCGACTATGGCAAGAACCCATTCAATTTTAAGAATTATAATCTAGAATATCTGGCAATATATGTTGACGGTGTCCAGTTCCCCACCAAACCATTACAACCGGACTTCCCTAATGGTTGCGTAACTCGTGAATTCTATCAACTGGTGTTATCAACAGGGAGACATTTAAAGAACAGTGCTATGGCCATTGATCGAAACGATTTCCTGAGAGGGTACACTCTTTATGCATTTAATCTGACACCTGACGAGGATAATAGTCAGCATCTATCATTGATCAAGAGTGGTAACATACGCCTGGAGACACGTTTCAGGAACCCGCTGCCTAATACCATCAATCTAATAATTTATGCGGTATATGATAGTATGATTGAAGTGTCCCATCGCAGACAGGTTTTAGTTGATTACTATTAAGCATCATGAATACTGTGGAACTGACAGCCAGGTGTTTTGGCTTGTGATAAACTGCCCCAGCAACCTCTACAAATAAGACCTAGTGCTATGATAATTAACACACACCCCTCTGACCAGCCTGGAGAGCATTGGCTGGCAGTTTATATATTGGAGAGAGTTGGGTGTTTTTTTTGACAGTTTTGGAAATGCTCCAAATCATTCAATATTTCCTAAATCGATTTATGACTTTTTAAACATGTCATGTGATGAGATACATTTATCAGACAAACAAGTTCAGGATGTCACATCGGTCACATGTGGTGAACACTGTATCTACTTCTTAAATCACATGTGTAGAGGCATCACCTATGATATGTTGATATCTAAATATTCTTCTAATCTGTTTAAAAATGACACAATGGTAACACGTTTTGTGAAAAAGTTGCAACCGTGTGTGTGTGTGTGTTCATAATGTGTTTAGTTGTGTTCAACATGTTCAGACAATTGTGTAAGATTGTGCAAGTCAATAAAATGTTGGTCAAATAAATTATCAGAGTTCATGTATCATTACAATCATTTTTATTTAGTCAAGCAAGGGGTTTTAGTCAAACAATAACATAGTCTGTGGTGGTAGCGATGGTTGATAATGACTCTTTTACGGGCGACTATGGCAAGAACCCATTCAATTTTAAGAATTATAATCTAGAATATCTGGCAATATATGTTGACGGTGTCCAGTTCCCCACCAAACCATTACAACCGGACTTCCCTAATGGTTGCGTAACTCGTGAATTCTATCAACTGGTGTTATCAACAGGGAGACATTTAAAGAACAGTGCTATGGCCATTGATCGAAACGATTTCCTGAGAGGGTACACTCTTTATGCATTTAATCTGACACCTGACGAGGATAATAGTCAGCATCTATCATTGATCAAGAGTGGTAACATACGCCTGGAGACACGTTTCAGGAACCCGCTGCCTAATACCATCAATCTAATAATTTATGCGGTATATGATAGTATGATTGAAGTGTCCCATCGCAGACAGGTTTTAGTTGATTACTATTAAGCATCATGAATACTGTGGAACTGACAGCCAGGTGTTTTGGCTTGTGATCAACTGCCCCAGCAACCTCTACAAATAAGACCTAGTGCTATGATAATTAACACACACCCCTCTGACCAGCCTGGAGAGCATTGGCTGGCAGTTTATATATTGGAGAGAGTTGGGTGTTTTTTTGACAGTTTTGGAAATGCTCCAAATCATTCAATATTTCCTAAATCGATTTATGACTTTTTAAACATGTCATGTGATGAGATACATTTATCAGACAAACAAGTTCAGGATGTCACATCGGTCACATGTGGTCAACACTGTATCTACTTCTTAAATCACATGTGTAGAGGCATCACCTATGATATGTTGATATCTAAATATTCTTCTAATCTGTTTAAAAATGACACAATGGTAACACGTTTTGTGAAAAAGTTGCAACCGTGTGTGTGTGTGTTCATAATGTGTTTAGTTGTGTTCAACATGTTCAGACAATTGTGTAAGATTGTGCAAGTCAATAAAATGTTGGTCAAATAAATTATCAGAGTTCATGTATCATTACAATCATTTTTATTTAGTCAAGCAAGGGGTTTTAGTCAAACAATAACATAGTCTGTGGTGGTAGCGATGGTTGATAATGACTCTTTTACGGGCGACTATGGCAAGAACCCATTCAATTTTAAGAATTATAATCTAGAATATCTGGCAATATATGTTGACGGTGTCCAGTTCCCCACCAAACCATTACAACCGGACTTCCCTAATGGTTGCGTAACTCGTGAATTCTATCAACTGGTGTTATCAACAGGGAGACATTTAAAGAACAGTGCTATGGCCATTGATCGAAACGATTTCCTGAGAGGGTACACTCTTTATGCATTTAATCTGACACCTGACGAGGATAATAGTCAGCATCTATCATTGATCAAGAGTGGTAACATACGCCTGGAGACACGTTTCAGGAACCCGCTGCCTAATACCATCAATCTAATAATTTATGCGGTATATGATAGTATGATTGAAGTGTCCCATCGCAGACAGGTTTTAGTTGATTACTATTAAGCATCATGAATACTGTGGAACTGACAGCCAGGTGTTTTGGCTTGTGATAAACTGCCCCAGCAACCTCTACAAATAAGACCTAGTGCTATGATAATTAACACACACCCCTCTGACCAGCCTGGAGAGCACTGGCTGGCAGTTTATATATTGGAGAGAGTTGGGTGTTTTTTTGACAGTTTTGGAAATGCTCCAAATCATTCAATATTTCCTAAATCGATTTATGACTTTTTAAACATGTCATGTGATGAGATACATTTATCAGACAAACAAGTTCAGGATGTCACATCGGTCACATGTGGTGAACACTGTATCTACTTCTTAAATCACATGTGTAGAGGCATCACCTATGATATGTTGATATCTAAATATTCTTCTAATCTGTTTAAAAATGACACAATGGTAACACGTTTTGTGAAAAAGTTGCAACCGTGTGTGTGTGTGTGTTCATAATGTGTTTAGTTGTGTTCAACATGTTCAGACAATTGTGTAAGATTGTGCAAGTCAATAAAATGTTGGTCAAATAAATTATCAGAGTTCATGTATCATTACAATCATTTTTATTTAGTCAAGCAAGGGGTTTTAGTCAAACAATAACATAGTCTGTGGTGGTAGCGATGGTTGATAATGACTCTTTTACGGGCGACTATGGCAAGAACCCATTCAATTTTAAGAATTATAATCTAGAATATCTGGCAATATATGTTGACGGTGTCCAGTTCCCCACCAAACCATTACAACCGGACTTCCCTAATGGTTGCGTAACTCGTGAATTCTATCAACTGGTGTTATCAACAGGGAGACATTTAAAGAACAGTGCTATGGCCATTGATCGAAACGATTTCCTGAGAGGGTACACTCTTTATGCATTTAATCTGACACCTGACGAGGATAATAGTCAGCATCTATCATTGATCAAGAGTGGTAACATACGCCTGGAGACACGTTTCAGGAACCCGCTGCCTAATACCATCAATCTAATAATTTATGCGGTATATGATAGTATGATTGAAGTGTCCCATCGCAGACAGGTTTTAGTTGATTACTATTAAGCATCATGAATACTGTGGAACTGACAGCCAGGTGTTTTGGCTTGTGATAAACTGCCCCAGCAACCTCTACAAATAAGACCTAGTGCTATGATAATTAACACACACCCCTCTGACCAGCCTGGAGAGCACTGGCTGGCAGTTTATATATTGGAGAGAGTTGGGTGTTTTTTTGACAGTTTTGGAAATGCTCCAAATCATTCAATATTTCCTAAATCGATTTATGACTTTTTAAACATGTCATGTGATGAGATACATTTATCAGACAAACAAGTTCAGGATGTCACATCGGTCACATGTGGTGAACACTGTATCTACTTCTTAAATCACATGTGTAGAGGCATCACCTATGATATGTTGATATCTAAATATTCTTCTAATCTGTTTAAAAATGACACAATGGTAACACGTTTTGTGAAAAAGTTGCAACCGTGTGTGTGTGTTCATAATGTGTTTAGTTGTGTTCAACATGTTCAGACAATTGTGTAAGATTGTGCAAGTCAATAAAATGTTGGTCAAATAAATTATCAGAGTTCATGTATCATTACAATCATTTTTATTTAGTCAAGCAAGGGGTTTTAGTCAAACAATAACATAGTCTGTGGTGGTAGCGATGGTTGATAATGACTCTTTTACGGGCGACTATGGCAAGAACCCATTCAATTTTAAGAATTATAATCTAGAATATCTGGCAATATATGTTGACGGTGTCCAGTTCCCCACCAAACCATTACAACCGGACTTCCCTAATGGTTGCGTAACTCGTGAATTCTATCAACTGGTGTTATCAACAGGGAGACATTTAAAGAACAGTGCTATGGCCATTGATCGAAACGATTTCCTGAGAGGGTACACTCTTTATGCATTTAATCTGACACCTGACGAGGATAATAGTCAGCATCTATCATTGATCAAGAGTGGTAACATACGCCTGGAGACACGTTTCAGGAACCCGCTGCCTAATACCATCAATCTAATAGATTATGCGGTATATGATAGTATGATTGAAGTGTCCCATCGCAGACAGGTTTTAGTTGATTACTATTAAGCATCATGAATACTGTGGAACTGACAGCCAGGTGTTTTGGCTTGTGATAAACTGGCCCAGCAACCTCTACAAATAAGACCTAGTGCTATGATAATTAACACACACCCCTCTGACCAGCCTGGAGAGCATTGGCTGGCAGTTTATATATTGGAGAGAGTTGGGTGTTTTTTTGACAGTTTTGGAAATGCTCCAAATCATTCAATATTTCCTAAATCGATTTATGACTTTTTAAACATGTCATGTGATGAGATACATTTATCAGACAAACAAGTTCAGGATGTCACATCGGTCACATGTGGTGAACACTGTATCTACTTCTTAAATCACATGTGTAGAGGCATCACCTATGATATGTTGATATCTAAATATTCTTCTAATCTGTTTAAAAATGACACAATGGTAACACGTTTTGTGAAAAAGTTGCAACCGTGTGTGTGTGTGTGTTCATAATGTGTTTAGTTGTGTTCAACATGTTCAGACAATTGTGTAAGATTGTGCAAGTCAATAAAATGTTGGTCAAATAAATTATCAGAGTTCATGTATCATTACAATCATTTTTATTTAGTCAAGCAAGGGGTTTTAGTCAAACAATAACATAGTCTGTGGTGGTAGCGATGGTTGATAATGACTCTTTTACGGGCGACTATGGCAAGAACCCATTCAATTTTAAGAATTATAATCTAGAATATCTGGCAATATATGTTGACGGTGTCCAGTTCCCCACCAAACCATTACAACCGGACTTCCCTAATGGTTGCGTAACTCGTGAATTCTATCAACTGGTGTTATCAACAGGGAGACATTTAAAGAACAGTGCTATGGCCATTGATCGAAACGATTTCCTGAGAGGGTACACTCTTTATGCATTTAATCTGACACCTGACGAGGATAATAGTCAGCATCTATCATTGATCAAGAGTGGTAACATACGCCTGGAGACACGTTTCAGGAACCCGCTGCCTAATACCATCAATCTAATAATGTATGCGGTATATGATAGTATGATTGAAGTGTCCCATCGCAGACAGGTTTTAGTTGATTACTATTAAGCATCATGAATACTGTGGAACTGACAGCCAGGTGTTTTGGCTTGTGATAAACTGCCCCAGCAACCTCTACAAATAAGACCTAGTGCTATGATAATTAACACACACCCCTCTGACCAGCCTGGAGAGCATTGGCTGGCAGTTTATATATTGGAGAGAGTTGGGTGTTTTTTTGACAGTTTTGGAAATGCTCCAAATCATTCAATATTTCCTAAATCGATTTATGACTTTTTAAACATGTCATGTGATGAGATACATTTATCAGACAAACAAGTTCAGGATGTCACATCGGTCACATGTGGTGAACACTGTATCTACTTCTTAAATCACATGTGTAGAGGCATCACCTATGATATGTTGATATCTAAATATTCTTCTAATCTGTTTAAAAATGACACAATGGTAACACGTTTTGTGAAAAAGTTGCAACCGTGTGTGTGTGTGTTCATAATGTGTTTAGTTGTGTTCAACATGTTCAGACAATTGTGTAAGATTGTGCAAGTCAATAAAATGTTGGTCAAATAAATTATCAGAGTTCATGTATCATTACAATCATTTTTATTTAGTCAAGCAAGGGGTTTTAGTCAAACAATAACATAGTCTGTGGTGGTAGCGATGGTTGATAATGACTCTTTTACGGGCGACTATGGCAAGAACCCATTCAATTTTAAGAATTATAATCTAGAATATCTGGCAATATATGTTGACGGTGTCCAGTTCCCCACCAAACCATTACAACCGGACTTCCCTAATGGTTGCGTAACTCGTGAATTCTATCAACTGGTGTTATCAACAGGGAGACATTTAAAGAACAGTGCTATGGCCATTGATCGAAACGATTTCCTGAGAGGGTACACTCTTTATGCATTTAATCTGACACCTGACGAGGATAATAGTCAGCATCTATCATTGATCAAGAGTGGTAACATACGCCTGGAGACACGTTTCAGGAACCCGCTGCCTAATACCATCAATCTAATAATGTATGCGGTATATGATAGTATGATTGAAGTGTCCCATCGCAGACAGGTTTTAGTTGATTACTATTAAGCATCATGAATACTGTGGAACTGACAGCCAGGTGTTTTGGCTTGTGATAAACTGCCCCAGCAACCTCTACAAATAAGACCTAGTGCTATGATAATTAACACACACCCCTCTGACCAGCCTGGAGAGCATTGGCTGGCAGTTTATATATTGGAGAGAGTTGGGTGTTTTTTTGACAGTTTTGGAAATGCTCCAAATCATTCAATATTTCCTAAATCGATTTATGACTTTTTAAACATGTCATGTGATGAGATACATTTATCAGACAAACAAGTTCAGGATGTCACATCGGTCACATGTGGTGAACACTGTATCTACTTCTTAAATCACATGTGTAGAGGCATCACCTATGATATGTTGATATCTAAATATTCTTCTAATCTGTTTAAAAATGACACAATGGTAACACGTTTTGTGAAAAAGTTGCAACCGTGTGTGTGTGTGTTCATAATGTGTTTAGTTGTGTTCAACATGTTCAGACAATTGTGTAAGATTGTGCAAGTCAATAAAATGTTGGTCAAATAAATTATCAGAGTTCATGTATCATTACAATCATTTTTATTTAGTCAAGCAAGGGGTTTTAGTCAAACAATAACATAGTCTGTGGTGGTAGCGATGGTTGATAATGACTCTTTTACGGGCGACTATGGCAAGAACCCATTCAATTTTAAGAATTATAATCTAGAATATCTGGCAATATATGTTGACGGTGTCCAGTTCCCCACCAAACCATTACAACCGGACTTCCCTAATGGTTGCGTAACTCGTGAATTCTATCAACTGGTGTTATCAACAGGGAGACATTTAAAGAACAGTGCTATGGCCATTGATCGAAACGATTTCCTGAGAGGGTACACTCTTTATGCATTTAATCTGACACCTGACGAGGATAATAGTCAGCATCTATCATTGATCAAGAGTGGTAACATACGCCTGGAGACACGTTTCAGGAACCCGCTGCCTAATACCATCAATCTAATAATTTATGCGGTATATGATAGTATGATTGAAGTGTCCCATCGCAGACAGGTTTTAGTTGATTACTATTAAGCATCATGAATACTGTGGAACTGACAGCCAGGTGTTTTGGCTTGTGATAAACTGCCCCAGCAACCTCTACAAATAAGACCTAGTGCTATGATAATTAACACACACCCCTCTGACCAGCCTGGAGAGCATTGGCTGGCAGTTTATATATTGGAGAGAGTTGGGTGTTTTTTTTGACAGTTTTGGAAATGCTCCAAATCATTCAATATTTCCTAAATCGATTTATGACTTTTTAAACATGTCATGTGATGAGATACATTTATCAGACAAACAAGTTCAGGATGTCACATCGGTCACATGTGGTGAACACTGTATCTACTTCTTAAATCACATGTGTAGAGGCATCACCTATGATATGTTGATATCTAAATATTCTTCTAATCTGTTTAAAAATGACACAATGGTAACACGTTTTGTGAAAAAGTTGCAACCGTGTGTGTGTGTGTGTTCATAATGTGTTTAGTTGTGTTCAACATGTTCAGACAATTGTGTAAGATTGTGCAAGTCAATAAAATGTTGGTCAAATAAATTATCAGAGTTCATGTATCATTACAATCATTTTTATTTAGTCAAGCAAGGGGTTTTAGTCAAACAATAACATAGTCTGTGGTGGTAGCGATGGTTGATAATGACTCTTTTACGGGCGACTATGGCAAGAACCCATTCAATTTTAAGAATTATAATCTAGAATATCTGGCAATATATGTTGACGGTGTCCAGTTCCCCACCAAACCATTACAACCGGACTTCCCTAATGGTTGCGTAACTCGTGAATTCTATCAACTGGTGTTATCAACAGGGAGACATTTAAAGAACAGTGCTATGGCCATTGATCGAAACGATTTCCTGAGAGGGTACACTCTTTATGCATTTAATCTGACACCTGACGAGGATAATAGTCAGCATCTATCATTGATCAAGAGTGGTAACATACGCCTGGAGACACGTTTCAGGAACCCGCTGCCTAATACCATCAATCTAATAATTTATGCGGTATATGATAGTATGATTGAAGTGTCCCATCGCAGACAGGTTTTAGTTGATTACTATTAAGCATCATGAATACTGTGGAACTGACAGCCAGGTGTTTTGGCTTGTGATAAACTGCCCCAGCAACCTCTACAAATAAGACCTAGTGCTATGATAATTAACACACACCCCTCTGACCAGCCTGGAGAGCATTGGCTGGCAGTTTATATATTGGAGAGAGTTGGGTGTTTTTTTGACAGTTTTGGAAATGCTCCAAATCATTCAATATTTCCTAAATCGATTTATGACTTTTTAAACATGTCATGTGATGAGATACATTTATCAGACAAACAAGTTCAGGATGTCACATCGGTCACATGTGGTGAACACTGTATCTACTTCTTAAATCACATGTGTAGAGGCATCACCTATGATATGTTGATATCTAAATATTCTTCTAATCTGTTTAAAAATGACACAATGGTAACACGTTTTGTGAAAAAGTTGCAACCGTGTGTGTGTGTGTTCATAATGTGTTTAGTTGTGTTCAACATGTTCAGACAATTGTGTAAGATTGTGCAAGTCAATAAAATGTTGGTCAAATAAATTATCAGAGTTCATGTATCATTACAATCATTTTTATTTAGTCAAGCAAGGGGTTTTAGTCAAACAATAACATAGTCTGTGGTGGTAGCGATGGTTGATAATGACTCTTTTACGGGCGACTATGGCAAGAACCCATTCAATTTTAAGAATTATAATCTAGAATATCTGGCAATATATGTTGACGGTGTCCAGTTCCCCACCAAACCATTACAACCGGACTTCCCTAATGGTTGCGTAACTCGTGAATTCTATCAACTGGTGTTATCAACAGGGAGACATTTAAAGAACAGTGCTATGGCCATTGATCGAAACGATTTCCTGAGAGGGTACACTCTTTATGCATTTAATCTGACACCTGACGAGGATAATAGTCAGCATCTATCATTGATCAAGAGTGGTAACATACGCCTGGAGACACGTTTCAGGAACCCGCTGCCTAATACCATCAATCTAATAATTTATGCGGTATATGATAGTATGATTGAAGTGTCCCATCGCAGACAGGTTTTAGTTGATTACTATTAAGCATCATGAATACTGTGGAACTGACAGCCAGGTGTTTTGGCTTGTGATAAACTGCCCCAGCAACCTCTACAAATAAGACCTAGTGCTATGATAATTAACACACACCCCTCTGACCAGCCTGGAGAGCATTGGCTGGCAGTTTATATATTGGAGAGAGTTGGGTGTTTTTTTGACAGTTTTGGAAATGCTCCAAATCATTCAATATTTCCTAAATCGATTTATGACTTTTTAAACATGTCATGTGATGAGATACATTTATCAGACAAACAAGTTCAGGATGTCACATCGGTCACATGTGGTGAACACTGTATCTACTTCTTAAATCACATGTGTAGAGGCATCACCTATGATATGTTGATATCTAAATATTCTTCTAATCTGTTTAAAAATGACACAATGGTAACACGTTTTGTGAAAAAGTTGCAACCGTGTGTGTGTGTTCATAATGTGTTTAGTTGTGTTCAACATGTTCAGACAATTGTGTAAGATTGTGCAAGTCAATAAAATGTTGGTCAAATAAATTATCAGAGTTCATGTATCATTACAATCATTTTTATTTAGTCAAGCAAGGGGTTTTAGTCAAACAATAACATAGTCTGTGGTGGTAGCGATGGTTGATAATGACTCTTTTACGGGCGACTATGGCAAGAACCCATTCAATTTTAAGAATTATAATCTAGAATATCTGGCAATATATGTTGACGGTGTCCAGTTCCCCACCAAACCATTACAACCGGACTTCCCTAATGGTTGCGTAACTCGTGAATTCTATCAACTGGTGTTATCAACAGGGAGACATTTAAAGAACAGTGCTATGGCCATTGATCGAAACGATTTCCTGAGAGGGTACACTCTTTATGCATTTAATCTGACACCTGACGAGGATAATAGTCAGCATCTATCATTGATCAAGAGTGGTAACATACGCCTGGAGACACGTTTCAGGAACCCGCTGCCTAATACCATCAATCTAATAATTTATGCGGTATATGATAGTATGATTGAAGTGTCCCATCGCAGACAGGTTTTAGTTGATTACTATTAAGCATCATGAATACTGTGGAACTGACAGCCAGGTGTTTTGGCTTGTGATAAACTGCCCCAGCAACCTCTACAAATAAGACCTAGTGCTATGATAATTAACACACACCCCTCTGACCAGCCTGGAGAGCATTGGCTGGCAGTTTATATATTGGAGTGAGTTGGGTGTTTTTTTGACAGTTTTGGAAATGCTCCAAATCATTCAATATTTCCTAAATCGATTTATGACTTTTTAAACATGTCATGTGATGAGATACATTTATCAGACAAACAAGTTCAGGATGTCACATCGGTCACATGTGGTGAACACTGTATCCACTTCTTAAATCACATGTGTAGAGGCATCACCTATGATATGTTGATATCTAAATATTCTTCTAATCTGTTTAAAAATGACACAATGGTAACACGTTTTGTGAAAAAGTTGCAACCGTGTGTGTGTGTGTTCATAATGTGTTTAGTTGTGTTCAACATGTTCAGACAATTGTGTAAGATTGTGCAAGTCAATAAAATGTTGGTCAAATAAATTATCAGAGTTCATGTATCATTACAATCATTTTTATTTAGTCAAGCAAGGGGTTTTAGTCAAACAATAACATAGTCTGTGGTGGTAGCGATGGTTGATAATGACTCTTTTACGGGCGACTATGGCAAGAACCCATTCAATTTTAAGAATTATAATCTAGAATATCTGGCAATATATGTTGACGGTGTCCAGTTCCCCACCAAACCATTACAACCGGACTTCCCTAATGGTTGCGTAACTCGTGAATTCTATCAACTGGTGTTATCAACAGGGAGACATTTAAAGAACAGTGCTATGGCCATTGATCGAAACGATTTCCTGAGAGGGTACACTCTTTATGCATTTAATCTGACACCTGACGAGGATAATAGTCAGCATCTATCATTGATCAAGAGTGGTAACATACGCCTGGAGACACGTTTCAGGAACCCGCTGCCTAATACCATCAATCTAATAATTTATGCGGTATATGATAGTATGATTGAAGTGTCCCATCGCAGACAGGTTTTAGTTGATTACTATTAAGCATCATGAATACTGTGGAACTGACAGCCAGGTGTTTTGGCTTGTGATAAACTGCCCCAGCAACCTCTACAAATAAGACCTAGTGCTATGATAATTAACACACACCCCTCTGACCAGCCTGGAGAGCATTGGCTGGCAGTTTATATATTGGAGTGAGTTGGGTGTTTTTTTGACAGTTTTGGAAATGCTCCAAATCATTCAATATTTCCTAAATCGATTTATGACTTTTTAAACATGTCATGTGATGAGATACATTTATCAGACAAACAAGTTCAGGATGTCACATCGGTCACATGTGGTGAACACTGTATCTACTTCTTAAATCACATGTGTAGAGGCATCACCTATGATATGTTGATATCTAAATATTCTTCTAATCTGTTTAAAAATGACACAATGGTAACACGTTTTGTGAAAAAGTTGCAACCGTGTGTGTGTGTGTTCATAATGTGTTTAGTTGTGTTCAACATGTTCAGACAATTGTGTAAGATTGTGCAAGTCAATAAAATGTTGGTCAAATAAATTATCAGAGTTCATGTATCATTACAATCATTTTTATTTAGTCAAGCAAGGGGTTTTAGTCAAACAATAACATAGTCTGTGGTGGTAGCGATGGTTGATAATGACTCTTTTACAGGCGACTATGGCAAGAACCCATTCAATTTTAAGAATTATAATCTAGAATATCTGGCAATATATGTTGACGGTGTCCAGTTCCCCACCAAACCATTACAACCGGACTTCCCTAATGGTTGCGTAACTCGTGAATTCTATCAACTGGTGTTATCAACAGGGAGACATTTAAAGAACAGTGCTATGGCCATTGATCGAAACGATTTCCTGAGAGGGTACACTCTTTATGCATTTAATCTGACACCTGACGAGGATAATAGTCAGCATCTATCATTGATCAAGAGTGGTAACATACGCCTGGAGACACGTTTCAGGAACCCGCTGCCTAATACCATCAATCTAATAATTTATGCGGTATATGATAGTATGATTGAAGTGTCCCATCGCAGACAGGTTTTAGTTGATTACTATTAAGCATCATGAATACTGTGGAACTGACAGCCAGGTGTTTTGGCTTGTGATAAACTGCCCCAGCAACCTCTACAAATAAGACCTAGTGCTATGATAATTAACACACACCCCTCTGACCAGCTTGGAGAGCATTGGCTGGTGTAATGTTTAGACCACCTACTGCCACCTGGTGGTAGACTAGATACACAGTCAAGAGTCAAGACCCGGTCATGCGCAGTCTGGAGTCAGTCAATGCATATGCTGTAATGCGTGCACGTCGAATAACTAAAGAGTCCAATTGATATCCAGTGTGTGTCTCATCATTTATACATTATATTCTTGCTACACGTCAGAATACCACAATGGCGACGAGGATTCAAAGTGGAAACGCCACCAGTATCGATTTTTGAAGGAGGAAGAAGAAGAATCCGTCCGGAAAAGTCGAAGTGAGTAGTTAGCTAAGCTACCCAGGCTAACGATAGCATCATGCAGTCGGCATTTTCGGGCCACATGGCCATACAGCCATTCGACACAGAAACCGATCCCAGTTCGCTTGGAACGCGATGGAACAAATGGATCAACCGATTTGAAAATTACACCGTAGCCACAAACATTACTCAAGAAATAAGGAAAAGGGCACTGCTGCTTCACTTAGCTGGAGAGAGAGTCCATGATATCTACGACACGCTGGCTGACGACAGTGATGACTATGAAAACACAAAGACGAAGCTCCACGGATATTTCTCACCGAAAAAGAACACACACTACCTTGTGTACAAGTTCAGACAAGCCATACAGCTTCCCGGTGAGTCTTTAGACACATTTCATACCAGACTGAGGATGCTAGCTAAAGATTGTGAATTTGCAGATGCAGACAGAGAAATAGTCGCGCAAATAATACAGAGCTGTACCTCATCACGGCTGCGCAGGAGAGCGCTCAGAGAGCCAAACATGACTTTGACTAATATGTTAGACCTAGGGAGAATGTTAGAGATCTCTGAACAACAGGCAGAAAGCATAGAAGAGAAGGCTGTCACCGCAATTAATGCACTGCATCTCAAGGGCGCCAAACAGCAACATGCAGCATACAGGCACAAAGAGAAGAGCTTGCAATGTAGAAACTGTGGAGGAAATTATCCACACGAGGGTGACTGTCCAGCCAGAGGGAAGGACTGCAGGGCCTGTGGAAAGCCTAACCACTATGCCAAACACTGCCGTGGTCAGAAATAGCACATCAAAGCCAAGAGGAAGACACAGCTCACTACAAGCAGAGGAGCACTAAGAAAGTGAACCAGGTGACAGCATGCTCCGAGACCAAATCAAGAGACTCATCAAGTGGAGACGAAAGGTATGTGTATGTAATCAACAGCACAAGTATACAGCAACCCCAGACCAACATCAAGCTGAATGGTGTCAGTGTTAAAATACTGATTGATTCAGGAGCAGCTGTCAACATAATTAATGAAGATGTGTTAAACACACTTGACCCAAAGCCTATGCTCAGCACAGCCATGATCAAAATATTTCCATATGGGTCCAACAACGCTCTACCTATCATTGGTAAATTTGCATGCAAAGTACAGGCTACTAACAAGCGGACAGAGAGTGTGTTCTACGTTCTCAGAGGCGACGCCGGACAATCTCTGCTCAGCTACGCAACTGCCAGTGAACTAGGGCTGATCCAGATCATCAATATGGTGAACACGCCGCCAGTGATGCCACCCAGTGGGCGTACTGTCGCAGATGAACTCGTGCAGAGCTACCCAGAGCTTTTCATCGGAATCGGAAAGCTGAAAGACTTCCAGGTGAAACTGCATATAGACCCCGACATCCAACCGACGTGCCAGCCGCACAGACGGGTCCCTTTCCATGTCCGTCAGAAGGTCGAGGCGGAGCTTCAGAAGCTGGAGAACGACGGTATCATTGAAACTATATCTGGACCAACACCCTGGGTTTCCCCGATCGTCACACCACCGAAGCCAAAAGACCCTGATAAAGTCCGAATCTGCGTTGATATGCGTCAGGCGAACACAGCAATTCAGCGAGAACGACATATCACCCCAACAATGGACGATGTAATACACGAGCTGAACGGTGCCAAGGTATTCTCGAAGTTGGACCTCACAGCAGGCTACCACCAGCTCGAGCTGCATCCAGAGAGTCGTTACATCACAACGTTCACAACACACCTCGGGCTAAGAAGATACAAACGCCTGAACTTCGGTATATCATCCGCCGCTGAAGTGTTCCAGAACGCCATCTGCCAGACGCTGCAAGGTATACCGGGCGTGAAGAACCTCAGCGATGACATCATCATCTATGGCGTCTCTCAGGAAGCACACGACGACACTCTGAGAGCAGTGTTTAAAAGACTGAAAGACAGTGGTTTGACACTCAATCGCAACAAATGCGAATTCAACAAGCAGCGCCTTGAATTCTTTGGGTTCATTTTTTCTGCCGACGGGATTTCTGCAGATCCAAAGAAGGTGTCAGCCATTCACGACGCCAGCGACCCCAAAGATCCAGGTGAGATCAGAAGTCTTCTGGGCATGGCCAACTACTGCGCCAGGTTCATAAAGGACTACTCAACCATCACTGCACCGCTCCGTGGGCTCACGAAGAAGGACGCTCCGTGGCAGTGGGGCAGTGATCAAGCTACGGCACTCCAGACGCTCAAGGACAGTCTGACGAGCGACACAACAATGTCATATTTCGATCCCAGGAAGGAGACGGAGCTCATTGTTGATGGAAGTCCGGTGGGGCTAGGCGCCATCCTCTGTCAGAAAGGAGGAGGGGGAGAGAAGCGCATCATAGCCTACGCCAGCCGCGCACTCAGCGATGTAGAAACGAGATACTCGCAAACAGAACGTGAGGCCCTAGCCATCATCTGGAGCTGCGAACATTTTCACCTGTATCTGTATGGACATCCTTTCACCATGGTAACCGACCACAAACCATTGGAGATGATATGGAATAACCCGAGATCAAAACAACCTGCACGGATCGAGAGATGGGGCCTCAGATTACAGCCGTACAACTTCAGAGTGGAATATAGAAAAGGAGCTGACAATCCAGCTGACTACATGTCTAGACACCCTCTCCCGGTACAGTCGTCACAGAACACAAGAGCATCCAAGGTTGCAGAGGAGTACGTTAACTTCGTAGCACTTCAAGCAACACCCAAGGCGATGACACTACAAGAGATACAGCGAGAGACATTGAAAGACACACTCCTGCAACAGGTCAGTGCACACATCAGAAATAACTCGTGGCGTTTCATCACAGACCGCTCACCAGGTGCTGCTGCACTGAAACCATACAAGCTCGTCAGTGATGAACTCACAGTGTCCACAGGTAACGACATCATACTGCGAGGCACCAGGATTGTCATACCTGCAGCTCTACAGCAGAGGGCGCTGCAGATTGCTCATGAAAGCCACCAGGGCGTGGCTAAGATAAAAGCCCTACTCAGAGAAAAGGTATGGTTCCCTACCATAGACCAACAGGTAGAGACCATCGCCAAGACCTGCCTCCCATGTCAAGTGAACACTCCAGTCACCCAGACCGAACCACTCAAAATGTCTGAGCTGCCAGACGCACCATGGCACAGTGTTAGTGCTGACTTTTATGGCCCACTCCCATCGGGAGAATATCTGTTAGTTATAGTCGATGACTACACACGATACCCAATTGTTGAGGCTATTCGATCTACCTCAGCAAACACAGTCATACCAGTCATGGACAAAGTCTTCTCCATGTTTGGAATCCCAAGAGTTGTTAAGACTGACAACGGACCTCCTTTCAACAGCAACCAGTTCGCTGAGTTTGCCAACTACCTAGGGTTCAAGCACAGGAAGATAACGCCTCTATGGCCACAAGCTAATGCCACAGCTGAGAGATTCATGCGCACCGTCGGGAAAGTCATCAGAATCGCCCACATGCAGATGATGCCATGGAAACAACAGCTGCACGTCTTCCTGCGTGAGTACAGGTCCACTCCCCACAGCACGACGAACACGTCACCTGCCGAGTTACTATTCCAACGGAAGATGACCACCAAGCTACCCTCAGCAGACACAATCACCATCCCTGCTGACGAAGAGATACGCAGAATCGACAGAGAGGCCAAGGCAAAGATGAAAGCTCTTTCAGATGCTCGACGACACGCTACGCCTTCTAACATCAAGCCAGGAGACACCGTCCTGTGTCGTCAACCAAAACAGAACAAGCTTACTACGCCTTACAACGCAGAGCCGCTCACAGTCATCGATGTCAAAGGGTCCATGATAACAGCTGGAAGAAGTGGTTACACCACCACTAGGAACAGTTCATTCTTTAAGAAGATTGTCCGAGACAACCCAGACACTCTAATGGACTTAAGTTCAGAGGTCAGTGAGGAAGTAGGCCCAGCTACGCCTCCACCCGCACCTCCGCCGAGGTATCCAGTTAGGGAGAACAGACAACCTCCCGCATACCTGCGTGACTTCGATTAAAGAGCAGGAGTACCAAAGGACTGTTAACATGTTCTTCTGAGTTAACAATGTTCCAAGTTAATGGACTGTTTGAACGTTATACATCTATATAAAGTTGAGAACAATAGACTGATTAAAGTAACGCAAAGAATGTATTTTGATTTGCTACTTTGTTGAGAGCCATGTTTTAGTTCAGGAACCAGTGTATGTGCTAAATGTTATGCACTTTATCATTTATAAAAAAAAAGGAGTGATGTAATGTTTAGACCACCTACTGCCACCTGGTGGTAGACTAGATACACAGTCAAGAGTCAAGACCCGGTCATGCGCAGTCTGGAGTCAGTCAATGCATATGCTGTAATGCGTGCACGTCGAATAACTAAAGAGTCCAATTGATATCCAGTGTGTGTCTCATCATTTATACATTATATTCTTGCTACACGTCAGAATATCACAGCTGGCAGTTTATATATTGGAGAGAGTTGGGTGTTTTTTTGACAGTTTTGGAAATGCTCCAAATCATTCAATATTTCCTAAATCGATTTATGACTTTTTAAACATGTCATGTGATGAGATACATTTATCAGACAAACAAGTTCAGGATGTCACATCGGTCACATGTGGTGAACACTGTATCTACTTCTTAAATCACATGTGTAGAGGCATCACCTATGATATGTTGATATCTAAATATTCTTCTAATCTGTTTAAAAATGACACAATGGTAACACGTTTTGTGAAAAAGTTGCAACCGTGTGTGTGTGTTCATAATGTGTTTAGTTGTGTTCAACATGTTCAGACAATTGTGTAAGATTGTGCAAGTCAATAAAATGTTGGTCAAATAAATTATCAGAGTTCATGTATCATTACAATCATTTTTATTTAGTCAAGCAAGGGGTTTTAGTCAAACAATAACATAGTCTGTGGTGGTAGCGATGGTTGATAATGACTCTTTTACGGGCGACTATGGCAAGAACCCATTCAATTTTAAGAATTATAATCTAGAATATCTGGCAATATATGTTGACGGTGTCCAGTTCCCCACCAAACCATTACAACCGGACTTCCCTAATGGTTGCGTAACTCGTGAATTCTATCAACTGGTGTTATCAACAGGGAGACATTTAAAGAACAGTGCTATGGCCATTGATCGAAACGATTTCCTGAGAGGGTACACTCTTTATGCATTTAATCTGACACCTGACGAGGATAATAGTCAGCATCTATCATTGATCAAGAGTGGTAACATACGCCTGGAGACACGTTTCAGGAACCCGCTGCCTAATACCATCAATCTAATAATTTATGCGGTATATGATAGTATGATTGAAGTGTCCCATCGCAGACAGGTTTTAGTTGATTACTATTAAGCATCATGAATACTGTGGAACTGACAGCCAGGTGTTTTGGCTTGTGATAAACTGCCCCAGCAACCTCTACAAATAAGACCTAGTGCTATGATAATTAACACACACCCCTCTGACCAGCCTGGAGAGCATTGGCTGGCAGTTTATATATTGGAGAGAGTTGGGTGTTTTTTTTTGACAGTTTTGGAAATGCTCCAAATCATTCAATATTTCCTAAATCGATTTATGACTTTTTAAACATGTCATGTGATGAGATACATTTATCAGACAAACAAGTTCAGGATGTCACATCGGTCACATGTGGTGAACACTGTATCTACTTCTTAAATCACATGTGTAGAGGCATCACCTATGATATGTTGATATCTAAATATTCTTCTAATCTGTTTAAAAATGACACAATGGTAACACGTTTTGTGAAAAAGTTGCAACCGTGTGTGTGTGTTCATAATGTGTTTAGTTGTGTTCAACATGTTCAGACAATTGTGTAAGATTGTGCAAGTCAATAAAATGTTGGTCAAATAAATTATCAGAGTTCATGTATCATTACAATCATTTTTATTTAGTCAAGCAAGGGGTTTTAGTCAAACAATAACATAGTCTGTGGTGGTAGCGATGGTTGATAATGACTCTTTTACGGGCGACTATGGCAAGAACCCATTCAATTTTAAGAATTATAATCTAGAATATCTGGCAATATATGTTGACGGTGTCCAGTTCCCCACCAAACCATTACAACCGGACTTCCCTAATGGTTGCGTAACTCGTGAATTCTATCAACTGGTGTTATCAACAGGGAGACATTTAAAGAACAGTGCTATGGCCATTGATCGAAACGATTTCCTGAGAGGGTACACTCTTTATGCATTTAATCTGACACCTGACGAGGATAATAGTCAGCATCTATCATTGATCAAGAGTGGTAACATACGCCTGGAGACACGTTTCAGGAACCCGCTGCCTAATACCATCAATCTAATAATTTATGCGGTATATGATAGTATGATTGAAGTGTCCCATCGCAGACAGGTTTTAGTTGATTACTATTAAGCATCATGAATACTGTGGAACTGACAGCCAGGTGTTTTGGCTTGTGATAAACTGCCCCAGCAACCTCTACAAATAAGACCTAGTGCTATGATAATTAACACACACCCCTCTGACCAGCCTGGAGAGCATTGGCTGGCAGTTTATATATTGGAGAGAGTTGGGTGTTTTTTTTTGACAGTTTTGGAAATGCTCCAAATCATTCAATATTTCCTAAATCGATTTATGACTTTTTAAACATGTCATGTGATGAGATACATTTATCAGACAAACAAGTTCAGGATGTCACATCGGTCACATGTGGTGAACACTGTATCTACTTCTTAAATCACATGTGTAGAGGCATCACCTATGATATGTTGATATCTAAATATTCTTCTAATCTGTTTAAAAATGACACAATGGTAACACGTTTTGTGAAAAAGTTGCAACCGTGTGTGTGTGTTCATAATGTGTTTAGTTGTGTTCAACATGTTCAGACAATTGTGTAAGATTGTGCAAGTCAATAAAATGTTGGTCAAATAAATTATCAGAGTTCATGTATCATTACAATCATTTTTATTTAGTCAAGCAAGGGGTTTTAGTCAAACAATAACATAGTCTGTGGTGGTAGCGATGGTTGATAATGACTCTTTTACGGGCGACTATGGCAAGAACCCATTCAATTTTAAGAATTATAATCTAGAATATCTGGCAATATATGTTGACGGTGTCCAGTTCCCCACCAAACCATTACAACCGGACTTCCCTAATGGTTGCGTAACTCGTGAATTCTATCAACTGGTGTTATCAACAGGGAGACATTTAAAGAACAGTGCTATGGCCATTGATCGAAACGATTTCCTGAGAGGGTACACTCTTTATGCATTTAATCTGACACCTGACGAGGATAATAGTCAGCATCTATCATTGATCAAGAGTGGTAACATACGCCTGGAGACACGTTTCAGGAACCCGCTGCCTAATACCATCAATCTAATAATTTATGCGGTATATGATAGTATGATTGAAGTGTCCCATCGCAGACAGGTTTTAGTTGATTACTATTAAGCATCATGAATACTGTGGAACTGACAGCCAGGTGTTTTGGCTTGTGATAAACTGCCCCAGCAACCTCTACAAATAAGACCTAGTGCTATGATAATTAACACACACCCCTCTGACCAGCCTGGAGAGCATTG
Source organism: Nansenia antarctica (assembly GCF_963989245.1). Classification (NCBI taxonomy): domain Eukaryota; kingdom Metazoa; phylum Chordata; class Actinopteri; order Argentiniformes; family Microstomatidae; genus Nansenia; species Nansenia antarctica. The sequence continues at coordinate 53,802,950 of NC_137688.1, read as the reverse complement.
GCTGGCAGTTTATATATTGGAGAGAGTTGGGTGTTTTTTTTTGACAGTTTTGGAAATGCTCCAAATCATTCAATATTTCCTAAATCGATTTATGACTTTTTAAACATGTCATGTGATGAGATACATTTATCAGACAAACAAGTTCAGGATGTCACATCGGTCACATGTGGTGAACACTGTATCTACTTCTTAAATCACATGTGTAGAGGCATCACCTATGATATGTTGATATCTAAATATTCTTCTAATCTGTTTAAAAATGACACAATGGTAACACGTTTTGTGAAAAAGTTGCAACCGTGTGTGTGTGTTCATAATGTGTTTAGTTGTGTTCAACATGTTCAGACAATTGTGTAAGATTGTGCAAGTCAATAAAATGTTGGTCAAATAAATTATCAGAGTTCATGTATCATTACAATCATTTTTATTTAGTCAAGCAAGGGGTTTTAGTCAAACAATAACATAGTCTGTGGTGGTAGCGATGGTTGATAATGACTCTTTTACGGGCGACTATGGCAAGAACCCATTCAATTTTAAGAATTATAATCTAGAATATCTGGCAATATATGTTGACGGTGTCCAGTTCCCCACCAAACCATTACAACCGGACTTCCCTAATGGTTGCGTAACTCGTGAATTCTATCAACTGGTGTTATCAACAGGGAGACATTTAAAGAACAGTGCTATGGCCATTGATCGAAACGATTTCCTGAGAGGGTACACTCTTTATGCATTTAATCTGACACCTGACGAGGATAATAGTCAGCATCTATCATTGATCAAGAGTGGTAACATACGCCTGGAGACACGTTTCAGGAACCCGCTGCCTAATACCATCAATCTAATAATTTATGCGGTATATGATAGTATGATTGAAGTGTCCCATCGCAGACAGGTTTTAGTTGATTACTATTAAGCATCATGAATACTGTGGAACTGACAGCCAGGTGTTTTGGCTTGTGATAAACTGCCCCAGCAACCTCTACAAATAAGACCTAGTGCTATGATAATTAACACACACCCCTCTGACCAGCCTGGAGAGCATTGGCTGGCAGTTTATATATTGGAGAGAGTTGGGTGTTTTTTTTTGACAGTTTTGGAAATGCTCCAAATCATTCAATATTTCCTAAATCGATTTATGACTTTTTAAACATGTCATGTGATGAGATACATTTATCAGACAAACAAGTTCAGGATGTCACATCGGTCACATGTGGTGAACACTGTATCTACTTCTTAAATCACATGTGTAGAGGCATCACCTATGATATGTTGATATCTAAATATTCTTCTAATCTGTTTAAAAATGACACAATGGTAACACGTTTTGTGAAAAAGTTGCAACCGTGTGTGTGTGTTCATAATGTGTTTAGTTGTGTTCAACATGTTCAGACAATTGTGTAAGATTGTGCAAGTCAATAAAATGTTGGTCAAATAAATTATCAGAGTTCATGTATCATTACAATCATTTTTATTTAGTCAAGCAAGGGGTTTTAGTCAAACAATAACATAGTCTGTGGTGGTAGCGATGGTTGATAATGACTCTTTTACGGGCGACTATGGCAAGAACCCATTCAATTTTAAGAATTATAATCTAGAATATCTGGCAATATATGTTGACGGTGTCCAGTTCCCCACCAAACCATTACAACCGGACTTCCCTAATGGTTGCGTAACTCGTGAATTCTATCAACTGGTGTTATCAACAGGGAGACATTTAAAGAACAGTGCTATGGCCGTTGATCGAAACGATTTCCTGAGAGTGTACACTCTTTATGCATTTAATCTGACACCTGACGAGGATAATAGTCAGCATCTATCATTGATCAAGAGTGGTAACATACGCCTGGAGACACGTTTCAGGAACCCGCTGCCTAATACCATCAATCTAATAATTTATGCGGTATATGATAGTATGATTGAAGTGTCCCATCGCAGACAGGTTTTAGTTGATTACTATTAAGCATCATGAATACTGTGGAACTGACAGCCAGGTGTTTTGGCTTGTGATAAACTGCCCCAGCAACCTCTACAAATAAGACCTAGTGCTATGATAATTAACACACACCCCTCTGACCAGCCTGGAGAGCATTGGCTGGCAGTTTATATATTGGAGAGAGTTGGGTGGTTTTTTGACAGTTTTGGAAATGCTCCAAATCATTCAATATTTCCTAAATCGATTTATGACTTTTTAAACATGTCATGTGATGAGATACATTTATCAGACAAACAAGTTCAGGATGTCACATCGGTCACATGTGGTGAACACTGTATCTACTTCTTAAATCACATGTGTAGAGGCATCACCTATGATATGTTGATATCTAAATATTCTTCTAATCTGTTTAAAAATGACACAATGGTAACACGTTTTGTGAAAAAGTTGCAACCGTGTGTGTGTGTGTTCATAATGTGTTTAGTTGTGTTCAACATGTTCAGACAATTGTGTAAGATTGTGCAAGTCAATAAAATGTTGGTCAAATAAATTATCAGAGTTCATGTATCATTACAATCATTTTTATTTAGTCAAGCAAGGGGTTTTAGTCAAACAATAACATAGTCTGTGGTGGTAGCGATGGTTGATAATGACTCTTTTACGGGCGACTATGGCAAGAACCCATTCAATTTTAAGAATTATAATCTAGAATATCTGGCAATATATGTTGACGGTGTCCAGTTCCCCACCAAACCATTACAACCGGACTTCCCTAATGGTTGCGTAACTCGTGAATTCTATCAACTGGTGTTATCAACAGGGAGACATTTAAAGAACAGTGCTATGGCCATTGATCGAAACGATTTCCTGAGAGGGTACACTCTTTATGCATTTAATCTGACACCTGACGAGGATAATAGTCAGCATCTATCATTGATCAAGAGTGGTAACATACGCCTGGAGACACGTTTCAGGAACCCGCTGCCTAATACCATCAATCTAATAATTTATGCGGTATATGATAGTATGATTGAAGTGTCCCATCGCAGACAGGTTTTAGTTGATTACTATTAAGCATCATGAATACTGTGGAACTGACAGCCAGGTGTTTTGGCTTGTGATAAACTGCCCCAGCAACCTCTACAAATAAGACCTAGTGCTATGATAATTAACACACACCCCTCTGACCAGCCTGGAGAGCATTGGCTGGCAGTTTATATATTGGAGAGAGTTGGGTGTTTTTTTGACAGTTTTGGAAATGCTCCAAATCATTCAATATTTCCTAAATCGATTTATGACTTTTTAAACATGTCATGTGATGAGATACATTTATCAGACAAACAAGTTCAGGATGTCACATCGGTCACATGTGGTGAACACTGTATCTACTTCTTAAATCACATGTGTAGAGGCATCACCTATGATATGTTGATATCTAAATATTCTTCTAATCTGTTTAAAAATGACACAATGGTAACACGTTTTGTGAAAAAGTTGCAACCGTGTGTGTGTGTTCATAATGTGTTTAGTTGTGTTCAACATGTTCAGACAATTGTGTAAGATTGTGCAAGTCAATAAAATGTTGGTCAAATAAATTATCAGAGTTCATGTATCATTACAATCATTTTTATTTAGTCAAGCAAGGGGTTTTAGTCAAACAATAACATAGTCTGTGGTGGTAGCGATGGTTGATAATGACTCTTTTACGGGCGACTATGGCAAGAACCCATTCAATTTTAAGAATTATAATCTAGAATATCTGGCAATATATGTTGACGGTGTCCAGTTCCCCACCAAACCATTACAACCGGACTTCCCTAATGGTTGCGTAACTCGTGAATTCTATCAACTGGTGTTATCAACAGGGAGACATTTAAAGAACAGTGCTATGGCCATTGATCGAAACGATTTCCTGAGAGGGTACACTCTTTATGCATTTAATCTGACACCTGACGAGGATAATAGTCAGCATCTATCATTGATCAAGAGTGGTAACATACGCCTGGAGACACGTTTCAGGAACCCGCTGCCTAATACCATCAATCTAATAATTTATGCGGTATATGATAGTATGATTGAAGTGTCCCATCGCAGACAGGTTTTAGTTGATTACTATTAAGCATCATGAATACTGTGGAACTGACAGCCAGGTGTTTTGGCTTGTGATAAACTGCCCCAGCAACCTCTACAAATAAGACCTAGTGCTATGATAATTAACACACACCCCTCTGACCAGCCTGGAGAGCATTGGCTGGCAGTTTATATATTGGAGAGAGTTGGGTGTTTTTTTGACAGTTTTGGAAATGCTCCAAATCATTCAATATTTCCTAAATCGATTTATGACTTTTTAAACATGTCATGTGATGAGATACATTTATCAGACAAACAAGTTCAGGATGTCACATCGGTCACATGTGGTGAACACTGTATCTACTTCTTAAATCACATGTGTAGAGGCATCACCTATGATATGTTGATATCTAAATATTCTTCTAATCTGTTTAAAAATGACACAATGGTAACACGTTTTGTGAAAAAGTTGCAACCGTGTGTGTGTGTGTGTTCATAATGTGTTTAGTTGTGTTCAACATGTTCAGACAATTGTGTAAGATTGTGCAAGTCAATAAAATGTTGGTCAAATAAATTATCAGAGTTCATGTATCATTACAATCATTTTTATTTAGTCAAGCAAGGGGTTTTAGTCAAACAATAACATAGTCTGTGGTGGTAGCGATGGTTGATAATGACTCTTTTACGGGCGACTATGGCAAGAACCCATTCAATTTTAAGAATTATAATCTAGAATATCTGGCAATATATGTTGACGGTGTCCAGTTCCCCACCAAACCATTACAACCGGACTTCCCTAATGGTTGCGTAACTCGTGAATTCTATCAACTGGTGTTATCAACAGGGAGACATTTAAAGAACAGTGCTATGGCCATTGATCGAAACGATTTCCTGAGAGGGTACACTCTTTATGCATTTAATCTGACACCTGACGAGGATAATAGTCAGCATCTATCATTGATCAAGAGTGGTAACATACGCCTGGAGACACGTTTCAGGAACCCGCTGCCTAATACCATCAATCTAATAATTTATGCGGTATATGATAGTATGATTGAAGTGTCCCATCGCAGACAGGTTTTAGTTGATTACTATTAAGCATCATGAATACTGTGGAACTGACAGCCAGGTGTTTTGGCTTGTGATAAACTGCCCCAGCAACCTCTACAAATAAGACCTAGTGCTATGATAATTAACACACACCCCTCTGACCAGCCTGGAGAGCATTGGCTGGCAGTTTATATATTGGAGAGAGTTGGGTGTTTTTTTGACAGTTTTGGAAATGCTCCAAATCATTCAATATTTCCTAAATCGATTTATGACTTTTTAAACATGTCATGTGATGAGATACATTTATCAGACAAACAAGTTCAGGATGTCACATCGGTCACATGTGGTGAACACTGTATCTACTTCTTAAATCACATGTGTAGAGGCATCACCTATGATATGTTGATATCTAAATATTCTTCTAATCTGTTTAAAAATGACACAATGGTAACACGTTTTGTGAAAAAGTTGCAACCGTGTGTGTGTGTGTTCATAATGTGTTTAGTTGTGTTCAACATGTTCAGACAATTGTGTAAGATTGTGCAAGTCAATAAAATGTTGGTCAAATAAATTATCAGAGTTCATGTATCATTACAATCATTTTTATTTAGTCAAGCAAGGGGTTTTAGTCAAACAATAACATAGTCTGTGGTGGTAGCGATGGTTGATAATGACTCTTTTACGGGCGACTATGGCAAGAACCCATTCAATTTTAAGAATTATAATCTAGAATATCTGGCAATATATGTTGACGGTGTCCAGTTCCCCACCAAACCATTACAACCGGACTTCCCTAATGGTTGCGTAACTCGTGAATTCTATCAACTGGTGTTATCAACAGGGAGACATTTAAAGAACAGTGCTATGGCCATTGATCGAAACGATTTCCTGAGAGGGTACACTCTTTATGCATTTAATCTGACACCTGACGAGGATAATAGTCAGCATCTATCATTGATCAAGAGTGGTAACATACGCCTGGAGACACGTTTCAGGAACCCGCTGCCTAATACCATCAATCTAATAATTTATGCGGTATATGATAGTATGATTGAAGTGTCCCATCGCAGACAGGTTTTAGTTGATTACTATTAAGCATCATGAATACTGTGGAACTGACAGCCAGGTGTTTTGGCTTGTGATAAACTGCCCCAGCAACCTCTACAAATAAGACCTAGTGCTATGATAATTAACACACACCCCTCTGACCAGCCTGGAGAGCATTGGCTGGCAGTTTATATATTGGAGAGAGTTGGGTGTTTTTTTGACAGTTTTGGAAATGCTCCAAATCATTCAATATTTCCTAAATCGATTTATGACTTTTTAAACATGTCATGTGATGAGATACATTTATCAGACAAACAAGTTCAGGATGTCACATCGGTCACATGTGGTGAACACTGTATCTACTTCTTAAATCACATGTGTAGAGGCATCACCTATGATATGTTGATATCTAAATATTCTTCTAATCTGTTTAAAAATGACACAATGGTAACACGTTTTGTGAAAAAGTTGCAACCGTGTGTGTGTGTTCATAATGTGTTTAGTTGTGTTCAACATGTTCAGACAATTGTGTAAGATTGTGCAAGTCAATAAAATGTTGGTCAAATAAATTATCAGAGTTCATGTATCATTACAATCATTTTTATTTAGTCAAGCAAGGGGTTTTAGTCAAACAATAACATAGTCTGTGGTGGTAGCGATGGTTGATAATGACTCTTTTACGGGCGACTATGGCAAGAACCCATTCAATTTTAAGAATTATAATCTAGAATATCTGGCAATATATGTTGACGGTGTCCAGTTCCCCACCAAACCATTACAACCGGACTTCCCTAATGGTTGCGTAACTTGTGAATTCTATCAACTGGTGTTATCAACAGGGAGACATTTAAAGAACAGTGCTATGGCCATTGATCGAAACGATTTTCTGAGAGGGTACACTCTTTATGCATTTAATCTGACACCTGACGAGGATAATAGTCAGCATCTATCATTGATCAAGAGTGGTAACATACGCCTGGAGACACGTTTCAGGAACCCGCTGCCTAATACCATCAATCTAATAATTTATGCGGTATATGATAGTATGATTGAAGTGTCCCATCGCAGACAGGTTTTAGTTGATTACTATTAAGCATCATGAATACTGTGGAACTGACAGCCAGGTGTTTTGGCTTGTGATAAACTGGCCCAGCAACCTCTACAAATAAGACCTAGTGCTATGATAATTAACACACACCCCTCTGACCTGCCTGGAGAGCATTGGCTGGCAGTTTATATATTGGAGAGAGTTGGGTGTTTTTTTGACAGTTTTGGAAATGCTCCAAATCATTCAATATTTCCTAAATCGATTTATGACTTTTTAAACATGTCATGTGATGAGATACATTTATCAGACAAACAAGTTCAGGATGTCACATCGGTCACATGTGGTGAACACTGTATCTACTTCTTAAATCACATGTGTAGAGGCATCACCTATGATATGTTGATATCTAAATATTCTTCTAATCTGTTTAAAAATGACACAATGGTAACACGTTTTGTGAAAAAGTTGCAACCGTGTGTGTGTGTGTTCATAATGTGTTTAGTTGTGTTCAACATGTTCAGACAATTGTGTAAGATTGTGCAAGTCAATAAAATGTTGGTCAAATAAATTATCAGAGTTCATGTATCATTACAATCATTTTTATTTAGTCAAGCAAGGGGTTTTAGTCAAACAATAACATAGTCTGTGGTGGTAGCGATGGTTGATAATGACTCTTTTACGGGCGACTATGGCAAGAACCCATTCAATTTTAAGAATTATAATCTAGAATATCTGGCAATATATGTTGACGGTGTCCAGTTCCCCACCAAACCATTACAACCGGACTTCCCTAATGGTTGCGTAACTCGTGAATTCTATCAACTGGTGTTATCAACAGGGAGACATTTAAAGAACAGTGCTATGGCCATTGATCGAAACGATTTCCTGAGAGGGTACACTCTTTATGCATTTAATCTGACACCTGACGAGGATAATAGTCAGCATCTATCATTGATCAAGAGTGGTAACATACGCCTGGAGACACGTTTCAGGAACCCGCTGCCTAATACCATCAATCTAATAATTTATGCGGTATATGATAGTATGATTGAAGTGTCCCATCGCAGACAGGTTTTAGTTGATTACTATTAAGCATCATGAATACTGTGGAACTGACAGCCAGGTGTTTTGGCTTGTGATCAACTGCCCCAGCAACCTCTACAAATAAGACCTAGTGCTATGATAATTAACACACACCCCTCTGACCAGCCTGGAGAGCATTGGCTGGCAGTTTATATATTGGAGAGAGTTGGGTGTTTTTTTGACAGTTTTGGAAATGCTCCAAATCATTCAATATTTCCTAAATCGATTTATGACTTTTTAAACATGTCATGTGATGAGATACATTTATCAGACAAACAAGTTCAGGATGTCACATCGGTCACATGTGGTGAACACTGTATCTACTTCTTAAATCACATGTGTAGAGGCATCACCTATGATATGTTGATATCTAAATATTCTTCTAATCTGTTTAAAAATGACACAATGGTAACACGTTTTGTGAAAAAGTTGCAACCGTGTGTGTGTGTGTTCATAATGTGTTTAGTTGTGTTCAACATGTTCAGACAATTGTGTAAGATTGTGCAAGTCAATAAAATGTTGGTCAAATAAATTATCAGAGTTCATGTATCATTACAATCATTTTTATTTAGTCAAGCAAGGGGTTTTAGTCAAACAATAACATAGTCTGTGGTGGTAGCGATGGTTGATAATGACTCTTTTACGGGCGACTATGGCAAGAACCCATTCAATTTTAAGAATTATAATCTAGAATATCTGGCAATATATGTTGACGGTGTCCAGTTCCCCACCGAACCATTACAACCGGACTTCCCTAATGGTTGCGTAACTCGTGAATTCTATCAACTGGTGTTATCAACAGGGAGACATTTAAAGAACAGTGCTATGGCCATTGATCGAAACGATTTCCTGAGAGGGTACACTCTTTATGCATTTAATCTGACACCTGACGAGGATAATAGTCAGCATCTATCATTGATCAAGAGTGGTAACATACGCCTGGAGACACGTTTCAGGAACCCGCTGCCTAATACCATCAATCTAATAATTTATGCGGTATATGATAGTATGATTGAAGTGTCCCATCGCAGACAGGTTTTAGTTGATTACTATTAAGCATCATGAATACTGTGGAACTGACAGCCAGGTGTTTTGGCTTGTGATAAACTGCCCCAGCAACCTCTACAAATAAGACCTAGTGCTATGATAATTAACACACACCCCTCTGACCAGCCTGGAGAGCACTGGCTGGCAGTTTATATATTGGAGAGAGTTGGGTGTTTTTTTGACAGTTTTGGAAATGCTCCAAATCATTCAATATTTCCTAAATCGATTTATGACTTTTTAAACATGTCATGTGATGAGATACATTTATCAGACAAACAAGTTCAGGATGTCACATCGGTCACATGTGGTGAACACTGTATCTACTTCTTAAATCACATGTGTAGAGGCATCACCTATGATATGTTGATATCTAAATATTCTTCTAATCTGTTTAAAAATGACACAATGGTAACACGTTTTGTGAAAAAGTTGCAACCGTGTGTGTGTGTTCATAATGTGTTTAGTTGTGTTCAACATGTTCAGACAATTGTGTAAGATTGTGCAAGTCAATAAAATGTTGGTCAAATAAATTATCAGAGTTCATGTATCATTACAATCATTTTTATTTAGTCAAGCAAGGGGTTTTAGTCAAACAATAACATAGTCTGTGGTGGTAGCGATGGTTGATAATGACTCTTTTACGGGCGACTATGGCAAGAACCCATTCAATTTTAAGAATTATAATCTAGAATATCTGGCAATATATGTTGACGGTGTCCAGTTCCCCACCAAACCATTACAACCGGACTTCCCTAATGGTTGCGTAACTCGTGAATTCTATCAACTGGTGTTATCAACAGGGAGACATTTAAAGAACAGTGCTATGGCCATTGATCGAAACGATTTCCTGAGAGGGTACACTCTTTATGCATTTAATCTGACACCTGACGAGGATAATAGTCAGCATCTATCATTGATCAAGAGTGGTAACATACGCCTGGAGACACGTTTCAGGAACCCGCTGCCTAATACCATCAATCTAATAATTTATGCGGTATATGATAGTATGATTGAAGTGTCCCATCGCAGACAGGTTTTAGTTGATTACTATTAAGCATCATGAATACTGTGGAACTGACAGCCAGGTGTTTTGGCTTGTGATAAACTGCCCCAGCAACCTCTACAAATAAGACCTAGTGCTATAATTAACACACACCCCTCTGACCAGCCTGGAGAGCATTGGCTGGCAGTTTATATATTGGAGAGAGTTGGGTGTTTTTTTGACAGTTTTGGAAATGCTCCAAATCATTCAATATTTCCTAAATCGATTTATGACTTTTTAAACATGTCATGTGATGAGATACATTTATCAGACAAACAAGTTCAGGATGTCACATCGGTCACATGTGGTGAACACTGTATCTACTTCTTAAATCACATGTGTAGAGGCATCACCTATGATATGTTGATATCTAAATATTCTTCTAATCTGTTTAAAAATGACACAATGGTAACACGTTTTGTGAAAAAGTTGCAACCGTGTGTGTGTGTTCATAATGTGTTTAGTTGTGTTCAACATGTTCAGACAATTGTGTAAGATTGTGCAAGTCAATAAAATGTTGGTCAAATAAATTATCAGAGTTCATGTATCATTACAATCATTTTTATTTAGTCAAGCAAGGGGTTTTAGTCAAACAATAACATAGTCTGTGGTGGTAGCGATGGTTGATAATGACTCTTTTACGGGCGACTATGGCAAGAACCCATTCAATTTTAAGAATTATAATCTAGAATATCTGGCAATATATGTTGACGGTGTCCAGTTCCCCACCAAACCATTACAACCGGACTTCCCTAATGGTTGCGTAACTCGTGAATTCTATCAACTGGTGTTATCAACAGGGAGACATTTAAAGAACAGTGCTATGGCCATTGATCGAAACGATTTCCTGAGAGGGTACACTCTTTATGCATTTAATCTGACACCTGACGAGGATAATAGTCAGCATCTATCATTGATCAAGAGTGGTAACATACGCCTGGAGACACGTTTCAGGAACCCGCTGCCTAATACCATCAATCTAATAATTTATGCGGTATATGATAGTATGATTGAAGTGTCCCATCGCAGACAGGTTTTAGTTGATTACTATTAAGCATCATGAATACTGTGGAACTGACAGCCAGGTGTTTTGGCTTGTGATAAACTGCCCCAGCAACCTCTACAAATAAGACCTAGTGCTATGATAATTAACACACACCCCTCTGACCAGCCTGGAGAGCATTGGCTGGCAGTTTATATATTGGAGAGAGTTGGGTGTTTTTTTGACAGTTTTGGAAATGCTCCAAATCATTCAATATTTCCTAAATCGATTTATGACTTTTTAAACATGTCATGTGATGAGTTACATTTATCAGACAAACAAGTTCAGGATGTCACATCGGTCACATGTGGTGAACACTGTATCTACTTCTTAAATCACATGTGTAGAGGCATCACCTATGATATGTTGATATCTAAATATTCTTCTAATCTGTTTAAAAATGACACAATGGTAACACGTTTTGTGAAAAAGTTGCAACCGTGTGTGTGTGTTCATAATGTGTTTAGTTGTGTTCAACATGTTCAGACAATTGTGTAAGATTGTGCAAGTCAATAAAATGTTGGTCAAATAAATTATCAGAGTTCATGTATCATTACAATCATTTTTATTTAGTCAAGCAAGGGGTTTTAGTCAAACAATAACATAGTCTGTGGTGGTAGCGATGGTTGATAATGACTCTTTTACGGGCGACTATGGCAAGAACCCATTCAATTTTAAGAATTATAATCTAGAATATCTGGCAATATATGTTGACGGTGTCCAGTTCCCCACCAAACCATTACAACCGGACTTCCCTAATGGTTGCGTAACTCGTGAATTCTATCAACTGGTGTTATCAACAGGGAGACATTTAAAGAACAGTGCTATGGCCATTGATCGAAACGATTTCCTGAGAGGGTACACTCTTTATGCATTTAATCTGACACCTGACGAGGATAATAGTCAGCATCTATCATTGATCAAGAGTGGTGACATACGCCTGGAGACACGTTTCAGGAACCCGCTGCCTAATACCATCAATCTAATAATTTATGCGGTATATGATAGTATGATTGAAGTGTCCCATCGCAGACAGGTTTTAGTTGATTACTATTAAGCATCATGAATACTGTGGAACTGACAGCCAGGTGTTTTGGCTTGTGATAAACTGCCCCAGCAACCTCTACAAATAAGACCTAGTGCTATGATAATTAACACACACCCCTCTGACCAGCCTGGAGAGCATTGGCTGGCAGTTTATATATTGGAGAGAGTTGGGTGTTTTTTTGACAGTTTTGGAAATGCTCCAAATCATTCAATATTTCCTAAATCGATTTATGACTTTTTAAACATGTCATGTGATGAGTTACATTTATCAGACAAACAAGTTCAGGATGTCACATCGGTCACATGTGGTGAACACTGTATCTACTTCTTAAATCACATGTGTAGAGGCATCACCTATGATATGTTGATATCTAAATATTCTTCTAATCTGTTTAAAAATGACACAATGGTAACACGTTTTGTGAAAAAGTTGCAACCGTGTGTGTGTGTTCATAATGTGTTTAGTTGTGTTCAACATGTTCAGACAATTGTGTAAGATTGTGCAAGTCAATAAAATGTTGGTCAAATAAATTATCAGAGTTCATGTATCATTACAATCATTTTTATTTAGTCAAGCAAGGGGTTTTAGTCAAACAATAACATAGTCTGTGGTGGTAGCGATGGTTGATAATGACTCTTTTACGGGCGACTATGGCAAGAACCCATTCAATTTTAAGAATTATAATCTAGAATATCTGGCAATATATGTTGACGGTGTCCAGTTCCCCACCAAACCATTACAACCGGACTTCCCTAATGGTTGCGTAACTCGTGAATTCTATCAACTGGTGTTATCAACAGGGAGACATTTAAAGAACAGTGCTATGGCCATTGATCGAAACGATTTCCTGAGAGGGTACACTCTTTATGCATTTAATCTGACACCTGACGAGGATAATAGTCAGCATCTATCATTGATCAAGAGTGGTAACATACGCCTGGAGACACGTTTCAGGAACCCGCTGCCTAATACCATCAATCTAATAATTTATGCGGTATATGATAGTATGATTGAAGTGTCCCATCGCAGACAGGTTTTAGTTGATTACTATTAAGCATCATGAATACTGTGGAACTGACAGCCAGGTGTTTTGGCTTGTGATAAACTGCCCCAGCAACCTCTACAAATAAGACCTAGTGCTATGATAATTAACACACACCCCTCTGACCAGCCTGGAGAGCATTGGCTGGCAGTTTATATATTGGAGAGAGTTGGGTGTTTTTTTGACAGTTTTGGAAATGCTCCAAATCATTCAATATTTCCTAAATCGATTTATGACTTTTTAAACATGTCATGTGATGAGTTACATTTATCAGACAAACAAGTTCAGGATGTCACATCGGTCACATGTGGTGAACACTGTATCTACTTCTTAAATCACATGTGTAGAGGCATCACCTATGATATGTTGATATCTAAATATTCTTCTAATCTGTTTAAAAATGACACAATGGTAACACGTTTTGTGAAAAAGTTGCAACCGTGTGTGTGTGTTCATAATGTGTTTAGTTGTGTTCAACATGTTCAGACAATTGTGTAAGATTGTGCAAGTCAATAAAATGTTGGTCAAATAAATTATCAGAGTTCATGTATCATTACAATCATTTTTATTTAGTCAAGCAAGGGGTTTTAGTCAAACAATAACATAGTCTGTGGTGGTAGCGATGGTTGATAATGACTCTTTTACGGGCGACTATGGCAAGAACCCATTCAATTTTAAGAATTATAATCTAGAATATCTGGCAATATATGTTGACGGTGTCCAGTTCCCCACCAAACCATTACAACCGGACTTCCCTAATGGTTGCGTAACTCGTGAATTCTATCAACTGGTGTTATCAACAGGGAGACATTTAAAGAACAGTGCTATGGCCATTGATCGAAACGATTTCCTGAGAGGGTACACTCTTTATGCATTTAATCTGACACCTGACGAGGATAATAGTCAGCATCTATCATTGATCAAGAGTGGTGACATACGCCTGGAGACACGTTTCAGGAACCCGCTGCCTAATACCATCAATCTAATAATTTATGCGGTATATGATAGTATGATTGAAGTGTCCCATCGCAGACAGGTTTTAGTTGATTACTATTAAGCATCATGAATACTGTGGAACTGACAGCCAGGTGTTTTGGCTTGTGATAAACTGCCCCAGCAACCTCTACAAATAAGACCTAGTGCTATGATAATTAACACACACCCCTCTGACCAGCCTGGAGAGCATTGGCTGGCAGTTTATATATTGGAGAGAGTTGGGTGTTTTTTTGACAGTTTTGGAAATGCTCCAAATCATTCAATATTTCCTAAATCGATTTATGACTTTTTAAACATGTCATGTGATGAGTTACATTTATCAGACAAACAAGTTCAGGATGTCACATCGGTCACATGTGGTGAACACTGTATCTACTTCTTAAATCACATGTGTAGAGGCATCACCTATGATATGTTGATATCTAAATATTCTTCTAATCTGTTTAAAAATGACACAATGGTAACACGTTTTGTGAAAAAGTTGCAACCGTGTGTGTGTGTTCATAATGTGTTTAGTTGTGTTCAACATGTTCAGACAATTGTGTAAGATTGTGCAAGTCAATAAAATGTTGGTCAAATAAATTATCAGAGTTCATGTATCATTACAATCATTTTTATTTAGTCAAGCAAGGGGTTTTAGTCAAACAATAACATAGTCTGTGGTGGTAGCGATGGTTGATAATGACTCTTTTACGGGCGACTATGGCAAGAACCCATTCAATTTTAAGAATTATAATCTAGAATATCTGGCAATATATGTTGACGGTGTCCAGTTCCCCACCAAACCATTACAACCGGACTTCCCTAATGGTTGCGTAACTCGTGAATTCTATCAACTGGTGTTATCAACAGGGAGACATTTAAAGAACAGTGCTATGGCCATTGATCGAAACGATTTCCTGAGAGGGTACACTCTTTATGCATTTAATCTGACACCTGACGAGGATAATAGTCAGCATCTATCATTGATCAAGAGTGGTAACATACGCCTGGAGACACGTTTCAGGAACCCGCTGCCTAATACCATCAATCTAATAATTTATGCGGTATATGATAGTATGATTGAAGTGTCCCATCGCAGACAGGTTTTAGTTGATTACTATTAAGCATCATGAATACTGTGGAACTGACAGCCAGGTGTTTTGGCTTGTGATAAACTGCCCCAGCAACCTCTACAAATAAGACCTAGTGCTATGATAATTAACACACACCCCTCTGACCAGCCTGGAGAGCATTGGCTGGCAGTTTATATATTGGAGAGAGTTGGGTGTTTTTTTGACAGTTTTGGAAATGCTCCAAATCATTCAATATTTCCTAAATCGATTTATGACTTTTTAAACATGTCATGTGATGAGATACATTTATCAGACAAACAAGTTCAGGATGTCACATCGGTCACATGTGGTGAACACTGTATCTACTTCTTAAATCACATGTGTAGAGGCATCACCTATGATATGTTGATATCTAAATATTCTTCTAATCTGTTTAAAAATGACACAATGGTAACACGTTTTGTGAAAAAGTTGCAACCGTATGTGTGTGTTCATAATGTGTTTAGTTGTGTTCAACATGTTCAGACAATTGTGTAAGATTGTGCAAGTCAATAAAATGTTGGTCAAATAAATTATCAGAGTTCATGTATCATTACAATCATTTTTATTTAGTCAAGCAAGGGGTTTTAGTCAAACAATAACATAGTCTGTGGTGGTAGCGATGGTTGATAATGACTCTTTTACGGGCGACTATGGCAAGAACCCATTCAATTTTAAGAATTATAATCTAGAATATCTGGCAATATATGTTGACGGTGTCCAGTTCCCCACCAAACCATTACAACCGGACTTCCCTAATGGTTGCGTAACTCGTGAATTCTATCAACTGGTGTTATCAACAGGGAGACATTTAAAGAACAGTGCTATGGCCATTGATCGAAACGATTTCCTGAGAGGGTACACTCTTTATGCATTTAATCTGACACCTGACGAGGATAATAGTCAGCATCTATCATTGATCAAGAGTGGTAACATACGCCTGGAGACACGTTTCAGGAACCCGCTGCCTAATACCATCAATCTAATAATTTATGCGGTATATGATAGTATGATTGAAGTGTCCCATCGCAGACAGGTTTTAGTTGATTACTATTAAGCATCATGAATACTGTGGAACTGACAGCCAGGTGTTTTGGCTTGTGATAAACTGCCCCAGCAACCTCTACAAATAAGACCTAGTGCTATGATAATTAACACACACCCCTCTGACCAGCCTGGAGAGCATTGGCTGGCAGTTTATATATTGGAGAGAGTTGGGTGTTTTTTTTGACAGTTTTGGAAATGCTCCAAATCATTCAATATTTCCTAAATCGATTTATGACTTTTTAAACATGTCATGTGATGAGATACATTTATCAGACAAACAAGTTCAGGATGTCACATCGGTCACATGTGGTGAACACTGTATCTACTTCTTAAATCACATGTGTAGAGGCATCACCTATGATATGTTGATATCTAAATATTCTTCTAATCTGTTTAAAAATGACACAATGGTAACACGTTTTGTGAAAAAGTTGCAACCGTGTGTGTGTGTTCATAATGTGTTTAGTTGTGTTCAACATGTTCAGACAATTGTGTAAGATTGTGCAAGTCAATAAAATGTTGGTCAAATAAATTATCAGAGTTCATGTATCATTACAATCATTTTTATTTAGTCAAGCAAGGGGTTTTAGTCAAACAATAACATAGTCTGTGGTGGTAGCGATGGTTGATAATGACTCTTTTACGGGCGGCTATGGCAAGAACCCATTCAATTTTAAGAATTATAATCTAGAATATCTGGCAATATATGTTGACGGTGTCCAGTTCCCCACCAAACCATTACAACCGGACTTCCCTAATGGTTGCGTAACTCGTGAATTCTATCAACTGGTGTTATCAACAGGGAGACATTTAAAGAACAGTGCTATGGCCATTGATCGAAACGATTTCCTGAGAGGGTACACTCTTTATGCATTTAATCTGACACCTGACGAGGATAATAGTCAGCATCTATCATTGATCAAGAGTGGTAACATACGCCTGGAGACACGTTTCAGGAACCCGCTGCCTAATACCATCAATCTAATAATTTATGCGGTATATGATAGTATGATTGAAGTGTCCCATCGCAGACAGGTTTTAGTTGATTACTATTAAGCATCATGAATACTGTGGAACTGACAGCCAGGTGTTTTGGCTTGTGATAAACTGCCCCAGCAACCTCTACAAATAAGACCTAGTGCTATGATAATTAACACACACCCCTCTGACCAGCCTGGAGAGCATTGGCTGGCAGTTTATATATTGGAGAGAGTTGGGTGTTTTTTTGACAGTTTTGGAAATGCTCCAAATCATTCAATATTTCCTAAATCGATTTATGACTTTTTAAACATGTCATGTGATGAGATACATTTATCAGACAAACAAGTTCAGGATGTCACATCGGTCACATGTGGTGAACACTGTATCTACTTCTTAAATCACATGTGTAGAGGCATCACCTATGATATGTTGATATCTAAATATTCTTCTAATCTGTTTAAAAATGACACAATGGTAACACGTTTTGTGAAAAAGTTGCAACCGTGTGTGTGTGTTCATAATGTGTTTAGTTGTGTTCAACATGTTCAGACAATTGTGTAAGATTGTGCAAGTCAATAAAATGTTGGTCAAATAAATTATCAGAGTTCATGTATCATTACAATCATTTTTATTTAGTCAAGCAAGGGGTTTTAGTCAAACAATAACATAGTCTGTGGTGGTAGCGATGGTTGATAATGACTCTTTTACGGGCGACTATGGCAAGAACCCATTCAATTTTAAGAATTATAATCTAGAATATCTGGCAATATATGTTGACGGTGTCCAGTTCCCCACCAAACCATTACAACCGGACTTCCCTAATGGTTGCGTAACTCGTGAATTCTATCAACTGGTGTTATCAACAGGGAGACATTTAAAGAACAGTGCTATGGCCATTGATCGAAACGATTTCCTGAGAGGGTACACTCTTTATGCATTTAATCTGACACCTGACGAGGATAATAGTCAGCATCTATCATTGATCAAGAGTGGTAACATACGCCTGGAGACACGTTTCAGGAACCCGCTGCCTAATACCATCAATCTAATAATTTATGCGGTATATGATAGTATGATTGAAGTGTCCCATCGCAGACAGGTTTTAGTTGATTACTATTAAGCATCATGAATACTGTGGAACTGACAGCCAGGTGTTTTGGCTTGTGATAAACTGCCCCAGCAACCTCTACAAATAAGACCTAGTGCTATGATAATTAACACACACCCCTCTGAACAGCCTGGAGAGCATTGGCTGGCAGTTTATATATTGGAGACAGTTGGGTGTTTTTTTTGACAGTTTTGGAAATGCTCCAAATCATTCAATATTTCCTAAATCGATTTATGACTTTTTAAACATGTCATGTGATGAGATACATTTATCAGACAAACAAGTTCAGGATGTCACATCGGTCACATGTGGTGAACACTGTATCTACTTCTTAAATCACATGTGTAGAGGCATCACCTATGATATGTTGATATCTAAATATTCTTCTAATCTGTTTAAAAATGACACAATGGTAACACGTTTTGTGAAAAAGTTGCAACCGTGTGTGTGTGTTCATAATGTGTTTAGTTGTGTTCAACATGTTCAGACAATTGTGTAAGATTGTGCAAGTCAATAAAATGTTGGTCAAATAAATTATCAGAGTTCATGTATCATTACAATCATTTTTATTTAGTCAAGCAAGGGGTTTTAGTCAAACAATAACATAGTCTGTGGTGGTAGCGATGGTTGATAATGACTCTTTTACGGGCGACTATGGCAAGAACCCATTCAATTTTAAGAATTATAATCTAGAATATCTGGCAATATATGTTGACGGTGTCCAGTTCCCCACCAAACCATTACAACCGGACTTCCCTAATGGTTGCGTAACTCGTGAATTCTATCAACTGGTGTTATCAACAGGGAGACATTTAAAGAACAGTGCTATGGCCATTGATCGAAACGATTTCCTGAGAGGGTACACTCTTTATGCATTTAATCTGACACCTGACGAGGATAATAGTCAGAATCTATCATTGATCAAGAGTGGTAACATACGCCTGGAGACACGTTTCAGGAACCCGCTGCCTAATAACATCAATCTAATAATTTATGCGGTATATGATAGTATGATTGAAGTGTCCCATCGCAGACAGGTTTTAGTTGATTACTATTAAGCATCATGAATACTGTGGAACTGACAGCCAGGTGTTTTGGCTTGTGATAAACTGCCCCAGCAACCTCTACAAATAAGACCTAGTGCTATGATAATTAACACACACCCCTCTGACCAGCCTGGAGAGCATTGGCTGGCAGTTTATATATTGGAGAGAGTTGGGTGTTTTTTTGACAGTTTTGGAAATGCTCCAAATCATTCAATATTTCCTAAATCGATTTATGACTTTTTAAACATGTCATGTGATGAGATACATTTATCAGACAAACAAGTTCAGGATGTCACATCGGTCACATGTGGTGAACACTGTATCTACTTCTTAAATCACATGTGTAGAGGCATCACCTATGATATGTTGATATCTAAATATTCTTCTAATCTGTTTAAAAATGACACAATGGTAACACGTTTTGTGAAAAAGTTGCAACCGTGTGTGTGTGTGTTCATAATGTGTTTAGTTGTGTTCAACATGTTCAGACAATTGTGTAAGATTGTGCAAGTCAATAAAATGTTGGTCAAATAAATTATCAGAGTTCATGTATCATTACAATCGTTTTTATTTAGTCAAAGCAAGGGGTTTTAGTCAAACAATAACATAGTCTGTGGTGGTAGCGATGGTTGATAATGACTCTTTTACGGGCGACTATGGCAAGAACCCATTCAATTTTAAGAATTATAATCTAGAATATCTGGCAATATATGTTGACGGTGTCCAGTTCCCCACCAAACCATTACAACCGGACTTCCCTAATGGTTGCGTAACTCGTGAATTCTATCAACTGGTGTTATCAACAGGGAGACATTTAAAGAACAGTGCTATGGCCATTGATCGAAACGATTTCCTGAGAGGGTACACTCTTTATGCATTTAATCTGACACCTGACGAGGATAATAGTCAGCATCTATCATTGATCAAGAGTGGTAACATACGCCTGGAGACACGTTTCAGGAACCCGCTGCCTAATACCATCAATCTAATAATTTATGCGGTATATGATAGTATGATTGAAGTGTCCCATCGCAGACAGGTTTTAGTTGATTACTATTAAGCATCATGAATACTGTGGAACTGACAGCCAGGTGTTTTGGCTTGTGATAAACTGCCCCAGCAACCTCTACAAATAAGACCTAGTGCTATGATAATTAACACACACCCCTCTGACCAGCCTGGAGAGCACTGGCTGGCAGTTTATATATTGGAGAGAGTTGGGTGTTTTTTTGACAGTTTTGGAAATGCTCCAAATCATTCAATATTTCCTAAATCGATTTATGACTTTTTAAACATGTCATGTGATGAGATACATTTATCAGACAAACAAGTTCAGGATGTCACATCGGTCACATGTGGTGAACACTGTATCTACTTCTTAAATCACATGTGTAGAGGCATCACCTATGATATGTTGATATCTAAATATTCTTCTAATCTGTTTAAAAATGACACAATGGTAACACGTTTTGTGAAAAAGTTGCAACCGTGTGTGTGTGTTCATAATGTGTTTAGTTGTGTTCAACATGTTCAGACAATTGTGTAAGATTGTGCAAGTCAATAAAATGTTGGTCAAATAAATTATCAGAGTTCATGTATCATTACAATCATTTTTATTTAGTCAAGCAAGGGGTTTTAGTCAAACAATAACATAGTCTGTGGTGGTAGCGATGGTTGATAATGACTCTTTTACGGGCGACTATGGCAAGAACCCATTCAATTTTAAGAATTATAATCTAGAATATCTGGCAATATATGTTGACGGTGTCCAGTTCCCCACCAAACCATTACAACCGGACTTCCCTAATGGTTGCGTAACTCGTGAATTCTATCAACTGGTGTTATCAACAGGGAGACATTTAAAGAACAGTGCTATGGCCATTGATCGAAACGATTTCCTGAGAGGGTACACTCTTTATGCATTAAATCTGACACCTGACGAGGATAATAGTCAGCATCTATCATTGATCAAGAGTGGTAACATACGCCTGGAGACACGTTTCAGGAACCCGCTGCCTAATACCATCAATCTAATAATTTATGCGGTATATGATAGTATGATTGAAGTGTCCCATCGCAGACAGGTTTTAGTTGATTACTATTAAGCATCATGAATACTGTGGAACTGACAGCCAGGTGTTTTGGCTTGTGATAAACTGCCCCAGCAACCTCTACAAATAAGACCTAGTGCTATGATAATTAACACACACCCCTCTGACCAGCCTGGAGAGCATTGGCTGGCAGTTTATATATTGGAGAGAGTTGGGTGTTTTTTTTGACAGTTTTGGAAATGCTCCAAATCATTCAATATTTCCTAAATCGATTTATGACTTTTTAAACATGTCATGTGATGAGATACATTTATCAGACAAACAAGTTCAGGATGTCACATCGGTCACATGTGGTGAACACTGTATCTACTTCTTAAATCACATGTGTAGAGGCATCACCTATGATATGTTGATATCTAAATATTCTTCTAATCTGTTTAAAAATGACACAATGGTAACACGTTTTGTGAAAAAGTTGCAACCGTGTGTGTGTGTTCATAATGTGTTTAGTTGTGTTCAACATGTTCAGACAATTGTGTAAGATTGTGCAAGTCAATAAAATGTTGGTCAAATAAATTATCAGAGTTCATGTATCATTACAATCATTTTTATTTAGTCAAGCAAGGGGTTTTAGTCAAACAATAACATAGTCTGTGGTGGTAGCGATGGTTGATAATGACTCTTTTACGGGCGACTATGGCAAGAACCCATTCAATTTTAAGAATTATAATCTAGAATATCTGGCAATATATGTTGACGGTGTCCAGTTCCCCACCAAACCATTACAACCGGACTTCCCTAATGGTTGCGTAACTCGTGAATTCTATCAACTGGTGTTATCAACAGGGAGACATTTAAAGAACAGTGCTATGGCCATTGATCGAAACGATTTCCTGAGAGGGTACACTCTTTATGCATTTAATCTGACACCTGACGAGGATAATAGTCAGCATCTATCATTGATCAAGAGTGGTAACATACGCCTGGAGACACGTTTCAGGAACCCGCTGCCTAATACCATCAATCTAATAATTTATGCGGTATATGATAGTATGATTGAAGTGTCCCATCGCAGACAGGTTTTAGTTGATTACTATTAAGCATCATGAATACTGTGGAACTGACAGCCAGGTGTTTTGGCTTGTGATAAACTGCCCCAGCAACCTCTACAAATAAGACCTAGTGCTATGATAATTAACACACACCCCTCTGACCAGCCTGGAGAGCATTGGCTGGCAGTTTATATATTGGAGAGAGTTGGGTGTTTTTTTTGACAGTTTTGGAAATGCTCCAAATCATTCAATATTTCCTAAATCGATTTATGACTTTTTAAACATGTCATGTGATGAGATACATTTATCAGACAAACAAGTTCAGGATGTCACATCGGTCACATGTGGTGAACACTGTATCTACTTCTTAAATCACATGTGTAGAGGCATCACCTATGATATGTTGATATCTAAATATTCTTCTAATCTGTTTAAAAATGACACAATGGTAACACGTTTTGTGAAAAAGTTGCAACCGTGTGTGTGTGTTCATAATGTGTTTAGTTGTGTTCAACATGTTCAGACAATTGTGTAAGATTGTGCAAGTCAATAAAATGTTGGTCAAATAAATTATCAGAGTTCATGTATCATTACAATCATTTTTATTTAGTCAAGCAAGGGGTTTTAGTCAAACAATAACATAGTCTGTGGTGGTAGCGATGGTTGATAATGACTCTTTTACGGGCGGCTATGGCAAGAACCCATTCAATTTTAAGAATTATAATCTAGAATATCTGGCAATATATGTTGACGGTGTCCAGTTCCCCACCAAACCATTACAACCGGACTTCCCTAATGGTTGCGTAACTCGTGAATTCTATCAACTGGTGTTATCAACAGGGAGACATTTAAAGAACAGTGCTATGGCCATTGATCGAAACGATTTCCTGAGAGGGTACACTCTTTATGCATTTAATCTGACACCTGACGAGGATAATAGTCAGCATCTATCATTGATCAAGAGTGGTAACATACGCCTGGAGACACGTTTCAGGAACCCGCTGCCTAATACCATCAATCTAATAATTTATGCGGTATATGATAGTATGATTGAAGTGTCCCATCGCAGACAGGTTTTAGTTGATTACTATTAAGCATCATGAATACTGTGGAACTGACAGCCAGGTGTTTTGGCTTGTGATAAACTGCCCCAGCAACCTCTACAAATAAGACCTAGTGCTATGATAATTAACACACACCCCTCTGACCAGCCTGGAGAGCATTGGCTGGCAGTTTATATATTGGAGAGAGTTGGGTGTTTTTTTTGACAGTTTTGGAAATGCTCCAAATCATTCAATATTTCCTAAATCGATTTATGACTTTTTAAACATGTCATGTGATGAGATACATTTATCAGACAAACAAGTTCAGGATGTCACATCGGTCACATGTGGTGAACACTGTATCTACTTCTTAAATCACATGTGTAGAGGCATCACCTATGATATGTTGATATCTAAATATTCTTCTAATCTGTTTAAAAATGACACAATGGTAACACGTTTTGTGAAAAAGTTGCAACCGTGTGTGTGTGTTCATAATGTGTTTAGTTGTGTTCAACATGTTCAGACAATTGTGTAAGATTGTGCAAGTCAATAAAATGTTGGTCAAATAAATTATCAGAGTTCATGTATCATTACAATCATTTTTATTTAGTCAAGCAAGGGGTTTTAGTCAAACAATAACATAGTCTGTGGTGGTAGCGATGGTTGATAATGACTCTTTTACGGGCGACTATGGCAAGAACCCATTCAATTTTAAGAATTATAATCTAGAATATCTGGCAATATATGTTGACGGTGTCCAGTTCCCCACCAAACCATTACAACCGGACTTCCCTAATGGTTGCGTAACTCGTGAATTCTATCAACTGGTGTTATCAACAGGGAGACATTTAAAGAACAGTGCTATGGCCATTGATCGAAACGATTTCCTGAGAGGGTACACTCTTTATGCATTTAATCTGACACCTGACGAGGATAATAGTCAGCATCTATCATTGATCAAGAGTGGTAACATACGCCTGGAGACACGTTTCAGGAACCCGCTGCCTAATACCATCAATCTAATAATTTATGCGGTATATGATAGTATGATTGAAGTGTCCCATCGCAGACAGGTTTTAGTTGATTACTATTAAGCATCATGAATACTGTGGAACTGACAGCCAGGTGTTTTGGCTTGTGATAAACTGCCCCAGCAACCTCTACAAATAAGACCTAGTGCTATGATAATTAACACACACCCCTCTGACCAGCCTGGAGAGCATTGGCTGGCAGTTTATATATTGGAGACAGTTGGGTGTTTTTTTTGACAGTTTTGGAAATGCTCCAAATCATTCAATATTTCCTAAATCGATTTATGACTTTTTAAACATGTCATGTGATGAGATACATTTATCAGACAAACAAGTTCAGGATGTCACATCGGTCACATGTGGTGAACACTGTATCTACTTCTTAAATCACATGTGTAGAGGCATCACCTATGATATGTTGATATCTAAATATTCTTCTAATCTGTTTAAAAATGACACAATGGTAACACGTTTTGTGAAAAAGTTGCAACCGTGTGTGTGTGTTCATAATGTGTTTAGTTGTGTTCAACATGTTCAGACAATTGTGTAAGATTGTGCAAGTCAATAAAATGTTGGTCAAATAAATTATCAGAGTTCATGTATCATTACAATCATTTTTATTTAGTCAAGCAAGGGGTTTTAGTCAAACAATAACATAGTCTGTGGTGGTAGCGATGGTTGATAATGACTCTTTTACGGGCGACTATGGCAAGAACCCATTCAATTTTAAGAATTATAATCTAGAATATCTGGCAATATATGTTGACGGTGTCCAGTTCCCCACCAAACCATTACAACCGGACTTCCCTAATGGTTGCGTAACTCGTGAATTCTATCAACTGGTGTTATCAACAGGGAGACATTTAAAGAACAGTGCTATGGCCATTGATCGAAACGATTTCCTGAGAGGGTACACTCTTTATGCATTTAATCTGACACCTGACGAGGATAATAGTCAGAATCTATCATTGATCAAGAGTGGTAACATACGCCTGGAGACACGTTTCAGGAACCCGCTGCCTAATACCATCAATCTAATAATTTATGCGGTATATGATAGTATGATTGAAGTGTCCCATCGCAGACAGGTTTTAGTTGATTACTATTAAGCATCATGAATACTGTGGAACTGACAGCCAGGTGTTTTGGCTTGTGATAAACTGCCCCAGCAACCTCTACAAATAAGACCTAGTGCTATGATAATTAACACACACCCCTCTGACCAGCCTGGAGAGCATTGGCTGGCAGTTTATATATTGGAGAGAGTTGGGTGTTTTTTTGACAGTTTTGGAAATGCTCCAAATCATTCAATATTTCCTAAATCGATTTATGACTTTTTAAACATGTCATGTGATGAGATACATTTATCAGACAAACAAGTTCAGGATGTCACATCGGTCACATGTGGTGAACACTGTATCTACTTCTTAAATCACATGTGTAGAGGCATCACCTATGATATGTTGATATCTAAATATTCTTCTAATCTGTTTAAAAATGACACAATGGTAACACGTTTTGTGAAAAAGTTGCAACCGTGTGTGTGTGTTCATAATGTGTTTAGTTGTGTTCAACATGTTCAGACAATTGTGTAAGATTGTGCAAGTCAATAAAATGTTGGTCAAATAAATTATCAGAGTTCATGTATCATTACAATCATTTTTATTTAGTCAAGCAAGGGGTTTTAGTCAAACAATAACATAGTCTGTGGTGGTAGCGATGGTTGATAATGACTCTTTTACGGGCGACTATGGCAAGAACCCATTCAATTTTAAGAATTATAATCTAGAATATCTGGCAATATATGTTGACGGTGTCCAGTTCCCCACCAAACCATTACAACCGGACTTCCCTAATGGTTGCGTAACTCGTGAATTCTATCTACTGGTGTTATCAACAGGGAGACATTTAAAGAACAGTGCTATGGCCATTGATCGAAACGATTTCCTGAGAGGGTACACTCTTTATGCATTTAATCTGACACCTGACGAGGATAATAGTCAGCATCTATCATTGATCAAGAGTGGTAACATACGCCTGGAGACACGTTTCAGGAACCCGCTGCCTAATACCACCAATCTAATAATTTATGCGGTATATGATAGTATGATTGAAGTGTCCCATCGCAGACAGGTTTTAGTTGATTACTATTAAGCATCATGAATACTGTGGAACTGACAGCCAGGTGTTTTGGCTTGTGATAAACTGCCCCAGCAACCTCTACAAATAAGACCTAGTGCTATGATAATTAACACACACCCCTCTGACCAGCCTGGAGAGCATTGGCTGGCAGTTTATATATTGGAGAGAGTTGGGTGTTTTTTTGACAGTTTTGGAAATGCTCCAAATCATTCAATATTTCCTAAATCGATTTATGACTTTTTAAACATGTCATGTGATGAGATACATTTATCAGACAAACAAGTTCAGGATGTCACATCGGTCACATGTGGTGAACACTGTATCTACTTCTTAAATCACATGTGTAGAGGCATCACCTATGATATGTTGATATCTAAATATTCTTCTAATCTGTTTAAAAATGACACAATGGTAACACGTTTTGTGAAAAAGTTGCAACCGTGTGTGTGTGTGTTCATAATGTGTTTAGTTGTGTTCAACATGTTCAGACAATTGTGTAAGATTGTGCAAGTCAATAAAATGTTGGTCAAATAAATTATCAGAGTTCATGTATCATTACAATCATTTTTATTTAGTCAAGCAAGGGGTTTTAGTCAAACAATAACATAGTCTGTGGTGGTAGCGATGGTTGATAATGACTCTTTTACGGGCGACTATGGCAAGAACCCATTCAATTTTAAGAATTATAATCTAGAATATCTGGCAATATATGTTGACGGTGTCCAGTTCCCCACCAAACCATTACAACCGGACTTCCCTAATGGTTGCGTAACTCGTGAATTCTATCAACTGGTGTTATCAACAGGGAGACATTTAAAGAACAGTGCTATGGCCATTGATCGAAACGATTTCCTGAGAGGGTACACTCTTTATGCATTTAATCTGAAACCTGACGAGGATAATAGTCAGCATCTATCATTGATCAAGAGTGGTAACATACGCCTGGAGACACGTTTCAGGAACCCGCTGCCTAATACCATCAATCTAATAATTTATGCGGTATATGATAGTATGATTGAAGTGTCCCATCGCAGACAGGTTTTAGTTGATTACTATTAAGCATCATGAATACTGTGGAACTGACAGCCAGGTGTTTTGGCTTGTGATAAACTGCCCCAGCAACCTCTACAAATAAGACCTAGTGCTATGATAATTAACACACACCCCTCTGACCAGCCTGGAGAGCATTGGCTGGCAGTTTATATATTGGAGAGAGTTGGGTGTTTTTTTGACAGTTTTGGAAATGCTCCAAATCATTCAATATTTCCTAAATCGATTTATGACTTTTTAAACATGTCATGTGATGAGATACATTTATCAGACAAACAAGTTCAGGATGTCACATCGGTCACATGTGGTGAACACTGTATCTACTTCTTAAATCACATGTTTAGGCATCACCTATGATATGTTGATATCTAAATATTCTTCTACTCTGTTTAAAAATGACACAATGGTAACACGTTTTGTGAAAAAGTTGCAACCGTGTGTGTGTGTTCATAATGTGTTTAGTTGTGTTCAACATGTTCAGACAATTGTGTAAGATTGTGCAAGTCAATAAAATGTTGGTCAAATAAATTATCAGAGTTCATGTAAAATTACAATCATTTTTATTTAGTCAAGCAAGGGGTTTTAGTCAAACAATAACATAGTCTGTGGTGGTAGCGATGGTTGATAATGACTCTTTTACGGGCGACTATGGCAAGAACCCATTCAATTTTAAGAATTATAATCTAGAATATCTGGCAATATATGTTGACGGTGTCCAGTTCCCCACCAAACCATTACAACCGGACTTCCCTAATAGTTGCGTAACTCGTGAATTCTATCAACTGGTGTTATCAACAGGGAGACATTTAAAGAACAGTGCTATGGCCATTGATCGAAACGATTTCCTGAGAGGGTACACTCTTTATGCATTTAATCTGACACCTGACGAGGATAATAGTCAGCATCTATCATTGATCAAGAGTGGTAACATACGCCTGGAGACACGTTTCAGGAACCCGCTGCCTAATACCATCAATCTAATAATTTATGCGGTATATGATAGTATGATTGAAGTGTCCCATCGCAGACAGGTTTTAGTTGATTACTATTAAGCATCATGAATACTGTGGAACTGACAGCCAGGTGTTTTGGCTTGTGATAAACTGCCCCAGCAACCTCTACAAATAAGACCTAGTGCTATGATAATTAACACACACCCCTCTGACCAGCCTGGAGAGCATTGGCTGGCAGTTTATATATTGGAGAGAGTTGGGTGTTTTTTTGACAGTTTTGGAAATGCTCCAAATCATTCAATATTTCCTAAATCGATTTATGACTTTTTAAACATGTCATGTGATGAGATACATTTATCAGACAAACAAGTTCAGGATGTCACATCGGTCACATGTGGTGAACACTGTATCTACTTCTTAAATCACATGTGTAGAGGCATCACCTATGATATGTTGATATCTAAATATTCTTCTAATCTGTTTAAAAATGACACAATGGTAACACGTTTTGTGAAAAAGTTGCAACCGTGTGTGTGTGTGTTCATAATGTGTTTAGTTGTGTTCAACATGTTCAGACAATTGTGTAAGATTGTGCAAGTCAATAA
Source organism: Nansenia antarctica (assembly GCF_963989245.1). Lineage (NCBI taxonomy): Eukaryota > Metazoa > Chordata > Actinopteri > Argentiniformes > Microstomatidae > Nansenia > Nansenia antarctica. The sequence goes on along the minus strand of NC_137688.1, from coordinate 53,773,293 downwards.
AATGTTGGTCAAATAAATTATCAGAGTTCATGTATCATTACAATCATTTTTATTTAGTCAAGCAAGGGGTTTTAGTCAAACAATAACATAGTCTGTGGTGGTAGCGATGGTTGATAATGACTCTTTTACGGGCGACTATGGCAAGAACCCATTCAATTTTAAGAATTATAATCTAGAATATCTGGCAATATATGTTGACGGTGTCCAGTTCCCCACCAAACCATTACAACCGGACTTCCCTAATGGTTGCGTAACTCGTGAATTCTATCAACTGGTGTTATCAACAGGGAGACATTTAAAGAACAGTGCTATGGCCATTGATCGAAACGATTTCCTGAGAGGGTACACTCTTTATGCATTTAATCTGACACCTGACGAGGATAATAGTCAGCATCTATCATTGATCAAGAGTGGTAACATACGCCTGGAGACACGTTTCAGGAACCCGCTGCCTAATACCATCAATCTAATAATTTATGCGGTATATGATAGTATGATTGAAGTGTCCCATCGCAGACAGGTTTTAGTTGATTACTATTAAGCATCATGAATACTGTGGAACTGACAGCCAGGTGTTTTGGCTTGTGATAAACTGCCCCAGCAACCTCTACAAATAAGACCTAGTGCTATGATAATTAACACACACCCCTCTGACCAGCCTGGAGAGCATTGGCTGGCAGTTTATATATTGGAGAGAGTTGGGTGTTTTTTTTGACAGTTTTGGAAATGCTCCAAATCATTCAATATTTCCTAAATCGATTTATGACTTTTTAAACATGTCATGTGATGAGATACATTTATCAGACAAACAAGTTCAGGATGTCACACCGGTCACATGTGGTGAACACTGTATCTACTTCTTAAATCACATGTGTAGAGGCATCACCTATGATATGTTGATATCTAAATATTCTTCTAATCTGTTTAAAAATGACACAATGGTAACACGTTTTGTGAAAAAGTTGCAACCGTGTGTGTGTGTGTTCATAATGTGTTTAGTTGTGTTCAACATGTTCAGACAATTGTGTAAGATTGTGCAAGTCAATAAAATGTTGGTCAAATAAATTATCAGAGTTCATGTATCATTACAATCATTTTTATTTAGTCAAGCAAGGGGTTTTAGTCAAACAATAACATAGTCTGTGGTGGTAGCGATGGTTGATAATGACTCTTTTACGGGCGACTATGGCAAGAACCCATTCAATTTTAAGAATTATAATCTAGAATATCTGGCAATATATGTTGACGGTGTCCAGTTCCCCACCAAACCATTACAACCGGACTTCCCTAATGGTTGCGTAACTCGTGAATTCTATCAACTGGTGTTATCAACAGGGAGACATTTAAAGAACAGTGCTATGGCCATTGATCGAAACGATTTCCTGAGAGGGTACACTCTTTATGCATTTAATCTGACACCTGACGAGGATAATAGTCAGCATCTATCATTGATCAAGAGTGGTAACATACGCCTGGAGACACGTTTCAGGAACCCGCTGCCTAATACCATCAATCTAATAATTTATGCGGTATATGATAGTATGATTGAAGTGTCCCATCGCAGACAGGTTTTAGTTGATTACTATTAAGCATCATGAATACTGTGGAACTGACAGCCAGGTGTTTTGGCTTGTGATAAACTGCCCCAGCAACCTCTACAAATAAGACCTAGTGCTATGATAATTAACACACACCCCTCTGACCAGCCTGGAGAGCATTGGCTGGCAGTTTATATATTGGAGAGAGTTGGGTGTTTTTTTTGACAGTTTTGGAAATGCTCCAAATCATTCAATATTTCCTAAATCGATTTATGACTTTTTAAACATGTCATGTGATGAGATACATTTATCAGACAAACAAGTTCAGAATGTCACATCGGTCACATGTGGTGAACACTGTATCTACTTCTTAAATCACATGTGTAGAGGCATCACCTATGATATGTTGATATCTAAATATTCTTCTAATCTGTTTAAAAATGACACAATGGTAACACGTTTTGTGAAAAAGTTGCAACCGTGTGTGTGTGTTCATAATGTGTTTAGTTGTGTTCAACATGTTCAGACAATTGTGTAAGATTGTGCAAGTCAATAAAATGTTGGTCAAATAAATTATCAGAGTTCATGTATCATTACAATCATTTTTATTTAGTCAAGCAAGGGGTTTTAGTCAAACAATAACATAGTCTGTGGTGGTAGCGATGGTTGATAATGACTCTTTTACGGGCGACTATGGCAAGAACCCATTCAATTTTAAGAATTATAATCTAGAATATCTGGCAATATATGTTGACGGTGTCCAGTTCCCCACCAAACCATTACAACCGGACTTCCCTAATGGTTGCGTAACTCGTGAATTCTATCAACTGGTGTTATCAACAGGGAGACATTTAAAGAACAGTGCTATGGCCATTGATCGAAACGATTTCCTGAGAGGGTACACTCTTTATGCATTTAATCTGACACCTGACGAGGATAATAGTCAGCATCTATCATTGATCAAGAGTGGTAACATACGCCTGGAGACACGTTTCAGGAACCCGCTGCCTAATACCATCAATCTAATAATTTATGCGGTATATGATAGTATGATTGAAGTGTCCCATCGCAGACAGGTTTTAGTTGATTACTATTAAGCATCAGAATACTGTGGAACTGACAGCCAGGTGTTTTGGCTTGTGATAAACTGCCCCAGCAACCTCTACAAATAAGACCTAGTGCTATGATAATTAACACACACCCCTCTGACCAGCCTGGAGAGCATTGGCTGGCAGTTTATATATTGGAGAGAGTTGGGTGTTTTTTTTGACAGTTTTGGAAATGCTCCAAATCATTCAATATTTCCTAAATCGATTTATGACTTTTTAAACATGTCATGTGATGAGATACATTTATCAGACAAACAAGTTCAGGATGTCACATCGGTCACATGTGGTGAACACTGTATCTACTTCTTAAATCACATGTGTAGAGGCATCACCTATGATATGTTGATATCTAAATATTCTTCTAATCTGTTTAAAAATGACACAATGGTAACACGTTTTGTGAAAAAGTTGCAACCGTGTGTGTGTGTTCATAATGTGTTTAGTTGTGTTCAACATGTTCAGACAATTGTGTAAGATTGTGCAAGTCAATAAAATGTTGGTCAAATAAATTATCAGAGTTCATGTATCATTACAATCATTTTTATTTAGTCAAGCAAGGGGTTTTAGTCAAACAATAACATAGTCTGTGGTGGTAGCGATGGTTGATAATGACTCTTTTACGGGCGACTATGGCAAGAACCCATTCAATTTTAAGAATTATAATCTAGAATATCTGGCAATATATGTTGACGGTGTCCAGTTCCCCACCAAACCATTACAACCGGACTTCCCTAATGGTTGCGTAACTCGTGAATTCTATCAACTGGTGTTATCAACAGGGAGACATTTAAAGAACAGTGCTATGGCCATTGATCGAAACGATTTCCTGAGAGGGTACACTCTTTATGCATTTAATCTGACACCTGACGAGGATAATAGTCAGCATCTATCATTGATCAAGAGTGGTAACATACGCCTGGAGACACGTTTCAGGAACCCGCTGCCTAATACCATCAATCTAATAATTTATGCGGTATATGATAGTATGATTGAAGTGTCCCATCGCAGACAGGTTTTAGTTGATTACTATTAAGCATCATGAATACTGTGGAACTGACAGCCAGGTGTTTTGGCTTGTGATAAACTGCCCCAGCAACCTCTACAAATAAGACCTAGTGCTATGATAATTAACACACACCCCTCTGACCAGCCTGGAGAGCATTGGCTGGCAGTTTATATATTGGAGAGAGTTGGGTGTTTTTTTTGACAGTTTTGGAAATGCTCCAAATCATTCAATATTTCCTAAATCGATTTATGACTTTTTAAACATGTCATGTGATGAGATACATTTATCAGACAAACAAGTTCAGAATGTCACATCGGTCACATGTGGTGAACACTGTATCTACTTCTTAAATCACATGTGTAGAGGCATCACCTATGATATGTTGATATCTAAATATTCTTCTAATCTGTTTAAAAATGACACAATGGTAACACGTTTTGTGAAAAAGTTGCAACCGTGTGTGTGTGTTCATAATGTGTTTAGTTGTGTTCAACATGTTCAGACAATTGTGTAAGATTGTGCAAGTCAATAAAATGTTGGTCAAATAAATTATCAGAGTTCATGTATCATTACAATCATTTTTATTTAGTCAAGCAAGGGGTTTTAGTCAAACAATAACATAGTCTGTGGTGGTAGCGATGGTTGATAATGACTCTTTTACGGGCGACTATGGCAAGAACCCATTCAATTTTAAGAATTATAATCTAGAATATCTGGCAATATATGTTGACGGTGTCCAGTTCCCCACCAAACCATTACAACCGGACTTCCCTAATGGTTGCGTAACTCGTGAATTCTATCAACTGGTGTTATCAACAGGGAGACATTTAAAGAACAGTGCTATGGCCATTGATCGAAACGATTTCCTGAGAGGGTACACTCTTTATGCATTTAATCTGACACCTGACGAGGATAATAGTCAGCATCTATCATTGATCAAGAGTGGTAACATACGCCTGGAGACACGTTTCAGGAACCCGCTGCCTAATACCATCAATCTAATAATTTATGCGGTATATGATAGTATGATTGAAGTGTCCCATCGCAGACAGGTTTTAGTTGATTACTATTAAGCATCATGAATACTGTGGAACTGACAGCCAGGTGTTTTGGCTTGTGATAAACTGCCCCAGCAACCTCTACAAATAAGACCTAGTGCTATGATAATTAACACACACCCCTCTGACCAGCCTGGAGAGCATTGGCTGGCAGTTTATATATTGGAGAGAGTTGGGTGTTTTTTTGACAGTTTTGGAAATGCTCCAAATCATTCAATATTTCCTAAATCGATTTATGACTTTTTAAACATGTCATGTGATGAGATACATTTATCAGACAAACAAGTTCAGGATGTCACATCGGTCACATGTGGTGAACACTGTATCTACTTCTTAAATCACATGTGTAGAGGCATCACCTATGATATGTTGATATCTAAATATTCTTCTAATCTGTTTAAAAATGACACAATGGTAACACGTTTTGTGAAAAAGTTGCAACCGTGTGTGTGTGTGTTCATAATGTGTTTAGTTGTGTTCAACATGTTCAGACAATTGTGTAAGATTGTGCAAGTCAATAAAATGTTGGTCAAATAAATTATCAGAGTTCATGTATCATTACAATCATTTTTATTTAGTCAAGCAAGGGGTTTTAGTCAAACAATAACATAGTCTGTGGTGGTAGCGATGGTTGATAATGACTCTTTTACGGGCGACTATGGCAAGAACCCATTCAATTTTAAGAATTATAATCTAGAATATCTGGCAATATATGTTGACGGTGTCCAGTTCCCCACCGAACCATTACAACCGGACTTCCCTAATGGTTGCGTAACTCGTGAATTCTATCAACTGGTGTTATCAACAGGGAGACATTTAAAGAACAGTGCTATGGCCATTGATCGAAACGATTTCCTGAGAGGGTACACTCTTTATGCATTTAATCTGACACCTGACGAGGATAATAGTCAGCATCTATCATTGATCAAGAGTGGTAACATACGCCTGGAGACACGTTTCAGGAACCCGCTGCCTAATACCATCAATCTAATAATTTATGCGGTATATGATAGTATGATTGAAGTGTCCCATCGCAGACAGGTTTTAGTTGATTACTATTAAGCATCATGAATACTGTGGAACTGACAGCCAGGTGTTTTGGCTTGTGATAAACTGCCCCAGCAACCTCTACAAATAAGACCTAGTGCTATGATAATTAACACACACCCCTCTGACCAGCCTGGAGAGCATTGGCTGGCAGTTTATATATTGGAGAGAGTTGGGTGTTTTTTTGACAGTTTTGGAAATGCTCCAAATCATTCAATATTTCCTAAATCGATTTATGACTTTTTAAACATGTCATGTGATGAGATACATTTATCAGACAAACAAGTTCAGGATGTCACATCGGTCACATGTGGTGAACACTGTATCTACTTCTTAAATCACATGTGTAGAGGCATCACCTATGATATGTTGATATCTAAATATTCTTCTAATCTGTTTAAAAATGACACAATGGTAACACGTTTTGTGAAAAAGTTGCAACCGTGTGTGTGTGTGTTCATAATGTGTTTAGTTGTGTTCAACATGTTCAGACAATTGTGTAAGATTGTGCAAGTCAATAAAATGTTGGTCAAATAAATTATCAGAGTTCATGTATCATTACAATCATTTTTATTTAGTCAAGCAAGGGGTTTTAGTCAAACAATAACATAGTCTGTGGTGGTAGCGATGGTTGATAATGACTCTTTTACGGGCGACTATGGCAAGAACCCATTCAATTTTAAGAATTATAATCTAGAATATCTGGCAATATATGTTGACGGTGTCCAGTTCCCCACCAAACCATTACAACCGGACTTCCCTAATGGTTGCGTAACTCGTGAATTCTATCAACTGGTGTTATCAACAGGGAGACATTTAAAGAACAGTGCTATGGCCATTGATCGAAACGATTTCCTGAGAGGGTACACTCTTTATGCATTTAATCTGACACCTGACGAGGATAATAGTCAGCATCTATCATTGATCAAGAGTGGTAACATACGCCTGGAGACACGTTTCAGGAACCCGCTGCCTAATACCATCAATCTAATAATTTATGCGGTATATGATAGTATGATTGAAGTGTCCCATCGCAGACAGGTTTTAGTTGATTACTATTAAGCATCATGAATACTGTGGAACTGACAGCCAGGTGTTTTGGCTTGTGATAAACTGCCCCAGCAACCTCTACAAATAAGACCTAGTGCTATGATAATTAACACACACCCCTCTGACCAGCCTGGAGAGCATTGGCTGGCAGTTTATATATTGGAGAGAGTTGGGTGTTTTTTTGACAGTTTTGGAAATGCTCCAAATCATTCAATATTTCCTAAATCGATTTATGACTTTTTAAACATGTCATGTGATGAGATACATTTATCAGACAAACAAGTTCAGGATGTCACATCGGTCACATGTGGTGAACACTGTATCTACTTCTTAAATCACATGTGTAGAGGCATCACCTATGATATGTTGATATCTAAATATTCTTCTAATCTGTTTAAAAATGACACAATGGTAACACGTTTTGTGAAAAAGTTGCAACCGTGTGTGTGTGTTCATAATGTGTTTAGTTGTGTTCAACATGTTCAGACAATTGTGTAAGATTGTGCAAGTCAATAAAATGTTGGTCAAATAAATTATCAGAGTTCATGTATCATTACAATCGTTTTTATTTAGTCAAAGCAAGGGGTTTTAGTCAAACAATAACATAGTCTGTGGTGGTAGCGATGGTTGATAATGACTCTTTTACGGGCGACTATGGCAAGAACCCATTCAATTTTAAGAATTATAATCTAGAATATCTGGCAATATATGTTGACGGTGTCCAGTTCCCCACCAAACCATTACAACCGGACTTCCCTAATGGTTGCGTAACTCGTGAATTCTATCAACTGGTGTTATCAACAGGGAGACATTTAAAGAACAGTGCTATGGCCATTGATCGAAACGATTTCCTGAGAGGGTACACTCTTTATGCATTTAATCTGACACCTGACGAGGATAATAGTCAGCATCTATCATTGATCAAGAGTGGTAACATACGCCTGGAGACACGTTTCAGGAACCCGCTGCCTAATACCATCAATCTAATAATTTATGCGGTATATGATAGTATGATTGAAGTGTCCCATCGCAGACAGGTTTTAGTTGATTACTATTAAGCATCAGAATACTGTGGAACTGACAGCCAGGTGTTTTGGCTTGTGATAAACTGCCCCAGCAACCTCTACAAATAAGACCTAGTGCTATGATAATTAACACACACCCCTCTGACCAGCCTGGAGAGCATTGGCTGGCAGTTTATATATTGGAGAGAGTTGGGTGTTTTTTTTGACAGTTTTGGAAATGCTCCAAATCATTCAATATTTCCTAAATCGATTTATGACTTTTTAAACATGTCATGTGATGAGATACATTTATCAGACAAACAAGTTCAGGATGTCACATCGGTCACATGTGGTGAACACTGTATCTACTTCTTAAATCACATGTGTAGAGGCATCACCTATGATATGTTGATATCTAAATATTCTTCTAATCTGTTTAAAAATGACACAATGGTAACACGTTTTGTGAAAAAGTTGCAACCGTGTGTGTGTGTTCATAATGTGTTTAGTTGTGTTCAACATGTTCAGACAATTGTGTAAGATTGTGCAAGTCAATAAAATGTTGGTCAAATAAATTATCAGAGTTCATGTATCATTACAATCATTTTTATTTAGTCAAGCAAGGGGTTTTAGTCAAACAATAACATAGTCTGTGGTGGTAGCGATGGTTGATAATGACTCTTTTACGGGCGACTATGGCAAGAACCCATTCAATTTTAAGAATTATAATCTAGAATATCTGGCAATATATGTTGACGGTGTCCAGTTCCCCACCAAACCATTACAACCGGACTTCCCTAATGGTTGCGTAACTCGTGAATTCTATCAACTGGTGTTATCAACAGGGAGACATTTAAAGAACAGTGCTATGGCCATTGATCGAAACGATTTCCTGAGAGGGTACACTCTTTATGCATTTAATCTGACACCTGACGAGGATAATAGTCAGCATCTATCATTGATCAAGAGTGGTAACATACGCCTGGAGACACGTTTCAGGAACCCGCTGCCTAATACCATCAATCTAATAATTTATGCGGTATATGATAGTATGATTGAAGTGTCCCATCGCAGACAGGTTTTAGTTGATTACTATTAAGCATCATGAATACTGTGGAACTGACAGCCAGGTGTTTTGGCTTGTGATAAACTGCCCCAGCAACCTCTACAAATAAGACCTAGTGCTATGATAATTAACACACACCCCTCTGACCAGCCTGGAGAGCATTGGCTGGCAGTTTATATATTGGAGAGAGTTGGGTGTTTTTTTTGACAGTTTTGGAAATGCTCCAAATCATTCAATATTTCCTAAATCGATTTATGACTTTTTAAACATGTCATGTGATGAGATACATTTATCAGACAAACAAGTTCAGAATGTCACATCGGTCACATGTGGTGAACACTGTATCTACTTCTTAAATCACATGTGTAGAGGCATCACCTATGATATGTTGATATCTAAATATTCTTCTAATCTGTTTAAAAATGACACAATGGTAACACGTTTTGTGAAAAAGTTGCAACCGTGTGTGTGTGTTCATAATGTGTTTAGTTGTGTTCAACATGTTCAGACAATTGTGTAAGATTGTGCAAGTCAATAAAATGTTGGTCAAATAAATTATCAGAGTTCATGTATCATTACAATCATTTTTATTTAGTCAAGCAAGGGGTTTTAGTCAAACAATAACATAGTCTGTGGTGGTAGCGATGGTTGATAATGACTCTTTTACGGGCGACTATGGCAAGAACCCATTCAATTTTAAGAATTATAATCTAGAATATCTGGCAATATATGTTGACGGTGTCCAGTTCCCCACCGAACCATTACAACCGGACTTCCCTAATGGTTGCGTAACTCGTGAATTCTATCAACTGGTGTTATCAACAGGGAGACATTTAAAGAACAGTGCTATGGCCATTGATCGAAACGATTTCCTGAGAGGGTACACTCTTTATGCATTTAATCTGACACCTGACGAGGATAATAGTCAGCATCTATCATTGATCAAGAGTGGTAACATACGCCTGGAGACACGTTTCAGGAACCCGCTGCCTAATACCATCAATCTAATAATTTATGCGGTATATGATAGTATGATTGAAGTGTCCCATCGCAGACAGGTTTTAGTTGATTACTATTAAGCATCATGAATACTGTGGAACTGACAGCCAGGTGTTTTGGCTTGTGATAAACTGCCCCAGCAACCTCTACAAATAAGACCTAGTGCTATGATAATTAACACACACCCCTCTGACCAGCCTGGAGAGCATTGGCTGGCAGTTTATATATTGGAGACAGTTGGGTGTTTTTTTTGACAGTTTTGGAAATGCTCCAAATCATTCAATATTTCCTAAATCGATTTATGACTTTTTAAACATGTCATGTGATGAGATACATTTATCAGACAAACAAGTTCAGGATGTCACATCGGTCACATGTGGTGAACACTGTATCTACTTCTTAAATCACATGTGTAGAGGCATCACCTATGATATGTTGATATCTAAATATTCTTCTAATCTGTTTAAAAATGACACAATGGTAACACGTTTTGTGAAAAAGTTGCAACCGTGTGTGTGTGTTCATAATGTGTTTAGTTGTGTTCAACATGTTCAGACAATTGTGTAAGATTGTGCAAGTCAATAAAATGTTGGTCAAATAAATTATCAGAGTTCATGTATCATTACAATCATTTTTATTTAGTCAAGCAAGGGGTTTTAGTCAAACAATAACATAGTCTGTGGTGGTAGCGATGGTTGATAATGACTCTTTTACGGGCGACTATGGCAAGAACCCATTCAATTTTAAGAATTATAATCTAGAATATCTGGCAATATATGTTGACGGTGTCCAGTTCCCCACCAAACCATTACAACCGGACTTCCCTAATGGTTGCGTAACTCGTGAATTCTATCAACTGGTGTTATCAACAGGGAGACATTTAAAGAACAGTGCTATGGCCATTGATCGAAACGATTTCCTGAGAGGGTACACTCTTTATGCATTTAATCTGACACCTGACGAGGATAATAGTCAGCATCTATCATTGATCAAGAGTGGTAACATACGCCTGGAGACACGTTTCAGGAACCCGCTGCCTAATACCATCAATCTAATAATTTATGCGGTATATGATAGTATGATTGAAGTGTCCCATCGCAGACAGGTTTTAGTTGATTACTATTAAGCATCATGAATACTGTGGAACTGACAGCCAGGTGTTTTGGCTTGTGATAAACTGCCCCAGCAACCTCTACAAATAAGACCTAGTGCTATGATAATTAACACACACCCCTCTGACCAGCCTGGAGAGCATTGGCTGGCAGTTTATATATTGGAGAGAGTTGGGTGTTTTTTTGACAGTTTTGGAAATGCTCCAAATCATTCAATATTTCCTAAATCGATTTATGACTTTTTAAACATGTCATGTGATGAGATACATTTATCAGACAAACAAGTTCAGGATGTCACATCGGTCACATGTGGTGAACACTGTATCTACTTCTTAAATCACATGTGTAGAGGCATCACCTATGATATGTTGATATCTAAATATTCTTCTAATCTGTTTAAAAATGACACAATGGTAACACGTTTTGTGAAAAAGTTGCAACCGTGTGTGTGTGTGTGTGTTCATAATGTGTTTAGTTGTGTTCAACATGTTCAGACAATTGTGTAAGATTGTGCAAGTCAATAAAATGTTGGTCAAATAAATTATCAGAGTTCATGTATCATTACAATCATTTTTATTTAGTCAAGCAAGGGGTTTTAGTCAAACAATAACATAGTCTGTGGTGGTAGCGATGGTTGATAATGACTCTTTTACGGGCGACTATGGCAAGAACCCATTCAATTTTAAGAATTATAATCTAGAATATCTGGCAATATATGTTGACGGTGTCCAGTTCCCCACCAAACCATTACAACCGGACTTCCCTAATGGTTGCGTAACTCGTGAATTCTATCAACTGGTGTTATCAACAGGGAGACATTTAAAGAACAGTGCTATGGCCATTGATCGAAACGATTTCCTGAGAGGGTACACTCTTTATGCATTTAATCTGACACCTGACGAGGATAATAGTCAGCATCTATCATTGATCAAGAGTGGTAACATACGCCTGGAGACACGTTTCAGGAACCCGCTGCCTAATACCATCAATCTAATAATTTATGCGGTATATGATAGTATGATTGAAGTGTCCCATCGCAGACAGGTTTTAGTTGATTACTATTAAGCATCATGAATACTGTGGAACTGACAGCCAGGTGTTTTGGCTTGTGATAAACTGCCCCAGCAACCTCTACAAATAAGACCTAGTGCTATGATAATTAACACACACCCCTCTGACCAGCCTGGAGAGCATTGGCTGGCAGTTTATATATTGGAGAGAGTTGGGTGTTTTTTTGACAGTTTTGGAAATGCTCCAAATCATTCAATATTTCCTAAATCGATTTATGACTTTTTAAACATGTCATGTGATGAGATACATTTATCAGACAAACAAGTTCAGGATGTCACATCGGTCACATGTGGTGAACACTGTATCTACTTCTTAAATCACATGTGTAGAGGCATCACCTATGATATGTTGATATCTAAATATTCTTCTAATCTGTTTAAAAATGACACAATGGTAACACGTTTTGTGAAAAAGTTGCAACCGTGTGTGTGTGTGTTCATAATGTGTTTAGTTGTGTTCAACATGTTCAGACAATTGTGTAAGATTGTGCAAGTCAATAAAATGTTGGTCAAATAAATTATCAGAGTTCATGTATCATTACAATCATTTTTATTTAGTCAAGCAAGGGGTTTTAGTCAAACAATAACATAGTCTGTGGTGGTAGCGATGGTTGATAATGACTCTTTTACGGGCGACTATGGCAAGAACCCATTCAATTTTAAGAATTATAATCTAGAATATCTGGCAATATATGTTGACGGTGTCCAGTTCCCCACCAAACCATTACAACCGGACTTCCCTAATGGTTGCGTAACTCGTGAATTCTATCAACTGGTGTTATCAACAGGGAGACATTTAAAGAACAGTGCTATGGCCATTGATCGAAACGATTTCCTGAGAGGGTACACTCTTTATGCATTTAATCTGACACCTGACGAGGATAATAGTCAGCATCTATCATTGATCAAGAGTGGTAACATACGCCTGGAGACACGTTTCAGGAACCCGCTGCCTAATACCATCAATCTAATAATTTATGCGGTATATGATAGTATGATTGAAGTGTCCCATCGCAGACAGGTTTTAGTTGATTACTATTAAGCATCATGAATACTGTGGAACTGACAGCCAGGTGTTTTGGCTTGTGATAAACTGCCCCAGCAACCTCTACAAATAAGACCTAGTGCTATGATAATTAACACACACCCCTCTGACCAGCCTGGAGAGCATTGGCTGGCAGTTTATATATTGGAGAGAGTTGGGTGTTTTTTTGACAGTTTTGGAAATGCTCCAAATCATTCAATATTTCCTAAATCGATTTATGACTTTTTAAACATGTCATGTGATGAGATACATTTATCAGACAAACAAGTTCAGGATGTCACATCGGTCACATGTGGTGAACACTGTATCTACTTCTTAAATCACATGTGTAGAGGCATCACCTATGATATGTTGATATCTAAATATTCTTCTAATCTGTTTAAAAATGACACAATGGTAACACGTTTTGTGAAAAAGTTGCAACCGTGTGTGTGTGTGTTCATAATGTGTTTAGTTGTGTTCAACATGTTCAGACAATTGTGTAAGATTGTGCAAGTCAATAAAATGTTGGTCAAATAAATTATCAGAGTTCATGTATCATTACAATCATTTTTATTTAGTCAAGCAAGGGGTTTTAGTCAAACAATAACATAGTCTGTGGTGGTAGCGATGGTTGATAATGACTCTTTTACGGGCGACTATGGCAAGAACCCATTCAATTTTAAGAATTATAATCTAGAATATCTGGCAATATATGTTGACGGTGTCCAGTTCCCCACCGAACCATTACAACCGGACTTCCCTAATGGTTGCGTAACTCGTGAATTCTATCAACTGGTGTTATCAACAGGGAGACATTTAAAGAACAGTGCTATGGCCATTGATCGAAACGATTTCCTGAGAGGGTACACTCTTTATGCATTTAATCTGACACCTGACGAGGATAATAGTCAGCATCTATCATTGATCAAGAGTGGTAACATACGCCTGGAGACACGTTTCAGGAACCCGCTGCCTAATACCATCAATCTAATAATTTATGCGGTATATGATAGTATGATTGAAGTGTCCCATCGCAGACAGGTTTTAGTTGATTACTATTAAGCATCATGAATACTGTGGAACTGACAGCCAGGTGTTTTGGCTTGTGATAAACTGCCCCAGCAACCTCTACAAATAAGACCTAGTGCTATGATAATTAACACACACCCCTCTGACCAGCCTGGAGAGCATTGGCTGGCAGTTTATATATTGGAGAGAGTTGGGTGTTTTTTTGACAGTTTTGGAAATGCTCCAAATCATTCAATATTTCCTAAATCGATTTATGACTTTTTAAACATGTCATGTGATGAGATACATTTATCAGACAAACAAGTTCAGGATGTCACATCGGTCACATGTGGTGAACACTGTATCTACTTCTTAAATCACATGTGTAGAGGCATCACCTATGATATGTTGATATCTAAATATTCTTCTAATCTGTTTAAAAATGACACAATGGTAACACGTTTTGTGAAAAAGTTGCAACCGTGTGTGTGTGTGTTCATAATGTGTTTAGTTGTGTTCAACATGTTCAGACAATTGTGTAAGATTGTGCAAGTCAATAAAATGTTGGTCAAATAAATTATCAGAGTTCATGTATCATTACAATCATTTTTATTTAGTCAAGCAAGGGGTTTTAGTCAAACAATAACATAGTCTGTGGTGGTAGCGATGGTTGATAATGACTCTTTTACGGGCGACTATGGCAAGAACCCATTCAATTTTAAGAATTATAATCTAGAATATCTGGCAATATATGTTGACGGTGTCCAGTTCCCCACCAAACCATTACAACCGGACTTCCCTAATGGTTGCGTAACTCGTGAATTCTATCAACTGGTGTTATCAACAGGGAGACATTTAAAGAACAGTGCTATGGCCATTGATCGAAACGATTTCCTGAGAGGGTACACTCTTTATGCATTTAATCTGACACCTGACGAGGATAATAGTCAGCATCTATCATTGATCAAGAGTGGTAACATACGCCTGGAGACACGTTTCAGGAACCCGCTGCCTAATACCATCAATCTAATAATTTATGCGGTATATGATAGTATGATTGAAGTGTCCCATCGCAGACAGGTTTTAGTTGATTACTATTAAGCATCATGAATACTGTGGAACTGACAGCCAGGTGTTTTGGCTTGTGATAAACTGCCCCAGCAACCTCTACAAATAAGACCTAGTGCTATGATAATTAACACACACCCCTCTGACCAGCCTGGAGAGCATTGGCTGGCAGTTTATATATTGGAGAGAGTTGGGTGTTTTTTTGACAGTTTTGGAAATGCTCCAAATCATTCAATATTTCCTAAATCGATTTATGACTTTTTAAACATGTCATGTGATGAGATACATTTATCAGACAAACAAGTTCAGGATGTCACATCGGTCACATGTGGTGAACACTGTATCTACTTCTTAAATCACATGTGTAGAGGCATCACCTATGATATGTTGATATCTAAATATTCTTCTAATCTGTTTAAAAATGACACAATGGTAACACGTTTTGTGAAAAAGTTGCAACCGTGTGTGTGTGTGTTCATAATGTGTTTAGTTGTGTTCAACATGTTCAGACAATTGTGTAAGATTGTGCAAGTCAATAAAATGTTGGTCAAATAAATTATCAGAGTTCATGTATCATTACAATCGTTTTTATTTAGTCAAAGCAAGGGGTTTTAGTCAAACAATAACATAGTCTGTGGTGGTAGCGATGGTTGATAATGACTCTTTTACGGGCGACTATGGCAAGAACCCATTCAATTTTAAGAATTATAATCTAGAATATCTGGCAATATATGTTGACGGTGTCCAGTTCCCCACCAAACCATTACAACCGGACTTCCCTAATGGTTGCGTAACTCGTGAATTCTATCAACTGGTGTTATCAACAGGGAGACATTTAAAGAACAGTGCTATGGCCATTGATCGAAACGATTTCCTGAGAGGGTACACTCTTTATGCATTTAATCTGACACCTGACGAGGATAATAAGTCAGCATCTATCATTGATCAAGAGTGGTAACATACGCCTGGAGACACGTTTCAGGAACCCGCTGCCTAATACCATCAATCTAATAATTTATGCGGTATATGATAGTATGATTGAAGTGTCCCATCGCAGACAGGTTTTAGTTGATTACTATTAAGCATCATGAATACTGTGGAACTGACAGCCAGGTGTTTTGGCTTGTGATAAACTGCCCCAGCAACCTCTACAAATAAGACCTAGTGCTATGATAATTAACACACACCCCTCTGACCAGCCTGGAGAGCATTGGCTGGCAGTTTATATATTGGAGAGAGTTGGGTGTTTTTTTGACAGTTTTGGAAATGCTCCAAATCATTCAATATTTCCTAAATCGATTTATGACTTTTTAAACATGTCATGTGATGAGATACATTTATCAGACAAACAAGTTCAGGATGTCACATCGGTCACATGTGGTGAACACTGTATCTACTTCTTAAATCACATGTTTAGGCATCACCTATGATATGTTGATATCTAAATATTCTTCTAATCTGTTTAAAAATGACACAATGGTAACACGTTTTGTGAAAAAGTTGCAACCGTGTGTGTGTGTTCATAATGTGTTTAGTTGTGTTCAACATGTTCAGACAATTGTGTAAGATTGTGCAAGTCAATAAAATGTTGGTCAAATAAATTATCAGAGTTCATGTAAAATTACAATCATTTTTATTTAGTCAAGCAAGGGGTTTTAGTCAAACAATAACATAGTCTGTGGTGGTAGCGATGGTTGATAATGACTCTTTTACGGGCGACTATGGCAAGAACCCATTCAATTTTAAGAATTATAATCTAGAATATCTGGCAATATATGTTGACGGTGTCCAGTTCCCCACCAAACCATTACAACCGGACTTCCCTAATGGTTGCGTAACTCGTGAATTCTATCAACTGGTGTTATCAACAGGGAGACATTTAAAGAACAGTGCTATGGCCATTGATCGAAACGATTTCCTGAGAGGGTACACTCTTTATGCATTTAATCTGACACCTGACGAGGATAATAGTCAGCATCTATCATTGATCAAGAGTGGTAACATACGCCTGGAGACACGTTTCAGGAACCCGCTGCCTAATACCATCAATCTAATAATTTATGCGGTATATGATAGTATGATTGAAGTGTCCCATCGCAGACAGGTTTTAGTTGATTACTATTAAGCATCATGAATACTGTGGAACTGACAGCCAGGTGTTTTGGCTTGTGATAAACTGCCCCAGCAACCTCTACAAATAAGACCTAGTGCTATGATAATTAACACACACCCCTCTGACCAGCCTGGAGAGCATTGGCTGGCAGTTTATATATTGGAGAGAGTTGGGTGTTTTTTTGACAGTTTTGGAAATGCTCCAAATCATTCAATATTTCCTAAATCGATTTATGACTTTTTAAACATGTCATGTGATGAGATACATTTATCAGACAAACAAGTTCAGGATGTCACATCGGTCACATGTGGTGAACACTGTATCTACTTCTTAAATCACATGTGTAGAGGCATCACCTATGATATGTTGATATCTAAATATTCTTCTAATCTGTTTAAAAATGACACAATGGTAACACGTTTTGTGAAAAAGTTGCAACCGTGTGTGTGTGTGTTCATAATGTGTTTAGTTGTGTTCAACATGTTCAGACAATTGTGTAAGATTGTGCAAGTCAATAAAATGTTGGTCAAATAAATTATCAGAGTTCATGTATCATTACAATCGTTTTTATTTAGTCAAAGCAAGGGGTTTTAGTCAAACAATAACATAGTCTGTGGTGGTAGCGATGGTTGATAATGACTCTTTTACGGGCGACTATGGCAAGAACCCATTCAATTTTAAGAATTATAATCTAGAATATCTGGCAATATATGTTGACGGTGTCCAGTTCCCCACCAAACCATTACAACCGGACTTCCCTAATGGTTGCGTAACTCGTGAATTCTATCAACTGGTGTTATCAACAGGGAGACATTTAAAGAACAGTGCTATGGCCATTGATCGAAACGATTTCCTGAGAGGGTACACTCTTTATGCATTTAATCTGACACCTGACGAGGATAATAGTCAGCATCTATCATTGATCAAGAGTGGTAACATACGCCTGGAGACACGTTTCAGGAACCCGCTGCCTAATACCATCAATCTAATAATTTATGCGGTATATGATAGTATGATTGAAGTGTCCCATCGCAGACAGGTTTTAGTTGATTACTATTAAGCATCATGAATACTGTGGAACTGACAGCCAGGTGTTTTGGCTTGTGATAAACTGCCCCAGCAACCTCTACAAATAAGACCTAGTGCTATGATAATTAACACACACCCCTCTGACCAGCCTGGAGAGCATTGGCTGGCAGTTTATATATTGGAGAGAGTTGGGTGTTTTTTTGACAGTTTTGGAAATGCTCCAAATCATTCAATATTTCCTAAATCGATTTATGACTTTTTAAACATGTCATGTGATGAGATACATTTATCAGACAAACAAGTTCAGGATGTCACATCGGTCACATGTGGTGAACACTGTATCTACTTCTTAAATCACATGTGTAGAGGCATCACCTATGATATGTTGATATCTAAATATTCTTCTAATCTGTTTAAAAATGACACAATGGTAACACGTTTTGTGAAAAAGTTGCAACCGTGTGTGTGTGTGTTCATAATGTGTTTAGTTGTGTTCAACATGTTCAGACAATTGTGTAAGATTGTGCAAGTCAATAAAATGTTGGTCAAATAAATTATCAGAGTTCATGTATCATTACAATCATTTTTATTTAGTCAAGCAAGGGGTTTTAGTCAAACAATAACATAGTCTGTGGTGGTAGCGATGGTTGATAATGACTCTTTTACGGGCGACTATGGCAAGAACCCATTCAATTTTAAGAATTATAATCTAGAATATCTGGCAATATATGTTGACGGTGTCCAGTTCCCCACCGAACCATTACAACCGGACTTCCCTAATGGTTGCGTAACTCGTGAATTCTATCAACTGGTGTTATCAACAGGGAGACATTTAAAGAACAGTGCTATGGCCATTGATCGAAACGATTTCCTGAGAGGGTACACTCTTTATGCATTTAATCTGACACCTGACGAGGATAATAGTCAGCATCTATCATTGATCAAGAGTGGTAACATACGCCTGGAGACACGTTTCAGGAACCCGCTGCCTAATACCATCAATCTAATAATTTATGCGGTATATGATAGTATGATTGAAGTGTCCCATCGCAGACAGGTTTTAGTTGATTACTATTAAGCATCATGAATACTGTGGAACTGACAGCCAGGTGTTTTGGCTTGTGATAAACTGCCCCAGCAACCTCTACAAATAAGACCTAGTGCTATGATAATTAACACACACCCCTCTGACCAGCCTGGAGAGCATTGGCTGGCAGTTTATATATTGGAGAGAGTTGGGTGTTTTTTTGACAGTTTTGGAAATGCTCCAAATCATTCAATATTTCCTAAATCGATTTATGACTTTTTAAACATGTCATGTGATGAGATACATTTATCAGACAAACAAGTTCAGGATGTCACATCGGTCACATGTGGTGAACACTGTATCTACTTCTTAAATCACATGTGTAGAGGCATCACCTATGATATGTTGATATCTAAATATTCTTCTAATCTGTTTAAAAATGACACAATGGTAACACGTTTTGTGAAAAAGTTGCAACCGTGTGTGTGTGTGTTCATAATGTGTTTAGTTGTGTTCAACATGTTCAGACAATTGTGTAAGATTGTGCAAGTCAATAAAATGTTGGTCAAATAAATTATCAGAGTTCATGTATCATTACAATCATTTTTATTTAGTCAAGCAAGGGGTTTTAGTCAAACAATAACATAGTCTGTGGTGGTAGCGATGGTTGATAATGACTCTTTTACGGGCGACTATGGCAAGAACCCATTCAATTTTAAGAATTATAATCTAGAATATCTGGCAATATATGTTGACGGTGTCCAGTTCCCCACCGAACCATTACAACCGGACTTCCCTAATGGTTGCGTAACTCGTGAATTCTATCAACTGGTGTTATCAACAGGGAGACATTTAAAGAACAGTGCTATGGCCATTGATCGAAACGATTTCCTGAGAGGGTACACTCTTTATGCATTTAATCTGACACCTGACGAGGATAATAGTCAGCATCTATCATTGATCAAGAGTGGTAACATACGCCTGGAGACACGTTTCAGGAACCCGCTGCCTAATACCATCAATCTAATAATTTATGCGGTATATGATAGTATGATTGAAGTGTCCCATCGCAGACAGGTTTTAGTTGATTACTATTAAGCATCATGAATACTGTGGAACTGACAGCCAGGTGTTTTGGCTTGTGATAAACTGCCCCAGCAACCTCTACAAATAAGACCTAGTGCTATGATAATTAACACACACCCCTCTGACCAGCCTGGAGAGCATTGGCTGGCAGTTTATATATTGGAGAGAGTTGGGTGTTTTTTTGACAGTTTTGGAAATGCTCCAAATCATTCAATATTTCCTAAATCGATTTATGACTTTTTAAACATGTCATGTGATGAGATACATTTATCAGACAAACAAGTTCAGGATGTCACATCGGTCACATGTGGTGAACACTGTATCTACTTCTTAAATCACATGTGTAGAGGCATCACCTATGATATGTTGATATCTAAATATTCTTCTAATCTGTTTAAAAATGACACAATGGTAACACGTTTTGTGAAAAAGTTGCAACCGTGTGTGTGTGTGTTCATAATGTGTTTAGTTGTGTTCAACATGTTCAGACAATTGTGTAAGATTGTGCAAGTCAATAAAATGTTGGTCAAATAAATTATCAGAGTTCATGTATCATTACAATCATTTTTATTTAGTCAAGCAAGGGGTTTTAGTCAAACAATAACATAGTCTGTGGTGGTAGCGATGGTTGATAATGACTCTTTTACGGGCGACTATGGCAAGAACCCATTCAATTTTAAGAATTATAATCTAGAATATCTGGCAATATATGTTGACGGTGTCCAGTTCCCCACCAAACCATTACAACCGGACTTCCCTAATGGTTGCGTAACTCGTGAATTCTATCAACTGGTGTTATCAACAGGGAGACATTTAAAGAACAGTGCTATGGCCATTGATCGAAACGATTTCCTGAGAGGGTACACTCTTTATGCATTTAATCTGACACCTGACGAGGATAATAGTCAGCATCTATCATTGATCAAGAGTGGTAACATACGCCTGGAGACACGTTTCAGGAACCCGCTGCCTAATACCATCAATCTAATAATTTATGCGGTATATGATAGTATGATTGAAGTGTCCCATCGCAGACAGGTTTTAGTTGATTACTATTAAGCATCATGAATACTGTGGAACTGACAGCCAGGTGTTTTGGCTTGTGATAAACTGCCCCAGCAACCTCTACAAATAAGACCTAGTGCTATGATAATTAACACACACCCCTCTGACCAGCCTGGAGAGCATTGGCTGGCAGTTTATATATTGGAGAGAGTTGGGTGTTTTTTTGACAGTTTTGGAAATGCTCCAAATCATTCAATATTTCCTAAATCGATTTATGACTTTTTAAACATGTCATGTGATGAGATACATTTATCAGACAAACAAGTTCAGGATGTCACATCGGTCACATGTGGTGAACACTGTATCTACTTCTTAAATCACATGTGTAGAGGCATCACCTATGATATGTTGATATCTAAATATTCTTCTAATCTGTTTAAAAATGACACAATGGTAACACGTTTTGTGAAAAAGTTGCAACCGTGTGTGTGTGTGTTCATAATGTGTTTAGTTGTGTTCAACATGTTCAGACAATTGTGTAAGATTGTGCAAGTCAATAAAATGTTGGTCAAATAAATTATCAGAGTTCATGTATCATTACAATCGTTTTTATTTAGTCAAAGCAAGGGGTTTTAGTCAAACAATAACATAGTCTGTGGTGGTAGCGATGGTTGATAATGACTCTTTTACGGGCGACTATGGCAAGAACCCATTCAATTTTAAGAATTATAATCTAGAATATCTGGCAATATATGTTGACGGTGTCCAGTTCCCCACCAAACCATTACAACCGGACTTCCCTAATGGTTGCGTAACTCGTGAATTCTATCAACTGGTGTTATCAACAGGGAGACATTTAAAGAACAGTGCTATGGCCATTGATCGAAACGATTTCCTGAGAGGGTACACTCTTTATGCATTTAATCTGACACCTGACGAGGATAATAGTCAGCATCTATCATTGATCAAGAGTGGTAACATACGCCTGGAGACACGTTTCAGGAACCCGCTGCCTAATACCATCAATCTAATAATTTATGCGGTATATGATAGTATGATTGAAGTGTCCCATCGCAGACAGGTTTTAGTTGATTACTATTAAGCATCATGAATACTGTGGAACTGACAGCCAGGTGTTTTGGCTTGTGATAAACTGCCCCAGCAACCTCTACAAATAAGACCTAGTGCTATGATAATTAACACACACCCCTCTGACCAGCCTGGAGAGCATTGGCTGGCAGTTTATATATTGGAGAGAGTTGGGTGTTTTTTTGACAGTTTTGGAAATGCTCCAAATCATTCAATATTTCCTAAATCGATTTATGACTTTTTAAACATGTCATGTGATGAGATACATTTATCAGACAAACAAGTTCAGGATGTCACATCGGTCACATGTGGTGAACACTGTATCTACTTCTTAAATCACATGTGTAGAGGCATCACCTATGATATGTTGATATCTAAATATTCTTCTAATCTGTTTAAAAATGACACAATGGTAACACGTTTTGTGAAAAAGTTGCAACCGTGTGTGTGTGTGTTCATAATGTGTTTAGTTGTGTTCAACATGTTCAGACAATTGTGTAAGATTGTGCAAGTCAATAAAATGTTGGTCAAATAAATTATCAGAGTTCATGTATCATTACAATCGTTTTTATTTAGTCAAAGCAAGGGGTTTTAGTCAAACAATAACATAGTCTGTGGTGGTAGCGATGGTTGATAATGACTCTTTTACGGGCGACTATGGCAAGAACCCATTCAATTTTAAGAATTATAATCTAGAATATCTGGCAATATATGTTGACGGTGTCCAGTTCCCCACCAAACCATTACAACCGGACTTCCCTAATGGTTGCGTAACTCGTGAATTCTATCAACTGGTGTTATCAACAGGGAGACATTTAAAGAACAGTGCTATGGCCATTGATCGAAACGATTTCCTGAGAGGGTACACTCTTTATGCATTTAATCTGACACCTGACGAGGATAATAGTCAGCATCTATCATTGATCAAGAGTGGTAACATACGCCTGGAGACACGTTTCAGGAACCCGCTGCCTAATACCATCAATCTAATAATTTATGCGGTATATGATAGTATGATTGAAGTGTCCCATCGCAGACAGGTTTTAGTTGATTACTATTAAGCATCATGAATACTGTGGAACTGACAGCCAGGTGTTTTGGCTTGTGATAAACTGCCCCAGCAACCTCTACAAATAAGACCTAGTGCTATGATAATTAACACACACCCCTCTGACCAGCCTGGAGAGCATTGGCTGGCAGTTTATATATTGGAGAGAGTTGGGTGTTTTTTTGACAGTTTTGGAAATGCTCCAAATCATTCAATATTTCCTAAATCGATTTATGACTTTTTAAACATGTCATGTGATGAGATACATTTATCAGACAAACAAGTTCAGGATGTCACATCGGTCACATGTGGTGAACACTGTATCTACTTCTTAAATCACATGTTTAGGCATCACCTATGATATGTTGATATCTAAATATTCTTCTAATCTGTTTAAAAATGACACAATGGTAACACGTTTTGTGAAAAAGTTGCAACCGTGTGTGTGTGTTCATAATGTGTTTAGTTGTGTTCAACATGTTCAGACAATTGTGTAAGATTGTGCAAGTCAATAAAATGTTGGTCAAATAAATTATCAGAGTTCATGTAAAATTACAATCATTTTTATTTAGTCAAGCAAGGGGTTTTAGTCAAACAATAACATAGTCTGTGGTGGTAGCGATGGTTGATAATGACTCTTTTACGGGCGACTATGGCAAGAACCCATTCAATTTTAAGAATTATAATCTAGAATATCTGGCAATATATGTTGACGGTGTCCAGTTCCCCACCAAACCATTACAACCGGACTTCCCTAATGGTTGCGTAACTCGTGAATTCTATCAACTGGTGTTATCAACAGGGAGACATTTAAAGAACAGTGCTATGGCCATTGATCGAAACGATTTCCTGAGAGGGTACACTCTTTATGCATTTAATCTGACACCTGACGAGGATAATAGTCAGCATCTATCATTGATCAAGAGTGGTAACATACGCCTGGAGACACGTTTCAGGAACCCGCTGCCTAATACCATCAATCTAATAATTTATGCGGTATATGATAGTATGATTGAAGTGTCCCATCGCAGACAGGTTTTAGTTGATTACTATTAAGCATCATGAATACTGTGGAACTGACAGCCAGGTGTTTTGGCTTGTGATAAACTGCCCCAGCAACCTCTACAAATAAGACCTAGTGCTATGATAATTAACACACACCCCTCTGACCAGCCTGGAGAGCATTGGCTGGCAGTTTATATATTGGAGAGAGTTGGGTGTTTTTTTGACAGTTTTGGAAATGCTCCAAATCATTCAATATTTCCTAAATCGATTTATGACTTTTTAAAAATGTCATGTGATGAGATACATTTATCAGACAAACAAGTTCAGGATGTCACATCGGTCACATGTGGTGAACACTGTATCTACTTCTTAAATCACATGTGTAGAGGCATCACCTATGATATGTTGATATCTAAATATTCTTCTAATCTGTTTAAAAATGACACAATGGTAACACGTTTTGTGAAAAAGTTGCAACCGTGTGTGTGTGTTCATAATGTGTTTAGTTGTGTTCAACATGTTCAGACAATTGTGTAAGATTGTGCAAGTCAATAAAATGTTGGTCAAATAAATTATCAGAGTTCATGTATCATTACAATCATTTTTATTTAGTCAAGCAAGGGGTTTTAGTCAAACAATAACATAGTCTGTGGTGGTAGCGATGGTTGATAATGACTCTTTTACGGGCGACTATGGCAAGAACCCATTCAATTTTAAGAATTATAATCTAGAATATCTGGCAATATATGTTGACGGTGTCCAGTTCCCCACCAAACCATTACAACCGGACTTCCCTAATGGTTGCGTAACTCGTGAATTCTATCAACTGGTGTTATCAACAGGGAGACATTTAAAGAACAGTGCTATGGCCATTGATCGAAACGATTTCCTGAGAGGGTACACTCTTTATGCATTTAATCTGACACCTGACGAGGATAATAGTCAGCATCTATCATTGATCAAGAGTGGTAACATACGCCTGGAGACACGTTTCAGGAACCCGCTGCCTAATACCATCAATCTAATAATTTATGCGGTATATGATAGTATGATTGAAGTGTCCCATCGCAGACAGGTTTTAGTTGATTACTATTAAGCATCATGAATACTGTGGAACTGACAGCCAGGTGTTTTGGCTTGTGATAAACTGCCCCAGCAACCTCTACAAATAAGACCTAGTGCTATGATAATTAACACACACCCCTCTGACCAGCCTGGAGAGCATTGGCTGGCAGTTTATATATTGGAGAGAGTTGGGTGTTTTTTTGACAGTTTTGGAAATGCTCCAAATCATTCAATATTTCCTAAATCGATTTATGACTTTTTAAACATGTCATGTGATGAGATACATTTATCAGACAAACAAGTTCAGGATGTCACATCGGTCACATGTGGTGAACACTGTATCTACTTCTTAAATCACATGTTTAGGCATCACCTATGATATGTTGATATCTAAATATTCTTCTAATCTGTTTAAAAATGACACAATGGTAACACGTTTTGTGAAAAAGTTGCAACCGTGTGTGTGTGTTCATAATGTGTTTAGTTGTGTTCAACATGTTCAGACAATTGTGTAAGATTGTGCAAGTCAATAAAATGTTGGTCAAATAAATTATCAGAGTTCATGTAAAATTACAATCATTTTTATTTAGTCAAGCAAGGGGTTTTAGTCAAACAATAACATAGTCTGTGGTGGTAGCGATGGTTGATAATGACTCTTTTACGGGCGACTATGGCAAGAACCCATTCAATTTTAAGAATTATAATCTAGAATATCTGGCAATATATGTTGACGGTGTCCAGTTCCCCACCAAACCATTACAACCGGACTTCCCTAATGGTTGCGTAACTCGTGAATTCTATCAACTGGTGTTATCAACAGGGAGACATTTAAAGAACAGTGCTATGGCCATTGATCGAAACGATTTCCTGAGAGGGTACACTCTTTATGCATTTAATCTGACACCTGACGAGGATAATAGTCAGCATCTATCATTGATCAAGAGTGGTAACATACGCCTGGAGACACGTTTCAGGAACCCGCTGCCTAATACCATCAATCTAATAATTTATGCGGTATATGATAGTATGATTGAAGTGTCCCATCGCAGACAGGTTTTAGTTGATTACTATTAAGCATCATGAATACTGTGGAACTGACAGCCAGGTGTTTTGGCTTGTGATAAACTGCCCCAGCAACCTCTACAAATAAGACCTAGTGCTATGATAATTAACACACACCCCTCTGACCAGCCTGGAGAGCATTGGCTGGCAGTTTATATATTGGAGAGAGTTGGGTGTTTTTTTGACAGTTTTGGAAATGCTCCAAATCATTCAATATTTCCTAAATCGATTTATGACTTTTTAAACATGTCATGTGATGAGATACATTTATCAGACAAACAAGTTCAGGATGTCACATCGGTCACATGTGGTGAACACTGTATCTACTTCTTAAATCACATGTGTAGAGGCATCACCTATGATATGTTGATATCTAAATATTCTTCTAATCTGTTTAAAAATGACACAATGGTAACACGTTTTGTGAAAAAGTTGCAACCGTGTGTGTGTGTGTTCATAATGTGTTTAGTTGTGTTCAACATGTTCAGACAATTGTGTAAGATTGTGCAAGTCAATAAAATGTTGGTCAAATAAATTATCAGAGTTCATGTATCATTACAATCATTTTTATTTAGTCAAGCAAGGGGTTTTAGTCAAACAATAACATAGTCTGTGGTGGTAGCGATGGTTGATAATGACTCTTTTACGGGCGACTATGGCAAGAACCCATTCAATTTTAAGAATTATAATCTAGAATATCTGGCAATATATGTTGACGGTGTCCAGTTCCCCACCAAACCATTACAACCGGACTTCCCTAATGGTTGCGTAACTCGTGAATTCTATCAACTGGTGTTATCAACAGGGAGACATTTAAAGAACAGTGCTATGGCCATTGATCGAAACGATTTCCTGAGAGGGTACACTCTTTATGCATTTAATCTGACACCTGACGAGGATAATAGTCAGCATCTATCATTGATCAAGAGTGGTAACATACGCCTGGAGACACGTTTCTGGAACCCGCTGCCTAATACCATCAATCTAATAATTTATGCGGTATATGATAGTATGATTGAAGTGTCCCATCGCAGACAGGTTTTAGTTGATTACTATTAAGCATCATGAATACTGTGGAACTGACAGCCAGGTGTTTTGGCTTGTGATAAACTGCCCCAGCAACCTCTACAAATAAGACCTAGTGCTATGATAATTAACACACACCCCTCTGACCAGCCTGGAGAGCATTGGCTGGCAGTTTATATATTGGAGAGAGTTGGGTGTTTTTTTGACAGTTTTGGAAATGCTCCAAATCATTCAATATTTCCTAAATCGATTTATGACTTTTTAAACATGTCATGTGATGAGATACATTTATCAGACAAACAAGTTCAGGATGTCACATCGGTCACATGTGGTGAACACTGTATCTACTTCTTAAATCACATGTGTAGAGGCATCACCTATGATATGTTGATATCTAAATATTCTTCTAATCTGTTTAAAAATGACACAATGGTAACACGTTTTGTGAAAAAGTTGCAACCGTGTGTGTGTGTGTTCATAATGTGTTTAGTTGTGTTCAACATGTTCAGACAATTGTGTAAGATTGTGCAAGTCAATAAAATGTTGGTCAAATAAATTATCAGAGTTCATGTATCATTACAATCATTTTTATTTAGTCAAGCAAGGGGTTTTAGTCAAACAATAACATAGTCTGTGGTGGTAGCGATGGTTGATAATGACTCTTTTACGGGCGACTATGGCAAGAACCCATTCAATTTTAAGAATTATAATCTAGAATATCTGGCAATATATGTTGACGGTGTCCAGTTCCCCACCAAACCATTACAACCGGACTTCCCTAATGGTTGCGTAACTCGTGAATTCTATCAACTGGTGTTATCAACAGGGAGACATTTAAAGAACAGTGCTATGGCCATTGATCGAAACGATTTCCTGAGAGGGTACACTCTTTATGCATTTAATCTGACACCTGACGAGGATAATAGTCAGCATCTATCATTGATCAAGAGTGGTAACATACGCCTGGAGACACGTTTCAGGAACCCGCTGCCTAATACCATCAATCTAATAATTTATGCGGTATATGATAGTATGATTGAAGTGTCCCATCGCAGACAGGTTTTAGTTGATTACTATTAAGCATCATGAATACTGTGGAACTGACAGCCAGGTGTTTTGGCTTGTGATAAACTGCCCCAGCAACCTCTACAAATAAGACCTAGTGCTATGATAATTAACACACACCCCTCTGACCAGCCTGGAGAGCATTGGCTGGCAGTTTATATATTGGAGAGAGTTGGGTGTTTTTTTGACAGTTTTGGAAATGCTCCAAATCATTCAATATTTCCTAAATCGATTTATGACTTTTTAAACATGTCATGTGATGAGATACATTTATCAGACAAACAAGTTCAGGATGTCACATCGGTCACATGTGGTGAACACTGTATCTACTTCTTAAATCACATGTGTAGAGGCATCACCTATGATATGTTGATATCTAAATATTCTTCTAATCTGTTTAAAAATGACACAATGGTAACACGTTTTGTGAAAAAGTTGCAACCGTGTGTGTGTGTGTTCATAATGTGTTTAGTTGTGTTCAACATGTTCAGACAATTGTGTAAGATTGTGCAAGTCAATAAAATGTTGGTCAAATAAATTATCAGAGTTCATGTATCATTACAATCATTTTTATTTAGTCAAGCAAGGGGTTTTAGTCAAACAATAACATAGTCTGTGGTGGTAGCGATGGTTGATAATGACTCTTTTACGGGCGACTATGGCAAGAACCCTTTCAATTTTAAGAATTATAATCTAGAATATCTGGCAATATATGTTGACGGTGTCCAGTTCCCCACCAAACCATTACAACCGGACTTCCCTAATGGTTGCGTAACTCGTGAATTCTATCAACTGGTGTTATCAACAGGGAGACATTTAAAGAACAGTGCTATGGCCATTGATCGAAACGATTTCCTGAGAGGGTACACTCTTTATGCATTTAATCTGACACCTGACGAGGATAATAGTCAGCATCTATCATTGATCAAGAGTGGTAACATACGCCTGGAGACACGTTTCAGGAACCCGCTGCCTAATACCATCAATCTAATAATTTATGCGGTATATGATAGTATGATTGAAGTGTCCCATCGCAGACAGGTTTTAGTTGATTACTATTAAGCATCATGAATACTGTGGAACTGACAGCCAGGTGTTTTGGCTTGTGATAAACTGCCCCAGCAACCTCTACAAATAAGACCTAGTGCTATGATAATTAACACACACCCCTCTGACCAGCCTGGAGAGCATTGGCTGGCAGTTTATATATTGGAGAGAGTTGGGTGTTTTTTTGACAGTTTTGGAAATGCTCCAAATCATTCAATATTTCCTAAATCGATTTATGACTTTTTAAACATGTCATGTGATGAGATACATTTATCAGACAAACAAGTTCAGGATGTCACATCGGTCACATGTGGTGAACACTGTATCTACTTCTTAAATCACATGTGTAGAGGCATCACCTATGATATGTTGATATCTAAATATTCTTCTAATCTGTTTAAAAATGACACAATGGTAACACGTTTTGTGAAAAAGTTGCAACCGTGTGTGTGTGTGTTCATAATGTGTTTAGTTGTGTTCAACATGTTCAGACAATTGTGTAAGATTGTGCAAGTCAATAAAATGTTGGTCAAATAAATTATCAGAGTTCATGTATCATTACAATCATTTTTATTTAGTCAAGCAAGGGGTTTTAGTCAAACAATAACATAGTCTGTGGTGGTAGCGAAATGTTGATAATGACTCTTTTACGGGCGACTATGGCAAGAACCCATTCAATTTTAAGAATTATAATCTAGAATATCTGGCAATATATGTTGACGGTGTCCAGTTCCCCACCAAACCATTACAACCGGACTTCCCTAATGGTTGCGTAACTCGTGAATTCTATCAACTGGTGTTATCAACAGGGAGACATTTAAAGAACAGTGCTATGGCCATTGATCGAAACGATTTCCTGAGAGGGTACACTCTTTATGCATTTAATCTGACACCTGACGAGGATAATAGTCAGCATCTATCATTGATCAAGAGTGGTAACATACGCCTGGAGACACGTTTCAGGAACCCGCTGCCTAATACCATCAATCTAATAATTTATGCGGTATATGATAGTATGATTGAAGTGTCCCATCGCAGGTTTTAGTTGATTACTATTAAGCATCATGAATACTGTGGAACTGACAGCCAGGTGTTTTGGCTTGTGATAAACTGCCCCAGCAACCTCTACAAATAAGACCTAGTGCTATGATAATTAACACACACCCCTCTGACCAGCCTGGAGAGCATTGGCTGGCAGTTTATATATTGGAGAGAGTTGGGTGTTTTTTTGACAGTTTTGGAAATGCTCCAAATCATTCAATATTTCCTAAATCGATTTATGACTTTTTAAACATGTCATGTGATGAGATACATTTATCAGACAAACAAGTTCAGGATGTCACATCGGTCACATGTGGTGAACACTGTATCTACTTCTTAAATCACATGTGTAGAGGCATCACCTATGATATGTTGATATCTAAATATTCTTCTAATCTGTTTAAAAATGACACAATGGTAACACGTTTTGTGAAAAAGTTGCAACCGTGTGTGTGTGTGTTCATAATGTGTTTAGTTGTGTTCAACATGTTCAGACAATTGTGTAAGATTGTGCAAGTCAATAAAATGTTGGTCAAATAAATTATCAGAGTTCATGTATCATTACAATCGTTTTTATTTAGTCAAAGCAAGGGGTTTTAGTCAAACAATAACATAGTCTGTGGTGGTAGCGATGGTTGATAATGACTCTTTTACGGGCGACTATGGCAAGAACCCATTCAATTTTAAGAATTATAATCTAGAATATCTGGCAATATATGTTGACGGTGTCCAGTTCCCCACCAAACCATTACAACCGGACTTCCCTAATGGTTGCGTAACTCGTGAATTCTATCAACTGGTGTTATCAACAGGGAGACATTTAAAGAACAGTGCTATGGCCATTGATCGAAACGATTTCCTGAGAGGGTACACTCTTTATGCATTTAATCTGACACCTGACGAGGATAATAGTCAGCATCTATCATTGATCAAGAGTGGTAACATACGCCTGGAGACACGTTTCAGGAACCCGCTGCCTAATACCATCAATCTAATAATTTATGCGGTATATGATAGTATGATTGAAGTGTCCCATCGCAGACAGGTTTTAGTTGATTACTATTAAGCATCATGAATACTGTGGAACTGACAGCCAGGTGTTTTGGCTTGTGATAAACTGCCCCAGCAACCTCTACAAATAAGACCTAGTGCTATGATAATTAACACACACCCCTCTGACCAGCCTGGAGAGCATTGGCTGGCAGTTTATATATTGGAGAGAGTTGGGTGTTTTTTTGACAGTTTTGGAAATGCTCCAAATCATTCAATATTTCCTAAATCGATTTATGACTTTTTAAACATGTCATGTGATGAGATACATTTATCAGACAAACAAGTTCAGGATGTCACATCGGTCACATGTGGTGAACACTGTATCTACTTCTTAAATCACATGTTTAGGCATCACCTATGATATGTTGATATCTAAATATTCTTCTAATCTGTTTAAAAATGACACAATGGTAACACGTTTTGTGAAAAAGTTGCAACCGTGTGTGTGTGTTCATAATGTGTTTAGTTGTGTTCAACATGTTCAGACAATTGTGTAAGATTGTGCAAGTCAATAAAATGTTGGTCAAATAAATTATCAGAGTTCATGTAAAATTACAATCATTTTTATTTAGTCAAGCAAGGGGTTTTAGTCAAACAATAACATAGTCTGTGGTGGTAGCGATGGTTGATAATGACTCTTTTACGGGCGACTATGGCAAGAACCCATTCAATTTTAAGAATTATAATCTAGAATATCTGGCAATATATGTTGACGGTGTCCAGTTCCCCACCAAACCATTACAACCGGACTTCCCTAATGGTTGCGTAACTCGTGAATTCTATCAACTGGTGTTATCAACAGGGAGACATTTAAAGAACAGTGCTATGGCCATTGATCGAAACGATTTCCTGAGAGGGTACACTCTTTATGCATTTAATCTGACACCTGACGAGGATAATAGTCAGCATCTATCATTGATCAAGAGTGGTAACATACGCCTGGAGACACGTTTCAGGAACCCGCTGCCTAATACCATCAATCTAATAATTTATGCGGTATATGATAGTATGATTGAAGTGTCCCATCGCAGACAGGTTTTAGTTGATTACTATTAAGCATCATGAATACTGTGGAACTGACAGCCAGGTGTTTTGGCTTGTGATAAACTGCCCCAGCAACCTCTACAAATAAGACCTAGTGCTATGATAATTAACACACACCCCTCTGACCAGCCTGGAGAGCATTGGCTGGCAGTTTATATATTGGAGAGAGTTGGGTGTTTTTTTGACAGTTTTGGAAATGCTCCAAATCATTCAATATTTCCTAAATCGATTTATGACTTTTTAAACATGTCATGTGATGAGATACATTTATCAGACAAACAAGTTCAGGATGTCACATCGGTCACATGTGGTGAACACTGTATCTACTTCTTAAATCACATGTGTAGAGGCATCACCTATGATATGTTGATATCTAAATATTCTTCTAATCTGTTTAAAAATGACACAATGGTAACACGTTTTGTGAAAAAGTTGCAACCGTGTGTGTGTGTGTTCATAATGTGTTTAGTTGTGTTCAACATGTTCAGACAATTGTGTAAGATTGTGCAAGTCAATAAAATGTTGGTCAAATAAATTATCAGAGTTCATGTATCATTACAATCATTTTTATTTAGTCAAGCAAGGGGTTTTAGTCAAACAATAACATAGTCTGTGGTGGTAGCGATGGTTGATAATGACTCTTTTACGGGCGACTATGGCAAGAACCCATTCAATTTTAAGAATTATAATCTAGAATATCTGGCAATATATGTTGACGGTGTCCAGTTCCCCACCAAACCATTACAACCGGACTTCCCTAATGGTTGCGTAACTCGTGAATTCTATCAACTGGTGTTATCAACAGGGAGACATTTAAAGAACAGTGCTATGGCCATTGATCGAAACGATTTCCTGAGAGGGTACACTCTTTATGCATTTAATCTGACACCTGACGAGGATAATAGTCAGCATCTATCATTGATCAAGAGTGGTAACATACGCCTGGAGACACGTTTCAGGAACCCGCTGCCTAATACCATCAATCTAATAATTTATGCGGTATATGATAGTATGATTGAAGTGTCCCATCGCAGACAGGTTTTAGTTGATTACTATTAAGCATCATGAATACTGTGGAACTGACAGCCAGGTGTTTTGGCTTGTGATAAACTGCCCCAGCAACCTCTACAAATAAGACCTAGTGCTATGATAATTAACACACACCCCTCTGACCAGCCTGGAGAGCATTGGCTGGCAGTTTATATATTGGAGAGAGTTGGGTGTTTTTTTGACAGTTTTGGAAATGCTCCAAATCATTCAATATTTCCTAAATCGATTTATGACTTTTTAAACATGTCATGTGATGAGATACATTTATCAGACAAACAAGTTCAGGATGTCACATCGGTCACATGTGGTGAACACTGTATCTACTTCTTAAATCACATGTGTAGAGGCATCACCTATGATATGTTGATATCTAAATATTCTTCTAATCTGTTTAAAAATGACACAATGGTAACACGTTTTGTGAAAAAGTTGCAACCGTGTGTGTGTGTGTTCATAATGTGTTTAGTTGTGTTCAACATGTTCAGACAATTGTGTAAGATTGTGCAAGTCAATAAAATGTTGGTCAAATAAATTATCAGAGTTCATGTATCATTACAATCATTTTTATTTAGTCAAGCAAGGGGTTTTAGTCAAACAATAACATAGTCTGTGGTGGTAGCGATGGTTGATAATGACTCTTTTACGGGCGACTATGGCAAGAACCCATTCAATTTTAAGAATTATAATCTAGAATATCTGGCAATATATGTTGACGGTGTCCAGTTCCCCACCAAACCATTACAACCGGACTTCCCTAATGTTTGCGTAACTCGTGAATTCTATCAACTGGTGTTATCAACAGGGAGACATTTAAAGAACAGTGCTATGGCCATTGATCGAAACGATTTCCTGAGAGGGTACACTCTTTATGCATTTAATCTGACACCTGACGAGGATAATAGTCAGCATCTATCATTGATCAAGAGTGGTAACATACGCCTGGAGACACGTTTCAGGAACCCGCTGCCTAATACCATCAATCTAATAATTTATGCGGTATATGATAGTATGATTGAAGTGTCCCATCGCAGACAGGTTTTAGTTGATTACTATTAAGCATCATGAATACTGTGGAACTGACAGCCAGGTGTTTTGGCTTGTGATAAACTGCCCCAGCAACCTCTACAAATAAGACCTAGTGCTATGATAATTAACACACACCCCTCTGACCAGCCTGGAGAGCATTGGCTGGCAGTTTATAAATTGGAGAGAGTTGGGTGTTTTTTTGACAGTTTTGGAAATGCTCCAAATCATTCAATATTTCCTAAATCGATTTATGACTTTTTAAACATGTCATGTGATGAGATACATTTATCAGACAAACAAGTTCAGGATGTCACATCGGTCACATGTGGTGAACACTGTATCTACTTCTTAAATCACATGTGTAGAGGCATCACCTATGATATGTTGATATCTAAATATTCTTCTAATCTGTTTAAAAATGACACAATGGTAACACGTTTTGTGAAAAAGTTGCAACCGTGTGTGTGTGTTCATAATGTGTTTAGTTGTGTTCAACATGTTCAGACAATTGTGTAAGATTGTGCAAGTCAATAAAATGTTGGTCAAATAAATTATCAGAGTTCATGTATCATTACAATCATTTTTATTTAGTCAAGCAAGGGGTTTTAGTCAAACAATAACATAGTCTGTGGTGGTAGCGATGGTTGATAATGACTCTTTTACGGGCGACTATGGCAAGAACCCATTCAATTTTAAGAATTATAATCTAGAATATCTGGCAATATATGTTGACGGTGTCCAGTTCCCCACCAAACCATTACAACCGGACTTCCCTAATGGTTGCGTAACTCGTGAATTCTATCAACTGGTGTTATCAACAGGGAGACATTTAAAGAACAGTGCTATGGCCATTGATCGAAACGATTTCCTGAGAGGGTACACTCTTTATGCATTTAATCTGACACCTGACGAGGATAATAGTCAGCATCTATCATTGATCAAGAGTGGTAACATACGCCTGGAGACACGTTTCAGGAACCCGCTGCCTAATACCATCAATCTAATAATTTATGCGGTATATGATAGTATGATTGAAGTGTCCCATCGCAGACAGGTTTTAGTTGATTACTATTAAGCATCATGAATACTGTGGAACTGACAGCCAGGTGTTTTGGCTTGTGATAAACTGCCCCAGCAACCTCTACAAATAAGACCTAGTGCTATGATAATTAACACACACCCCTCTGACCAGCCTGGAGAGCATTGGCTGGCAGTTTATATATTGGAGAGAGTTGGGTGTTTTTTTGACAGTTTTGGAAATGCTCCAAATCATTCAATATTTCCTAAATCGATTTATGACTTTTTAAACATGTCATGTGATGAGATACATTTATCAGACAAACAAGTTCAGGATGTCACATCGGTCACATGTGGTGAACACTGTATCTACTTCTTAAATCACATGTGTAGAGGCATCACCTATGATATGTTGATATCTAAATATTCTTCTAATCTGTTTAAAAATGACACAATGGTAACACGTTTTGTGAAAAAGTTGCAACCGTGTGTGTGTGTGTTCATAATGTGTTTAGTTGTGTTCAACATGTTCAGACAATTGTGTAAGATTGTGCAAGTCAATAAAATGTTGGTCAAATAAATTATCAGAGTTCATGTATCATTACAATCATTTTTATTTAGTCAAGCAAGGGGTTTTAGTCAAACAATAACATAGTCTGTGGTGGTAGCGATGGTTGATAATGACTCTTTTACGGGCGACTATGGCAAGAACCCATTCAATTTTAAGAATTATAATCTAGAATATCTGGCAATATATGTTGACGGTGTCCAGTTCCCCACCAAACCATTACAACCGGACTTCCCTAATGGTTGCGTAACTCGTGAATTCTATCAACTGGTGTTATCAACAGGGAGACATTTAAAGAACAGTGCTATGGCCATTGATCGAAACGATTTCCTGAGAGGGTACACTCTTTATGCATTTAATCTGACACCTGACGAGGATAATAGTCAGCATCTATCATTGATCAAGAGTGGTAACATACGCCTGGAGACACGTTTCAGGAACCCGCTGCCTAATACCATCAATCTAATAATTTATGCGGTATATGATAGTATGATTGAAGTGTCGCATCGCAGACAGGTTTTAGTTGATTACTATTAAGCATCATGAATACTGTGGAACTGACAGCCAGGTGTTTTGGCTTGTGATAAACTGCCCCAGCAACCTCTACAAATAAGACCTAGTGCTATGATAATTAACACACACCCCTCTGACCAGCCTGGAGAGCATTGGCTGGCAGTTTATATATTGGAGAGAGTTGGGTGTTTTTTTGACAGTTTTGGAAATGCTCCAAATCATTCAATATTTCCTAAATCGATTTATGACTTTTTAAACATGTCATGTGATGAGATACATTTATCAGACAAACAAGTTCAGGATGTCACATCGGTCACATGTGGTGAACACTGTATCTACTTCTTAAATCACATGTTTAGGCATCACCTATGATATGTTGATATCTAAATATTCTTCTAATCTGTTTAAAAATGACACAATGGTAACACGTTTTGTGAAAAAGTTGCAACCGTGTGTGTGTGTTCATAATGTGTTTAGTTGTGTTCAACATGTTCAGACAATTGTGTAAGATTGTGCAAGTCAATAAAATGTTGGTCAAATAAATTATCAGAGTTCATGTAAAATTACAATCATTTTTATTTAGTCAAGCAAGGGGTTTTAGTCAAACAATAACATAGTCTGTGGTGGTAGCGATGGTTGATAATGACTCTTTTACGGGCGACTATGGCAAGAACCCATTCAATTTTAAGAATTATAATCTAGAATATCTGGCAATATATGTTGACGGTGTCCAGTTCCCCACCAAACCATTACAACCGGACTTCCCTAATGGTTGCGTAACTCGTGAATTCTATCAACTGGTGTTATCAACAGGGAGACATTTAAAGAACAGTGCTATGGCCATTGATCGAAACGATTTCCTGAGAGGGTACACTCTTTATGCATTTAATCTGACACCTGACGAGGATAATAGTCAGCATCTATCATTGATCAAGAGTGGTAACATACGCCTGGAGACACGTTTCAGGAACCCGCTGCCTAATACCATCAATCTAATAATTTATGCGGTATATGATAGTATGATTGAGGTGTCCCATCGCAGACAGGTTTTAGTTGATTACTATTAAGCATCATGAATACTGTGGAACTGACAGCCAGGTGTTTTGGCTTGTGATAAACTGCCCCAGCAACCTCTACAAATAAGACCTAGTGCTATGATAATTAACACACACCCCTCTGACCAGCCTGGAGAGCATTGGCTGGCAGTTTATATATTGGAGAGAGTTGGGTGTTTTTTTGACAGTTTTGGAAATGCTCCAAATCATTCAATATTTCCTAAATCGATTTATGACTTTTTAAACATGTCATGTGATGAGATACATTTATCAGACAAACAAGTTCAGGATGTCACATCGGTCACATGTGGTGAACACTGTATCTACTTCTTAAATCACATGTGTAGAGGCATCACCTATGATATGTTGATATCTAAATATTCTTCTAATCTGTTTAAAAATGACACAATGGTAACACGTTTTGTGAAAAAGTTGCAACCGTGTGTGTGTGTGTTCATAATGTGTTTAGTTGTGTTCAACATGTTCAGACAATTGTGTAAGATTGTGCAAGTCAATAAAATGTTGGTCAAATAAATTATCAGAGTTCATGTATCATTACAATCATTTTTATTTAGTCAAGCAAGGGGTTTTAGTCAAACAATAACATAGTCTGTGGTGGTAGCGATGGTTGATAATGACTCTTTTACGGGCGACTATGGCAAGAACCCATTCAATTTTAAGAATTATAATCTAGAATATCTGGCAATATATGTTGACGGTGTCCAGTTCCCCACCAAACCATTACAACCGGACTTCCCTAATGGTTGCGTAACTCGTGAATTCTATCAACTGGTGTTATCAACAGGGAGACATTTAAAGAACAGTGCTATGGCCATTGATCGAAACGATTTCCTGAGAGGGTACACTCTTTATGCATTTAATCTGACACCTGACGAGGATAATAGTCAGCATCTATCATTGATCAAGAGTGGTAACATACGCCTGGAGACACGTTTCAGGAACCCGCTGCCTAATACCATCAATCTAATAATTTATGCGGTATATGATAGTATGATTGAAGTGTCCCATCGCAGACAGGTTTTAGTTGATTACTATTAAGCATCATGAATACTGTGGAACTGACAGCCAGGTGTTTTGGCTTGTGATAAACTGCCCCAGCAACCTCTACAAATAAGACCTAGTGCTATGATAATTAACACACACCCCTCTGACCAGCCTGGAGAGCATTGGCTGGCAGTTTATATATTGGAGAGAGTTGGGTGTTTTTTTGACAGTTTTGGAAATGCTCCAAATCATTCAATATTTCCTAAATCGATTTATGACTTTTTAAACATGTCATGTGATGAGATACATTTATCAGACAAACAAGTTCAGGATGTCACATCGGTCACATGTGGTGAACACTGTATCTACTTCTTAAATCACATGTGTAGAGGCATCACCTATGATATGTTGATATCTAAATATTCTTCTAATCTGTTTAAAAATGACACAATGGTAACACGTTTTGTGAAAAAGTTGCAACCGTGTGTGTGTGTGTTCATAATGTGTTTAGTTGTGTTCAACATGTTCAGACAATTGTGTAAGATTGTGCAAGTCAATAAAATGTTGGTCAAATAAATTATCAGAGTTCATGTATCATTACAATCATTTTTATTTAGTCAAGCAAGGGGTTTTAGTCAAACAATAACATAGTCTGTGGTGGTAGCGATGGTTGATAATGACTCTTTTACGGGCGACTATGGCAAGAACCCATTCAATTTTAAGAATTATAATCTAGAATATCTGGCAATATATGTTGACGGTGTCCAGTTCCCCACCAAACCATTACAACCGGACTTCCCTAATGGTTGCGTAACTCGTGAATTCTATCAACTGGTGTTATCAACAGGGAGACATTTAAAGAACAGTGCTATGGCCATTGATCGAAACGATTTCCTGAGAGGGTACACTCTTTATGCATTTAATCTGACACCTGACGAGGATAATAGTCAGCATCTATCATTGATCAAGAGTGGTAACATACGCCTGGAGACACGTTTCAGGAACCCGCTGCCTAATACCATCAATCTAATAATTTATGCGGTATATGATAGTATGATTGAAGTGTCCCATCGCAGACAGGTTTTAGTTGATTACTATTAAGCATCATGAATACTGTGGAACTGACAGCCAGGTGTTTTGGCTTGTGATAAACTGCCCCAGCAACCTCTACAAATAAGACCTAGTGCTATGATAATTAACACACACCCCTCTGACCAGCCTGGAGAGCATTGGCTGGCAGTTTATATATTGGAGAGAGTTGGGTGTTTTTTTGACAGTTTTGGAAATGCTCCAAATCATTCAATATTTCCTAAATCGATTTATGACTTTTTAAACATGTCATGTGATGAGATACATTTATCAGACAAACAAGTTCAGGATGTCACATCGGTCACATGTGGTGAACACTGTATCTACTTCTTAAATCACATGTTTAGGCATCACCTATGATATGTTGATATCTAAATATTCTTCTAATCTGTTTAAAAATGACACAATGGTAACACGTTTTGTGAAAAAGTTGCAACCGTGTGTGTGTGTTCATAATGTGTTTAGTTGTGTTCAACATGTTCAGACAATTGTGTAAGATTGTGCAAGTCAATAAAATGTTGGTCAAATAAATTATCAGAGTTCATGTAAAATTACAATCATTTTTATTTAGTCAAGCAAGGGGTTTTAGTCAAACAATAACATAGTCTGTGGTGGTAGCGATGGTTGATAATGACTCTTTTACGGGCGACTATGGCAAGAACCCATTCAATTTTAAGAATTATAATCTAGAATATCTGGCAATATATGTTGACGGTGTCCAGTTCCCCACCAAACCATTACAACCGGACTTCCCTAATGGTTGCGTAACTCGTGAATTCTATCAACTGGTGTTATCAACAGGGAGACATTTAAAGAACAGTGCTATGGCCATTGATCGAAACGATTTCCTGAGAGGGTACACTCTTTATGCATTTAATCTGACACCTGACGAGGATAATAGTCAGCATCTATCATTGATCAAGAGTGGTAACATACGCATGGAGACACGTTTCAGGAACCCGCTGCCTAATACCATCAATCTAATAATTTATGCGGTATATGATAGTATGATTGAGGTGTCCCATCGCAGACAGGTTTTAGTTGATTACTATTAAGCATCATGAATACTGTGGAACTGACAGCCAGGTGTTTTGGCTTGTGATAAACTGCCCCAGCAACCTCTACAAATAAGACCTAGTGCTATGATAATTAACACACACCCCTCTGACCAGCCTGGAGAGCATTGGCTGGCAGTTTATATATTGGAGAGAGTTGGGTGTTTTTTTGACAGTTTTGGAAATGCTCCAAATCATTCAATATTTCCTAAATCGATTTATGACTTTTTAAACATGTCATGTGATGAGATACATTTATCAGACAAACAAGTTCAGGATGTCACATCGGTCACATGTGGTGAACACTGTATCTACTTCTTAAATCACATGTGTAGAGGCATCACCTATGATATGTTGATATCTAAATATTCTTCTAATCTGTTTAAAAATGACACAATGGTAACACGTTTTGTGAAAAAGTTGCAACCGTGTGTGTGTGTGTTCATAATGTGTTTAGTTGTGTTCAACATGTTCAGACAATTGTGTAAGATTGTGCAAGTCAATAAAATGTTGGTCAAATAAATTATCAGAGTTCATGTATCATTACAATCATTTTTATTTAGTCAAGCAAGGGGTTTTAGTCAAACAATAACATAGTCTGTGGTGGTAGCGATGGTTGATAATGACTCTTTTACGGGCGACTATGGCAAGAACCCATTCAATTTTAAGAATTATAATCTAGAATATCTGGCAATATATGTTGACGGTGTCCAGTTCCCCACCAAACCATTACAACCGGACTTCCCTAATGGTTGCGTAACTCGTGAATTCTATCAACTGGTGTTATCAACAGGGAGACATTTAAAGAACAGTGCTATGGCCATTGATCGAAACGATTTCCTGAGAGGGTACACTCTTTATGCATTTAATCTGACACCTGACGAGGATAATAGTCAGCATCTATCATTGATCAAGAGTGGTAACATACGCCTGGAGACACGTTTCAGGAACCCGCTGCCTAATACCATCAATCTAATAATTTATGCGGTATATGATAGTATGATTGAAGTGTCCCATCGCAGACAGGTTTTAGTTGATTACTATTAAGCATCATGAATACTGTGGAACTGACAGCCAGGTGTTTTGGCTTGTGATAAACTGCCCCAGCAACCTCTACAAATAAGACCTAGTGCTATGATAATTAACACACACCCCTCTGACCAGCCTGGAGAGCATTGGCTGGCAGTTTATATATTGGAGAGAGTTGGGTGTTTTTTTGACAGTTTTGGAAATGCTCCAAATCATTCAATATTTCCTAAATCGATTTATGACTTTTTAAACATGTCATGTGATGAGATACATTTATCAGACAAACAAGTTCAGGATGTCACATCGGTCACATGTGGTGAACACTGTATCTACTTCTTAAATCACATGTTTAGGCATCACCTATGATATGTTGATATCTAAATATTCTTCTAATCTGTTTAAAAATGACACAATGGTAACACGTTTTGTGAAAAAGTTGCAACCGTGTGTGTGTGTTCATAATGTGTTTAGTTGTGTTCAACATGTTCAGACAATTGTGTAAGATTGTGCAAGTCAATAAAATGTTGGTCAAATAAATTATCAGAGTTCATGTAAAATTACAATCATTTTTATTTAGTCAAGCAAGGGGTTTTAGTCAAACAATAACATAGTCTGTGGTGGTAGCGATGGTTGATAATGACTCTTTTACGGGCGACTATGGCAAGAACCCATTCAATTTTAAGAATTATAATCTAGAATATCTGGCAATATATGTTGACGGTGTCCAGTTCCCCACCAAACCATTACAACCGGACTTCCCTAATGGTTGCGTAACTCGTGAATTCTATCAACTGGTGTTATCAACAGGGAGACATTTAAAGAACAGTGCTATGGCCATTGATCGAAACGATTTCCTGAGAGGGTACACTCTTTATGCATTTAATCTGACACCTGACGAGGATAATAGTCAGCATCTATCATTGATCAAGAGTGGTAACATACGCCTGGAGACACGTTTCAGGAACCCGCTGCCTAATACCATCAATCTAATAATTTATGCGGTATATGATAGTATGATTGAAGTGTCCCATCGCAGACAGGTTTTAGTTGATTACTATTAAGCATCATGAATACTGTGGAACTGACAGCCAGGTGTTTTGGCTTGTGATAAACTGCCCCAGCAACCTCTACAAATAAGACCTAGTGCTATGATAATTAACACACACCCCTCTGACCAGCCTGGAGAGCATTGGCTGGCAGTTTATATATTGGAGAGAGTTGGGTGTTTTTTTGACAGTTTTGGAAATGCTCCAAATCATTCAATATTTCCTAAATCGATTTATGACTTTTTAAACATGTCATGTGATGAGATACATTTATCAGACAAACAAGTTCAGGATGTCACATCGGTCACATGTGGTGAACACTGTATCTACTTCTTAAATCACATGTTTAGGCATCACCTATGATATGTTGATATCTAAATATTCTTCTAATCTGTTTAAAAATGACACAATGGTAACACGTTTTGTGAAAAAGTTGCAACCGTGTGTGTGTGTTCATAATGTGTTTAGTTGTGTTCAACATGTTCAGACAATTGTGTAAGATTGTGCAAGTCAATAAAATGTTGGTCAAATAAATTATCAGAGTTCATGTAAAATTACAATCATTTTTATTTAGTCAAGCAAGGGGTTTTAGTCAAACAATAACATAGTCTGTGGTGGTAGCGATGGTTGATAATGACTCTTTTACGGGCGACTATGGCAAGAACCCATTCAATTTTAAGAATTATAATCTAGAATATCTGGCAATATATGTTGACGGTGTCCAGTTCCCCACCAAACCATTACAACCGGACTTCCCTAATGGTTGCGTAACTCGTGAATTCTATCAACTGGTGTTATCAACAGGGA
The DNA here is from genome assembly GCF_963989245.1 of Nansenia antarctica. Taxonomy (NCBI): domain Eukaryota; kingdom Metazoa; phylum Chordata; class Actinopteri; order Argentiniformes; family Microstomatidae; genus Nansenia; species Nansenia antarctica. The sequence continues at coordinate 53,729,066 of NC_137688.1, read as the reverse complement.
GACATTTAAAGAACAGTGCTATGGCCATTGATCGAAACGATTTCCTGAGAGGGTACACTCTTTATGCATTTAATCTGACACCTGACGAGGATAATAGTCAGCATCTATCATTGATCAAGAGTGGTAACATACGCCTGGAGACACGTTTCAGGAACCCGCTGCCTAATACCATCAATCTAATAATTTATGCGGTATATGATAGTATGATTGAAGTGTCCCATCGCAGACAGGTTTTAGTTGATTACTATTAAGCATCATGAATACTGTGGAACTGACAGCCAGGTGTTTTGGCTTGTGATAAACTGCCCCAGCAACCTCTACAAATAAGACCTAGTGCTATGATAATTAACACACACCCCTCTGACCAGCCTGGAGAGCATTGGCTGGCAGTTTATATATTGGAGAGAGTTGGGTGTTTTTTTGACAGTTTTGGAAATGCTCCAAATCATTCAATATTTCCTAAATCGATTTATGACTTTTTAAACATGTCATGTGATGAGATACATTTATCAGACAAACAAGTTCAGGATGTCACATCGGTCACATGTGGTGAACACTGTATCTACTTCTTAAATCACATGTGTAGAGGCATCACCTATGATATGTTGATATCTAAATATTCTTCTAATCTGTTTAAAAATGACACAATGGTAACACGTTTTGTGAAAAAGTTGCAACCGTGTGTGTGTGTGTTCATAATGTGTTTAGTTGTGTTCAACATGTTCAGACAATTGTGTAAGATTGTGCAAGTCAATAAAATGTTGGTCAAATAAATTATCAGAGTTCATGTATCATTACAATCATTTTTATTTAGTCAAGCAAGGGGTTTTAGTCAAACAATAACATAGTCTGTGGTGGTAGCGATGGTTGATAATGACTCTTTTACGGGCGACTATGGCAAGAACCCATTCAATTTTAAGAATTATAATCTAGAATATCTGGCAATATATGTTGACGGTGTCCAGTTCCCCACCAAACCATTACAACCGGACTTCCCTAATGGTTGCGTAACTCGTGAATTCTATCAACTGGTGTTATCAACAGGGAGACATTTAAAGAACAGTGCTATGGCCATTGATCGAAACGATTTCCTGAGAGGGTACACTCTTTATGCATTTAATCTGACACCTGACGAGGATAATAGTCAGCATCTATCATTGATCAAGAGTGGTAACATACGCCTGGAGACACGTTTCAGGAACCCGCTGCCTAATACCATCAATCTAATAATTTATGCGGTATATGATAGTATGATTGAAGTGTCCCATCGCAGACAGGTTTTAGTTGATTACTATTAAGCATCATGAATACTGTGGAACTGACAGCCAGGTGTTTTGGCTTGTGATAAACTGCCCCAGCAACCTCTACAAATAAGACCTATAATCAACTAAAACCTGTCTGCGATGGGACACTTCAATCATACTATCATATACCGCATAAATTATTAGATTGATGGTATTAGGCAGCGGGTTCCTGAAACGTGTCTCCAGGCGTATGTTACCACTCTTGATCAATGATAGATGCTGACTATTATCCTCGTCAGGTGTCAGATTAAATGCATAAAGAGTGTACCCTCTCAGGAAATCGTTTCGATCAATGGCCATAGCACTGTTCTTTAAATGTCTCCCTGTTGATAACACCAGTTGATAGAATTCACGAGTTACGCAACCATTAGGGAAGTCCGGTTGTAATGGTTTGGTGGGGAACTGGACACCGTCAACATATATTGCCAGATATTCTAGATTATAATTCTTAAAATTGAATGGGTTCTTGCCATAGTCGCCCGTAAAAGAGTCATTATCAACCATCGCTACCACCACAGACTATGTTATTGTTTGACTAAAACCCCTTGCTTGACTAAATAAAAATGATTGTAATGATACATGAACTCTGATAATTTATTTGACCAACATTTTATTGACTTGCACAATCTTACACAATTGTCTGAACATGTTGAACACAACTAAACACATTATGAACACACACACACACGGTTGCAACTTTTTCACAAAACGTGTTACCATTGTGTCATTTTTAAACAGATTAGAAGAATATTTAGATATCAACATATCATAGGTGATGCCTCTACACATGTGATTTAAGAAGTAGATACAGTGTTCACCACATGTGACCGATGTGACATCCTGAACTTGTTTGTCTGATAAATGTATCTCATCACATGACATGTTTAAAAAGTCATAAATCGATTTAGGAAATATTGAATGATTTGAAGCATTTCCAAAACTGTCAAAAAAACACCCAACTCTCTCCAATATATAAACTGCCAGCCAATGCTCTCCAGGCTGGTCAGAGGGGTGTGTGTTAATTATCATAGCACTAGGTCTTATTTGTAGAGGTTGCTGGGGCAGTTTATCACAAGCCAAAACACCTGGCTGTCAGTTCCACAGTATTCATGATGCTTAATAGTAATCAACTAAAACCTGTCTGCGATGGGACACTTCAATCATACTATCATATACCGCATAAATTATTAGATTGATGGTATTAGGCAGCGGGTTCCTGAAACGTGTCTCCAGGCGTATGTTACCACTCTTGATCAATGATAGATGCTGACTATTATCCTCGTCAGGTGTCAGATTAAATGCATAAAGAGTGTACCCTCTCAGGAAATCGTTTCGATCAATGGCCATAGCACTGTTCTTTAAATGTCTCCCTGTTGATAACACCAGTTGATAGAATTCACGAGTTACGCAACCATTAGGGAAGTCCGGTTGTAATGGTTTGGTGGGGAACTGGACACCGTCAACATATATTGCCAGATATTCTAGATTATAATTCTTAAAATTGAATGGGTTCTTGCCATAGTCGCCCGTAAAAGAGTCATTATCAACCATCGCTACCACCACAGACTATGTTATTGTTTGACTAAAACCCCTTGCTTGACTAAATAAAAATGATTGTAATTTTACATGAACTCTGATAATTTATTTGACCAACATTTTATTGACTTGCACAATCTTACACAATTGTCTGAACATGTTGAACACAACTAAACACATTATGAACACACACACACGGTTGCAACTTTTTCACAAAACGTGTTACCATTGTGTCATTTTTAAACAGATTAGAAGAATATTTAGATATCAACATATCATAGGTGATGCCTCTACACATGTGATTTAAGAAGTAGATACAGTGTTCACCACATGTGACCGATGTGACATCCTGAACTTGTTTGTCTGATAAATGTATCTCATCACATGACATGTTTAAAAAGTCATAAATCGATTTAGGAAATATTGAATGATTTGGAGCATTTCCAAAACTGTCAAAAAAACACCCAACTCTCTCCAATATATAAACTGCCAGCCAATGCTCTCCAGGCTGGTCAGAGGGGTGTGTGTTAATTATCATAGCACTAGGTCTTATTTGTAGAGGTTGCTGGGGCAGTTTATCACAAGCCAAAACACCTGGCTGTCAGTTCCACAGTATTCATGATGCTTAATAGTAATCAACTAAAACCTGTCTGCGATGGGACACTTCAATCATACTATCATATACCGCATAAATTATTAGATTGATGGTATTAGGCAGCGGGTTCCTGAAACGTGTCTCCAGGCGTATGTTACCACTCTTGATCAATGATAGATGCTGACTATTATCCTCGTCAGGTGTCAGATTAAATGCATAAAGAGTGTACCCTCTCAGGAAATCGTTTCGATCAATGGCCATAGCACTGTTCTTTAAATGTCTCCCTGTTGATAACACCAGTTGATAGAATTCACGAGTTACGCAACCATTAGGGAAGTCCGGTTGTAATGGTTTGGTGGGGAACTGGACACCGTCAACATATATTGCCAGATATTCTAGATTATAATTCTTAAAATTGAATGGGTTCTTGCCATAGTCGCCCGTAAAAGAGTCATTATCAACCATCGCTACCACCACAGACTATGTTATTGTTTGACTAAAACCCCTTGCTTGACTAAATAAAAATGATTGTAATTTTACATGAACTCTGATAATTTATTTGACCAACATTTTATTGACTTGCACAATCTTACACAATTGTCTGAACATGTTGAACACAACTAAACACATTATGAACACACACACACGGTTGCAACTTTTTCACAAAACGTGTTACCATTGTGTCATTTTTAAACAGATTAGAAGAATATTTAGATATCAACATATCATAGGTGATGCCTAAACATGTGATTTAAGAAGTAGATACAGTGTTCACCACATGTGACCGATGTGACATCCTGAACTTGTTTGTCTGATAAATGTATCTCATCACATGACATGTTTAAAAAGTCATAAATCGATTTAGGAAATATTGAATGATTTGGAGCATTTCCAAAACTGTCAAAAAAACACCCAACTCTCTCCAATATATAAACTGCCAGCCAATGCTCTCCAGGCTGGTCAGAGGGGTGTGTGTTAATTATCATAGCACTAGGTCTTATTTGTAGAGGTTGCTGGGGCAGTTTATCACAAGCCAAAACACCTGGCTGTCAGTTCCACAGTATTCATGATGCTTAATAGTAATCAACTAAAACCTGTCTGCGATGGGACACTTCAATCATACTATCATATACCGCATAAATTATTAGATTGATGGTATTAGGCAGCGGGTTCCTGAAACGTGTCTCCAGGCGTATGTTACCACTCTTGATCAATGATAGATGCTGACTATTATCCTCGTCAGGTGTCAGATTAAATGCATAAAGAGTGTACCCTCTCAGGAAATCGTTTCGATCAATGGCCATAGCACTGTTCTTTAAATGTCTCCCTGTTGATAACACCAGTTGATAGAATTCACGAGTTACGCAACCATTAGGGAAGTCCGGTTGTAATGGTTTGGTGGGGAACTGGACACCGTCAACATATATTGCCAGATATTCTAGATTATAATTCTTAAAATTGAATGGGTTCTTGCCATAGTCGCCCGTAAAAGAGTCATTATCAACCATCGCTACCACCACACACTATGTTATTGTTTGACTAAAACCCCTTGCTTGACTAAATAAAAATGATTGTAATGATACATGAACTCTGATAATTTATTTGACCAACATTTTATTGACTTGCACAATCTTACACAATTGTCTGAACATGTTGAACACAACTAAACACATTATGAACACACACACACACGGTTGCAACTTTTTCACAAAACGTGTTACCATTGTGTCATTTTTAAACAGATTAGAAGAATATTTAGATATCAACATATCATAGGTGATGCCTCTACACATGTGATTTAAGAAGTAGATACAGTGTTCACCACATGTGACCGATGTGACATCCTGAACTTGTTTGTCTGATAAATGTATCTCATCACATGACATGTTTAAAAAGTCATAAATCGATTTAGGAAATATTGAATGATTTGGAGCATTTCCAAAACTGTCAAAAAAACACCCAACTCTCTCCAATATATAAACTGCCAGCCAATGCTCTCCAGGCTGGTCAGAGGGGTGTGTGTTAATTATCATAGCACTAGGTCTTATTTGTAGAGGTTGCTGGGGCAGTTTATCACAAGCCAAAACACCTGGCTGTCAGTTCCACAGTATTCATGATGCTTAATAGTAATCAACTAAAACCTGTCTGCGATGGGACACTTCAATCATACTATCATATACCGCATAAATTATTAGATTGATGGTATTAGGCAGCGGGTTCCTGAAACGTGTCTCCAGGCGTATGTTACCACTCTTGATCAATGATAGATGCTGACTATTATCCTCGTCAGGTGTCAGATTAAATGCATAAAGAGTGTACCCTCTCAGGAAATCGTTTCGATCAATGGCCATAGCACTGTTCTTTAAATGTCTCCCTGTTGATAACACCAGTTGATAGAATTCACGAGTTACGCAACCATTAGGGAAGTCCGGTTGTAATGGTTTGGTGGGGAACTGGACACCGTCAACATATATTGCCAGATATTCTAGATTATAATTCTTAAAATTGAATGGGTTCTTGCCATAGTCGCCCGTAAAAGAGTCATTATCAACCATCGCTACCACCACAGACTATGTTATTGTTTGACTAAAACCCCTTGCTTGACTAAATAAAAATGATTGTAATGATACATGAACTCTGATAATTTATTTGACCAACATTTTATTGACTTGCACAATCTTACACAATTGTCTGAACATGTTGAACACAACTAAACACATTATGAACACACACACACACGGTTGCAACTTTTTCACAAAACGTGTTACCATTGTGTCATTTTTAAACAGATTAGAAGAATATTTAGATATCAACATATCATAGGTGATGCCTCTACACATGTGATTTAAGAAGTAGATACAGTGTTCACCACATGTGACCGATGTGACATCCTGAACTTGTTTGTCTGATAAATGTATCTCATCACATGACATGTTTAAAAAGTAATAAATCGATTTAGGAAATATTGAATGATTTGGAGCATTTCCAAAACTGTCAAAAAAACACCCAACTCTCTCCAATTTATAAACTGCCAGCCAATGCTCTCCAGGCTGGTCAGAGGGGTGTGTGTTAATTATCATAGCACTAGGTCTTATTTGTAGAGGTTGCTGGGGCAGTTTATCACAAGCCAAAACACCTGGCTGTCAGTTCCACAGTATTCATGATGCTTAATAGTAATCAACTAAAACCTGTCTGCGATGGGACACTTCAATCATACTATCATATACCGCATAAATTATTAGATTGATGGTATTAGGCAGCGGGTTCCTGAAACGTGTCTCCAGGCGTATGTTACCACTCTTGATCAATGATAGATGCTGACTATTATCCTCGTCAGGTGTCAGATTAAATGCATAAAGAGTGTACCCTCTCAGGAAATCGTTTCGATCAATGGCCATAGCACTGTTCTTTAAATGTCTCCCTGTTGATAACACCAGTTGATAGAATTCACGAGTTACGCAACCATTAGGGAAGTCCGGTTGTAATGGTTTGGTGGGGAACTGGACACCGTCAACATATATTGCCAGATATTCTAGATTATAATTCTTAAAATTGAATGGGTTCTTGCCATAGTCGCCCGTAAAAGAGTCATTATCAACCATCGCTACCACCACAGACTATGTTATTGTTTGACTAAAACCCCTTGCTTGACTAAATAAAAATGATTGTAATGATAAATGAACTCTGATAATTTATTTGACCAACATTTTATTGACTTGCACAATCTTACACAATTGTCTGAACATGTTGAACACAACTAAACACATTATGAACACACACACACACGGTTGCAACTTTTTCACAAAACGTGTTACCATTGTGTCATTTTTAAACAGATTAGAAGAATATTTAGATATCAACATATCATAGGTGATGCCTCTACACATGTGATTTAAGAAGTAGATACAGTGTTCACCACATGTGACCGATGTGACATCCTGAACTTGTTTGTCTGATAAATGTATCTCATCACATGACATGTTTAAAAAGTCATAAATCGATTTAGGAAATATTGAATGATTTGGAGCATTTCCAAAACTGTCAAAAAAACACCCAACTCTCTCCAATATATAAACTGCCAGCCAATGCTCTCCAGGCTGGTCAGAGGGGTGTGTGTTAATTATCATAGCACTAGG